>NW_023270515.1:851266-986081 GCF_011800145.1 Mirounga leonina
ATAGATAGATAGATAGATAGATAGATAGATAGATAGATAGATAGATAAAGACTTGTATGGCCACTCTCAGCTTTGGGCATGGAGTGTACTCACTAGTCATATATAGATATATAGACATATAGATAATAACCTTTCTCTTCTTCAATGGCGCGTGTTCCGGTATCTTGCTCTAATTTCTACTCACTGAGAAATTCACAATAATCCTGCATCGCTGTGGCTAAAATCCCACTTCCCAATTGTGGGAATGCCCTCACCTTTGTCCTGTTTCTGCTAAGAGGCCGGCGTCTGGCTTCGGGGCCCTAACTCTTACCTGCCGAGGATTCTTACCTGTGCAAGGTACGCATTCAAGGCAACGTCCTCCAGGGCTGACTCTTGACCCTCTCATCTTCACCCCTGCCCAGGGAGTTCCCCCCAAATCCTGACAGAGCACCGCCCCCACGCTTAAAGCCCATCCACACAGATGGTTCAGGTGCTGGGGGGACAGGCGCACGTGCTGTCTGGCTCTGTGGAGATCCAGAGGCAGAACAGACGGCGACCGGCTGAGCAGGTAGGAGCAGCTTTTGAAAAAGGCAGCACGTAGCCGAGTTTTTAAAGAAAAAGCGGGGAGGTACGATTGGGAAAGATCAATTAATCTGGACCAAGTAGGAGCCTGAATGGGCATCAGATATTCGGAGTTTATCTGACAGACAACAGGAACGGCGGGGCTCCCAGTTCCCGTGGCGAGTGTCCTTTGGCTGCAGGATGAGAGGGAGGGCAAGGGGGGACACGGGGGCGCCAAGGCTGGTGCTAAAACAGGCTTCTGCGGAACTGCGGACCTGACGGAGGCACCCAGGAGTAGCGGGACCTGGTGCACTGGGACGCTGCATCGTGCCCCCACAGAGATGGGTGTTCTAGGAGCCCCAGAGCCCAGACGACAAGAGATGGGAAGATGGCTTCAGCTCCTTGTTCAGCAGGACCAAAAGAAGATTCTAGAACACGGGGGAAGCAAGCATGTTTGTCGATGGAAATAGAACATCCTAGGGAGAGAAACAGAATGAAGATTTAATCAAAAACCTAAGCAGATCATGAGTCAAAAGCAGAAACGCTTTTGTGGTTATAACATCTAAAAATGTTTAAATAAAAAGGACCTCGTATCTTAAAAGTCCAAAGATTTCTGTGAACTTGCAGTAATAACTGCATGGCCTTTTATCCCTTCCTCAAGATACCTTTAAAGTTCACTGCAGCGATGAGGATTCAACGTAAATCATTCTGTTTCCTTTGAAATAAATACACTCTGAGCTATTTTGGTATGGGTCATGTTTAATAATGGTTTCACAATGTGTAGACACGAATACACGAACAATCTCACGTTTAATATTACGAGATTGAGCAGACGGCCAAGTTATTAATATGTGGTTTGAATCCAGCACTCCAGCCTTTTGAGAACATGAGGTGGAATTTCTGAGTCATCGCCAGCAAGGCTCATGGTCTGGCAGCCACATGGCAACCCAAAACACAGGTTGTTTCGTTATAAACATCAAAGGCCCACATTTGACCCAGTGGAGACCCCAGGGTTCAGAGTAACGCAGATCCATGTGGGTCTCAGAGTCCAGCCGCAAGGCCTCGGGGGTGCCCATGGACCCCACCACAGGCCTGCAGCTCATGGACGGGGCAGGCCAGGGTGTCCGTTCATTCTGGGGCCTCTGCCCGGGCCCTGGATCTCTCGAAGTTGGAGGCCTTCTGGGACCGGAGAGAGAACCCTCGCCTCTCTTGGGACAAGCCCAGAAGGCGGCGGGGACCAGGTGTGTCTTGGCTGGGCCTGCTGTCGGGCCTGTGGGCCAGGCCTAGCGGGTCATGCCGTCTGGATTCTGACTCCATGCCCTGGGACGGCCGCCCTGGCACTTCAGCAGCTCCTGGCCGGGCCTCACCGGGCTCAGCCAGAGGAGTTCACATTCCCAGAAGACACTTCCAAATACCATTTTGCGTCTAGAGCACAATTCTGCCGCCAGTTCTCGGATTTCTGGTATGTTCCCCTCAACTAAGCGCCCACTGAGATCCTCTGCCCGGCAGCTTTCTGTGCAGTGGCCCACACAGCCTGCGATTTCCTTGCCAGCATGACTTCCCTCAGGAACTTGGGCCCTGCTCTCCTAGCCTCCTGCCCACAGCTCTCCAACGGGCACAGCAAGAAACAGGTTCCAGACAGAGACTCGAACTCGGACGAGGAGAGCCGGGTGTGGTGCCGAGTGCACACTGCCCCCAGAAGCCTGACATGGAACAGACCCCAGCTCAGCAGCTCCGCCCGATGTCAGTCTGCTCCGTGCCCAGGGCCACCTGCTGGGACTTGAGATGCGGAGCTGCTGAGGCGGGGAACTTGGTTCTTTCGGATCAGTCCTGTCCCTGGCAGGCTGAGCCATCTTTGGTCGTGGGCTTTCCGGTCTTCTGGATGGTTCCAGCTGTGAGGCCCTGGAACCTTGCATTCCCCAGCCTCGGGTGGGTAGTTTTGCAGGAACGCTGAGCCGGTGCAGCAGAGCTGGGCTGAAATCCACCCCTCACCGGGGTCTGACCCTGTGGGACTCAAGCTCCTTAGCGCCCTTGTTTGTAGAACAGGCTCTTCCTCGGCCTGTTTCAAGGACGGTGTCAGATGACAACCATAAAGCCGTCTAGGCAACATCAAGTATGGCATAGTCCTCTGCTCTGCAGTCAATCGCAGTAGCTCCTTTCCAGGATGCAGTCCGGGCTGAAGGGGACGAACAGCATCTCCAAATGGCAACGAGGCTGGAGAAGGGAGAGCGAGGGCTAGTTCACATGTCCGGTCCTTTTCCTGAATAAGCGAAACTGGCATTCACGGAGTAAGTACGCTGGCCCGGCTTCCGTGGAAACCCTCCCCTCGCACGGCCGCCCGCAGATCCATTGTAGTGAAACCAGGCAGCACAGGTACACTTGCGGGCGGCTCGGGCTCACCTTGGCCAGATGCGCTAACAGTCACAACGATTCGACCTCCATCCCCTCCTTTCCTTTCCCCAAACACTAACAGAGAGTGCCATTGCCTGGGATTTTCACTAGACAAAGCAGGATTTGCACAGAACAGGGAGGCCAAGGCTCCAGGTGTGGCCATGATGGAGTTTATTCCAGCAGCTTCAGAGTTAAGCAGGCCACCAGAAAGAGGCCGCGGCTACCTCACCTTCAAAAACGTCAGGGGTGGCCGTGTTTAACGTGAGGGGTGGAGCCCAGATTGGATACCCAGCTCTGAGCTAGTCCAAAGTCGGTAATTAAGGAGCCACACAGCAGGGGCAGGTAGGGCGGGCTCCTGCCCAGGCCTCCCCTGCACTCTTCTGGAGAGCCCCAGGGGCACCTTGCAGGCTGCTTCCTCCCCCCGTCCCCAAACGAGAAGGACTCCAGGCAGCCTCAGTGCAGACCCTCTCTCTCCATCCCCCCTGCACACACACCCCCACCGTCCTCTCCGCGCCTCTCTCCAGCCCAAACCAAGATCTCCAGACTTGCATACAGTTCACAAATGAGCGTCCATCGGCATTAAAGAGAGACGTCAGCATTGTAGGTACCCACTTGTGTTCATTCTGATTACTTTTCTCCAGAAACCACCGCCATTCAAATTGGTGACTTATCTGCATGAATATAATTGTAGATTCTATGCCGCTAAATAATTACTGATGTCAACTGGAAATGAATCTCAGTGCAAACTGAGGAACATAAAACACACTCAACCAACCCGCTGCACCGATAAACCCAACCACGAAGCATCTCCCCCAGCAACTCCACTCCTGGCCTTGATATTGCCAAGAATCGTGGTTCTCGAACGCGGCATGGAGAAGGAACAGAGAGCAGCGTCTGCCGGTCACGCCTTCCTGGCTGCACCGTGAAGTCGGGGTCTCTGGGTGGGTGTACACGGGGGTGTGTACGTGGAAGTACCCTCTCCTGTTCATCGAAAGCATTTTTCTATTTTCATACTTACAACCACCCAACCACATAAACAGGTCAATTCTTCCTCACTAAACAGATGAAAAATGGAACCTGAGGGAAGAAACATTTACTGCACACTTACGTTAATTCAATAATTTTCCTTTACCTACCTGCAGTTTAGAGATGAGGAAACTGGGACTCCGGGGGCCACCCGGCCTGTAAGGGTCAGCCTGAGAGTTGCTCTTTTCCAAGGTTACTCTTCCTCTGTGACCAACTAACCCTCATGGTGATAGAAGGCTCTAGCTCCAGACTGGACCCCAAAGTCACCACAGGGCTCTGCAAACACATTTCTGAATGGATGCAGACCTTTCTGCAACAAGAATGCTTCATTTTCTATCATCAAAGTGTGTTCACACGCGCCCTGCCCCGGACTTCCGACGCTCAAGAAGGGGAGTGCAGAGTGTCCTCACCCCACCTACGAACACTGTCAAGAACAGTAAGCAAATGTAAGCAAACTGAATCTAAAAGATACGAGTACGTTGTCTCCATCTGTAATATATAGGTGGATGGGGGATGGGCTAGATGGGGGATGGGCATTAAGGCAGGCACTTGTGGTGAGCCCTAGAGTTGTTATGTAAATGATGAACCACTGACCTCTACTCCTGAGACCAACAGTGAACTGCATGCCAACTAACTAGAATTTAAATAAAATAATAGTAATAAAAAATCTGTAATACACAAATGATTCTGTAACTTATAAAGAGAGAAAGCAGC
This sequence comes from Mirounga leonina, assembly GCF_011800145.1. Taxonomy (NCBI): domain Eukaryota; kingdom Metazoa; phylum Chordata; class Mammalia; order Carnivora; family Phocidae; genus Mirounga; species Mirounga leonina. Next base: position 855,938 of record NW_023270515.1, read on the forward strand.
ATTCCTCAACTTTACCACTGTAAAATGCATTTTCACTGACCGAGTGCAGTGTGTGGTCTTCTGTAGCAGGGTGGCTACTTCAAGCTCATGACTCATGTCACATTCTAGCAACAACAGGCCTGCCGCAGCCGAGCTCACACCTCCAGTACAGTTAACCCTGCACCAGGGCCCGGAGACGTCTGCACGAAGAGCCTGCCTGGCAGATATTACTGAAAAGTGATGAAATACACATTTCTTTTCATTTCATTTTGAGCAAGTCTATAACTTTGTTACCTGATCAATTTTTACCCACCCAAAAAACCTGAAGAACCCATAAAACAAACTTTTCACATATTAAGAATCACCAACAGGGACACCTGGGTGGCTCAGTCGGTTAAGTGTCTGCTTTCAGCTCAGGTCATGATCCAGGGGCCTGGGATCGAGCCCTGGGGTCGGGATCCCTGCTCCCTGCTTGGTGGGGAGCCTGCTTCTCCCCCTCCCTCCTCCCCTCCCCACCTCCCCCAGCTCGCAGCTCTCCCTCTTATAAATAAAATAATAATCGCCAACAAATAACTTTCAGGTGTCACACAGAACTGTTGCACTAAAGTAACTCTGCTTACATATTACTAAAACCCATTATCTGTAGGTTTTTAAAATTTTAACTATATAAAATACTCAAATAAAACAACACTCCCACCTAGTGGATGAAGAAAAACATGTGGCTTATCTCAGCTGTCAAGAGTAGCACCATAAAAAAGGAACCAAAACGATAATGAATTTAAAATAAGTTTATTCTGTTTGTATACCCGTAAAATACCCCCTTGGAAACAACAACAACAAAACCATACACACTGCTCCCCTCGAAGGAATGGATGGGTAGTAACACTTCACAAAACGATCTTTGGAATCACGTATAGATGTTGCTCTGAATCTCATTTGTCGTCATCAGTTTCTTCAGTATCTCTGTGCTCTGGGGAATATTCTGGAAGACGAGAAGAAAGTCGCCGGTTCAGTGGGACGGAGAACCCGGGAGCCACGCACCCACCGCAAGCCCTGCACTCAGGCCGCACAAGAAGGGCGCGCGGAGCGAACAGGCCCCGCCCCGAACCTCCCTCGGGAGGCAGCGCCCCGAGCACCTCGGCGCTTCAGGAGCCCCAGGGTTCCAGCAGGTGGAACATCGCGGCCTGCCCTCCCCTGGCCCAGAACCCTCCGGGGACGCCTCACGGCCCCACGGCCCTTCGGCGGCCTCCGGCGGAGGGGACCCTGCAGGCCGGCCTCTCCCCGACGGGAGCTCGCGCGCCTCCGCGCCCAACTCGCCGGCCTCGTCCGCGCCCCCTGCCGCCCCCTCACCTCGGGCCCAGGCGCCAGCCTCTCCTCAGGCGGCGCTCGCCCACCCGCGGCGGGTGCTCGCCTCCGCCCAGCTGGCGCGACAGCGGCCCGTCCGCCGCCAGGCCGCGGCGCTCACGCGGCGCCAGGCAAGTCCACGCCGGTGGCCGCACGCCCCCCGGCCCCCAACAGACTGCGAGCGGACTCAGGGCGGCCATGTCTGCTCCCGTCTGCGAGACGAGCGCGCTCCTCCAACGGCCGCTGCACCCTCCGCCATCGTTGCGCTTACAGCACGAAGCGAAGAGCTTAGCAGTGTCTCCATTTCCCCTTCAGAGAACACTCCTAAAGCCGCAGGTGGACTGCGACTCCACACGACGACTTCCAGTCGCCGGGACGCGCGGCGCGCCGGGCCACCCGGAACAGAACAGCCGTGAGCCCCCGAGGCGAACCCCACGCGCAGAAGGCCCTCCGAGAGCCACGCGGCCCGCCAGAAAGCGTGTCCGGGACTCCGGCTACCGTGAAATCATGCCTGAATTACACGAACTCCCCGAACGGCTGGGAATGCATTCTCCGGGCGCCAGGTACCTGAGGACCTGGGGATAGATACCCAAACGGGTCCCCATTCCCACGGAGCTGACCACCTAGCAAGCCAACTGACTTATGAGACAAGTGCAATGAGCTAACGCCAACAGACCTTGCCAGAAAAGGTGTCTTAACACCAACGGTCGCTCTAGAATCAAACAGGACTCCCACTGTGGGTCGCTGTTGTCGTCCCTTCCCTGTACGAGAGAAGGTCTTACCCAGGGCGCATGCCCTTTCAGCAAATCTCTTAGGGAAAAGGCAGGAGCTCCTAAACCACCTGAAGTCACAGGCAGAACTTTTTGTGTACACGTTCCAGTATGACTTTTTCTGGTGAAAGAGCCCAGGGACACACACACACGGAGAGCAGGAAACAGGTTTATCTCGCCTTCACATAGCCAGTCCCATGCAAAATTAAGTGAACAAACGTTGAAAATCTGATCCATGCTGTGCTCAAAAATGCCTTCTTAAATATTACAACCTTCCAAATGAATTAGTTACAGAAACTTCCTGAACAGTCCAACCACCTTCCTACACAGCCATCTGGAATTTCTATCAATGCGCTGCACTGATCTACCATGAAAAAGCATGAACAAAACATTTCTCCAGTTACAGAAGTACGTCTAAAAGAGAGGGTGACAATCCAATTCCCGGTGCCAGATTAGAAAGCTTTACTTTGAGAAAAAAAGGATCTCTAAGCGTTCCTTAAGTTTTAAATCAGTACCATAAATTTACCATTTGTTATTAAGTTTGTTATAACTCAGGTGTTAAGTCAATGAGCTAAAACCTTACCTTAACCAAACCTTTCAAGCTTCTGGAAGAAAGGACAGGCTTAAAAGCTTCAACTGTGATTAGGTCTAACTTCATCACATCAGTATAACACAAGTACAGAACTGCAGGAATCTTCCACACTTGACAGTAACTCAGAACTATGAATAATACAAGGAAAAAAAACACTTAAGTCTTCTACTGTATAATTTTTAAACTAAATACCGCTAAATAACAAAGGCTACTTTTAAAAGTAGTTGTCTCTATTGCTTTCCTTAAAGTGTTTACTGCCATATCAAACCACTTATGATGCATACTTTCTTTCAAAGCCAATTTATTTTCGCTAAGTAATTTCTTGCTTTTGCAAATACTGCTTATTTTGCATTTCCTGAATATACTGAGACACATCGTAAGTAACTACAAGATTAAAATTTCGCTGAATATAATACAATAAATTAACCACTTATTCCAGTAAACTTCACATTTAAGGGGGAAAAACTTACTTATTAACAAATAACAATTATATTAGCTACCGAAAAGTAAGGGACAATCTCATCTTGATGTGATGCTAGGGTATAATTAGTAACAGTAATAAAAATAAAATATTAAAGAAACTCCAGATTCAGTATCTGGAAACTTCTATCTTGACAATTAAAACATACTTTATCAACTTTCATGCACCAACAATTTACATCTAACATCGGCTTGCATGATGTTATCACAGACCAAAAAGAACCAGAGCAACTCTGCAACCTAACAATTACGAACTCTGAGCTGCTCTCACATCGTAACTGTGTGTGTGGACGTTAGAACTCAAACACAACATACTAGCAACAACAAATATTAAAGTTTAACAGCAATACATTGGTATCAATCATTAACGAACTACTTTAAAAAGACCTCTAATAGTCAAAGTAATAACCAATAACCAATAAAGCACTAACAAGATATACTGTAAATGTTACAAATTTTAATACCACCTGCTGCAGGAAGATCATGTACGATATTTGGTTGTTCCAGCAGTGAACAGCATGGAGGCTCTTTGAAATTCTGTGTTTTTAGGGCTTTCAAAAAAGGAGAATGAAGGCTGCTAATAGATTCTGAAGTTTTATAGTCAGTAACATGTCGACATGTGAGAAGAGTTACTTGCATATTCTTCCTTGCACAAGAGCCAAAGACCTAAGGCAAAATTGACCTCAAATTAAAACACACACACAGTTTTGTTACAGAACAGAAACATTCCTCTAGCTGTTTACCTAACACCCTTCACAGTAATATCCCCCCTGGAGAGGTGGTGGAAGAGAACACATCTGCCGTCCCCTCACCTAGGTTTGATCTTGGGTCTGTCACTTCCTGGTTTGCTGACCTTTTCTAAGTCACTTTCCTCAGCTGTGAACAGGGGACAGTACTACTCACCTAAGGGGGCTGCAGTGTACAGTCAATGAAGTCAGGAAGAAACACAGCCAGAGCAGCTGTGCTAACACCAGGACTGGCTTCCAGGGCAAAGCAGCTGCTGGACTACGAGATCTCTTCTAATACAGACATTTCTAAGAACACCACTTTACTTGCAAGCTACATTCAGACTAGCAGAATATCAGCAAAAGGAAGTGATCCCCCTTCTCTAATCCATGTGTTGATGTGTCCAAGAACACTTTTAATAAAGATGTTTTTAAGCTGCAAGGTGCATTCATGATAGTGTTGTATCAATGCAGTATTTCTTCAATGCATTTTTTAAGTTATTTTGCTTATAGGCAAGTTTTAATCACTCTAGACCTTTATTCTCTTCGAAGTGTGTATTTCATGAAGTTCCAAGGACCCTTTCCAGCTTTTAAAACCTATGGTGATGTAAACAAAACAAGCAGCTATTTTTTTTTTTTTTAAGGAAAAAAAGTAAACTTTAGGCCACTCCACCTTGTTGGGAAGTGTTTTACGAAAGAAGAAAATGGCTATTTCTAATAAGAACAACAGAACTACAGATTTTACGCATCATTAATGATTTCTAAGACTAATTTCATCATCTCACAGCTTTGTAAATAAACACTAAATAGTTTAAGAAATACAACATTACACACAAAGCCTAATTTATCAACCTCCCTAGAACACCCACAGTCTGAATTCACACTTGACCACTCTGTTACACTGTGTGTGTTTTTCAGGATTTTGTGGCTGACATGAACCAAACAGTAGGGGGACGCAGAGTGTCCCTAAGGAAAAAAAAAATACTGATTAAAGTTTTTAAGTTCTGGAAAAGAAAAGTCCCATAGTACAAAAATAATAAAATATTTTTGACATAACAATCATCCTACTTAAATTAAAAACACAAATTGGGGCACCTGGGTGGCTCAGTTGGTTAAGCATCTTCCTTCGGCTCAGGTCATGATCCCAGGGTCCTGGGCTCCCTGCTCAGCGGGGAGTCTACTTCTCCCTCTCCCTCTGCTGCTCCCCCTGCTTGTGCGCTCTCTCTCAAATAGATAAATAAAATCTTTATTTATTTTTTTAAAGAGAGAGAGCTGTTCCCTCGGGGACACAGGGCTCAATCCCAGGACCCTGGATCATGACCTGAGCCAAAGGCAGATGCTTAGCCGACTAAGCCACCCAGGTGCCCCTAAATAAAATCTTTAAACACAAACAAAAATTAACACAACAGTTTCCTACCCTTCGAGACCTGAGGAAAGCTAAGGACTCTCCCTAGAAAAATACACATCAGTACATAACACAAAATCACGTATATGATTGTGAGAAGGTCCACAGACCTTCTTGAATAACTCATTTAATAAGATGTATTTAATAACTTTTAATAAATGTTTCCAAGTATGCCAACCTGGTTTAAAACAGGTGTACACCAAATTTCTTATTTCTAATTAATTTTAATACCTAAACAAAAATATACCGAAGATTTAACCTCAAATGTTGCTAAGATACATATTTGAGACCTACTTCATTTAAAAATAATATGCAACTGGGGCGCCTGGGTGGCTCAGATGATTAAGCATCTGCCTTTGCCTGACTTCAGCTCAGGCTGTGATCCCCGGGTCCTGGAATCGAGCCCCACGTCAGACTCCCAGCTCATCGGGGAGTCTGCTTCTCCCTCTGCCTCCCCCCCTGCTCATGCTGTCTCTTTCCCAAATGAATAAATAAAAAAATCTTAAAAAAATAATAATAATATGCAACTGCCAAAATTATGATTATTCTCTAAAATTCCTAAATTCTTCACTGAAAAATATGTTTTATTGGGCACAAAACATGCACAATTTTCCCACAAAATGAAGCCTCAATTAAGCCATCCTAATTCTAAGACAAATGGACATAATATTTTGGAATTTGGAGCAAGTAGCAACCAAGTGCCAACCCCCTGAATGCAGCTCACACCTGTTTCCTGCCTCACAACCCGGAGCCATCACCAGCCTGCATGGTCAGCACCACCATTTTGCACCCATGGCCATGACCCTGTTCTGTTTCATGCGAGTAGCTTGTTTTTCGTTCAAACGTAACAATATGGCGGCTGGGAAGAATCCAACGGTTTTATGCTTCTATGACCTATAATCGTCAGCACATTTGTTAAATGAGTTATTTTATTCTTTATATTCTGTAACAAATTCCTAGGATATTTTTAAGAAAAAAACAGGGGCGCCTGGGTGGCTCAGTCGGTTAAGTATCTGCCTTCGGCTCGGGTCATGATCTCAGGATCCTGGGACTGAGCCCTGCGTTGGGCTCTCCGCTCAGCGGGAAGTGTGCTTCTCCCTCTCACTCTCCCTCTGTGCTCTCTCTCTCAAATAAATAAGTAAATAAATAATTTAAAAAGAAAAAAGAAAAAAACAAATACTTCCCTGCTTCGGTATTTGGCTGTGTAGGCTCAAGTGTTAAGACACGGAACCCTTAAAAAAAGGAGCTCACCAGTCTTCATTTCTCTCTTACCTTTTCCAGCCACTGATACTGCTGATCTTCAGCAACATAGCAACTGCACTGACAGAGGAGGACCTGGAAAATCCCATTCCAAGTTTTTGGTCAGGTCAAAGGAATTTTACACACACTCTGAACTACCACCATATACGCATCATTTGAATCCTAATATAACCTTTAGGTAACACTTGTTTTCTGAATTTGCTATTGGCTTATTTATTTATCTTTAAAACTTAAGAATCAAACCACTACTGGCAGTTAACAGAAGAATAAAGTACATGTTAATGGAGTGACCACAACAGTTTGCATAGGAGACACTGAATATACTACCAGTAAATGCTACCAGAATCTTCTTTATGACACAGGAATGACACCAGCCCTGCTGCCCTCCTGGGGGTCACACACCGGGAAGATCAAACACAAAATAAATGTAAACACTATAAAACATAAGCATTAGGGGCGCCTGGGTGGCTCAGTCATTAAGCGTCTGCCTTCGGCCCAGCTCGTGATCCCAAGGTCCTGGGATCGAGCCCCGCATCCGGCTCCGTGCTGCTCCACGGGAAGTCTGCTTCTCCCTCTCTCCCACTCCCTCTGCTTGTGTTCCCTCTCTCGCTGTGTCTCTGTCAAATAAATAAATCTTTAAAAAAATATATATGTATATATAAGCATTATACAAACTCCAGGTGCCAGCAGAGTGAATGTCAGCCGGACAGCATCTCAGCCCAAATGGCATTGTGAAACGGTACTGATGCCTCTGAAGACGGTATTATTTTAGAAACCAAGTTCCAACCCATATGCTCAAGGTGAAATAATCTGTAATGCCACGATGCCATAAAAGATTGGATTCCTGCTTATTAATGCTCATGGAGTGATCTTATCCACAGAACTCAACAATGTCGTCTATTAAAACGTTGCCAGAAATGCTAACACTTAATTACCCAAAGGAGGCACAGAAGAGGAAAAAGGTACATGGGGATGGAGAATAAGAAAAAGACAGGACATGTAATTAACTACACACGTAGGTTGTGCATCATCAAGAGATATCTAACTAATAAGTGGTACGACTAGAAGAGGTGACAGAAATTGCTCCTACTGGACCTTCACAATCTATTCTAAAGTACAATCTTTCCAACTAAAGATCAGATCAAAAACATGATTAGTCTCATTCTTATCTCCTATAAATGCTGGGTGTGCATAAAAATCCTTATGCAAATTTAAATAACTTTGGATTACATGTTAAAAAAAACAAACTAGAAGTACTAAAAAAATCAAACTTTACGGTTTACAAGGCTAACATTTGGTCCTTACCTTTTGAAATAAGCCCCACTATAATAATAGGGACTCCGTGGTTTCTGCCATTGTTTGAACCCCTGCGCTGGCCCGCGTTCAGGAGCTCAGCAGCTGGAGAATGCTACTCTGTCAGACAAGCAGGTGCAGAGACACAGCACCTGCCTGGCCACCTCATCTGCCTGATCCTCAAATCGCCCACTATGCTATGTTCTCCAAATGGACCCAAGATTAGGATTCGAACGAAGAGGACACAAGGAATCACTCCGCATCAGCTACAGAATGACTTTCAGGACTTAACAAATCAGGTTAGGGTAAAAGCTCGATGTCAAGAGAATTATGCTCAGAATGCATAAAGCATTCATTTGTTCAACAAACATTACCTGAGTTTCTAGCACATACCAGCATTTGCTAAATCCTGGGTATCCTGCCACAAAGGAGAACTCCCTGCTTTCACAGAGTGAACACATTTTTGCACATTTAGAGTTACCAGCTGAAATAATTTTTTGAATGAGCAAGGTGTGAATGTCTACTGTCTATGGTTTTTTTCTAACAAAGTTATTTCAGAATTTCCTAGAACTTTATCAACACACTGTGTATGCCACACTAATATTTATATAAATAACAGCACTGCCTGCAGGCACAATTCGTCAGCACAAAAGTAGATATAAAGGAACATGAAATTCAAACGAACACCACATGAATGATGCCTAAACAGCTCTCTCTGAAGCATCCAAGTCCCACGTACCGAGGGACTCGATTTCAGATGATAAAACACACAAAAGGCCTCTGCAGGGGACAGATGTGTAGTGTCCGTTGTTCTACACCATTCATTCCAGAGTTTAGCACAGCCAACTTCTTCCCAGACTCCTGAATTCATAACAAATGACGACAAAAACGCTGTGAAAAACAATTCACATCAGTTAGTGCCTGGTTCTGCAAGCTGCATTTTCTACAATCAGAAATGATTTCAAGTAATTCTAGAATTTGAGAACTACAAGAGCCATTAAGACCACTGACCTTATCCTGCCATTCTGCAGAAAAGGAAACTGAGGCCTCAAGAAGTTAAAGGCCATGGCCCAAGTACAACTGGTATCAGAGGCAGGAACGGAGAACACAGGTTTACTGCTGGGCTTTACTGCACTCTCAGAAGGTAACACTTGCGGGAAAATTGTAGGCCGGGAAAACTTTATATAAATGACTCAACAGTTATTTACCATGTACTTACTATGTCCTGCAAGCAAGGGCTACCTGATAGGGCAAGGGATCGGCTTCACTGGAGATCCCAAATGCTCGCCCCCAGAGCCTGTGCAGCAGCTAAAATCACACAGGTTTGCGTACCTGCTCGTGTACGCTGTCCTAGCTGAACTCTGCACTGTTCTCACATTAACCTATCAAATGGGAGTCATGTATGTACAGACCTTCAAACTTGAGTGCTCAAAAATGTTAGCGACCATCACTATTATCTTTAGAGGTCTCATCCTGTTCTCAAAGGAGCCTGTTAATTCAAAAACATTTAAGAACCACTGGCCATGTACACATGCCACCTCTGTTCCCCCCAAGTCTGGTCCAAACAGGCCCAGGAGTCTGAGGAAATGCAGATACCTGAACACACTATAAACCCAGTTCCTGGAATTTACAACTTCTTGAACCGAAGCACGCTTCCTTTAAATCTTAATTTTAAAGTTTATCAAAAAGACAGTATCACATGAGCAGGCACAGATTTTACTCAGATACAAATTTACTCTGCTATGACTTTTTCTAAAAAAGTAACAGACATTTGAAGTATGAGGGAAAGAAATAAGTAACAAGGGATTTTGTTTTTTTTCTTTTTAAAATTTTTATTTAAATTCAATTAACATATAGTGTATTATTAGTTTCAGAGGTAGAGTTCAGTGATTCATCCGTTGCATATAACACCAGTGCTCAGTACATCACATGCCCTCCTTAATGCCCATCACCCAGTCACCCTATCCCTCCACCCACCTCCCTCAGATTTTGTTCTTTCAATCTAACACATTTCTACTCACCTACTGCATTATTTCCTATAGCAATTATGAATTTGGAGCAAGGATATTTTTCCAGCAGAGAAACTTCCAGAGATGTTTTTGTCTGCCTTCGAAAGAGCCGCACCTCCCTAACACAAGAAACAAAAGACAAAACTAAAGCAACTTAAGTATAATTAGTACCGTATTAGGAGAAAAAGGATACCAGAGGCATGATTTTGTAATAAGCAATATGCACGCTTTAATTTTTTTTTTTTTTAAAGATTTTATTTATTTATTCATGAGAGACAGAGAGAGAGAGAGGCAGAGGGAGAGGGAGAAGCAGGCTCCCAAGGAGCAGGGAGCCCGATGCGGGACTCGATCCCAGGACCCTGGGATCATGACCTGAGCCAAAGGCAGACGCCCAACCGTCTGAGCCACCCAGGCGCCCCTGCACGCTTTAATTTCATAAAGAATGTAATTATCATCTAAAGGAAACAACAGATTCAGGCAACAATAACTAACCGATAAAACCATCCGACGCAAAATTCATGGAGAACTCCACAGCGGAGATCAGGCTGTCCACCTGACCCACTGCCCAATCTAAGCATCCCCCAAAGGGGCACAAATGGGTACAGTGGGCAATAAGAAATGGCAGGTTACCACCTTCCTGCCAGCAAAATACTGAACTTGCATCGGACCACTCCTCCAAAGGGAACATCCACCTACGGAATGCTGGTCAGGGACACCAGGTTAAATCAGACCAATTTAAGAGTGTGGGACACCCTACAGAACAACTAGGGGTGTTGTCTCCGCAGGGGTGAGAAGAAGGGGCTGCTCTAAATGACAGGCAGCTCAAGAGTCCGAAGTCTAAAAGGAACGTGTGGACCTTGATTCTGATTTACACAAACTCACCGTAAAACCTCATGTTTGAGACTCCTGAGTAAGTCTGGACACGCCTGGCTGCTAAATGGTATCAAAAATCGTTTATTTTGTTAGGGTGATAATAACGTATACAAAAAACGCCGGCATCGTTTGAGGTGCACTCTGAAAAATGGAGAGGTGAAAGTGACACAACAGGTGGTGGGGGATAAAACACACGGGGCGAAATCGTCACAGCTGCTGAATTCACCGGGTAGGGGTGGAGGGTCATTTTACTATTTTCTCCAATCTCTTTTTGAAGAGACGCGTTACCCACCTGCCACGGACACCGAGGCTAACGGAAGAGCGCGGCGGGGGATGAAAGGGCTGTAAGAGAGCTGTCCTACGTCCAGGAAGCAGGCACACGAGGCCCGCCCGAGAACCCGTTATGGGGGCAGAGGGTGGCCGCCAAGTCCCCGCAAAGGAAGCCCTAGCGGCACCCTCGCCACCGAGGCCGCAGCAGGCCGGCGCCAGCCCGCCCCGCCGGCCGGACCTCACCTCTTCCGAGCCAGCTGCCGCCGGACCTCCCTGTCCTCGGCCGTCTCCCTCCTCCCCTCTTCCTCCTCCTCCTGGTCCTCCGTCCCAGCCCGGCACGGGGCCTTTACCACCTCGCCGAAGAACGTGGCCGCCATGGCATCCCCGCCCTCGTCCCGGCCGGCCCGCGGCGCCCCACACGGCGCATGCGCCCCCGCCCCCCGCCGCGCACCACCACGTCCCCTGCCCCGCCCCCGCGCCCTAAGCACCGCCCCCACGCCACGCCCCCGCGCACGCGCGCCGGGCCCCTGCGGCCGCGCCAATCCCGAGCGTCCTGTCTCGGAGCCTGCGCCCGCGGGGACACCGAGAGGTCGGACGACTGGGGCGAGGGAGGCCAGCGCGGGGCGGGGTCCGGGGCGTCCTGTCCCGGCGGGTGACGCACGGAGGAGAGGAGCGGGGCTCGGCCGCCGGCTCCCGGGAGAAACCAGCCCCGCTCCCCTGCGATCCTTCACCCGGTGTCCGTTCCCCTTCTCCGGCGGGGCGGGGCGGGGCGGGAGGGGGGCCGTGCTGCGGACCGAGGGCGGAAGAAACACAGCGCTTCGTGGTGGTGTAAAGTGCAACTTTTACTCTGGCAGTAAGAATTCACATTTCGAAAGCTGATGATTGTCAAGCCGATCTGGAAGAGTTTATGAGAATGCGAAAATAGTTACTTCTTTTTTAAAACGTGGCCGTTTCCCATACAAAATTTATTGTCGCCTTAAATAGCCTTTCATTGCTAAGCAAGGATGCACTTGTTCCCGAAGCGGTTCTCTTCGTTAGAACGCGCTGGAAGACCGAGTTCGCGGAGCCCTGGGAGCAGGAGGCGGGAGGGACAGCTGTGCAGGTTCAAGGGCGATGGCCAGCATTGCGGCGAAACGTAAAAATCCGCTCACCGAGAGAACACTGCTTACATTTTGGAACACTGCCGGTAAAGACCTACAAGGTGCTGTCAGGCAGAACCTCTTGAGGTCCTGAAAAGAATCTCAGAAGGCTGCTACAAATACCTTGTTTTAAGAGTGGAGAAATAATATCAACAGAAGCATGTACATTAAGTCCGTTTCCGCAGTTTTACATATTACTGCAAAGTGAAAATTTGGGGTTTGAAGCAAAATTTGAACATTTAAGTATAAACAGTATGACCAAATTGCTATGCAGTGAGAGCTTGGGAAACTCTGCGAGTAGTTAGCAAGGTTACCAATGTGGTATTTTTAAGCTACACTGATACTCCCGGGTTGTTTTACAGAATGACTGAATTGCAGAATAAAAAGGATGTTTGGCTATCACTTTGTCTTAGTCCTTTTGTCGAATAAAGTAACTTGTCATTTTTACCAGTAAAATTGACCGCGATTTGATTTCACAGTTACATTACGAAGAAGTCATTTCTAGAAAGTTGATTAAAATTATGAGTAGGGTAATAATAATACATTTGGCCTGTGATTTAAATTCTGCGTACATTTCAGAGAGAGTTTTACAATAATGTTAAGTTTTAAGCAAATGCTTATTTCATGCCGTTACAATAAATTTAGGCCAAGCACTTCAAAAAAAAGGCAAATAGATGTTCAGTTTAAGTACTAAACCAGCAGAGATTCCGTTACGAAAGAAGGCTGGTGACACCTCCTCAAGTGCTGACGGAAATTAACACCATCACAGAACGTTGTAAATTGAAAACAAGTTCTTTGATTACATTGAAATTGACAAGAAATTTTGCATAAGACAGTCTTAACCGAGACTTAGATATTTTCATTTTATGGTATTTGTTGAGGATATAACAGCCCCAATGAGAAATTTCTATAAAATTAAGGGTAAATATGGGAGTGGAAATCGGTCTAAACATTTCGTTAGCAATCAAAAATCAAACCCCATGCGCCTCAAAATATTAGCAGTTTATTAGGAATTCTTCCTTTTCTCACCTGTACGAGTAACAAGATACTGGTATCGTATTTCAGATGAAAGTATTACCACAAACAGAGCAAAGGACACAGACTCTGTAGGTTAGAAATATCCTGGCTTACGCTAAGGGCAAAAAAAAAGGACAAAAAGCCTTTTTTTTTAAGCAGACATGCAACCACAAACTTCTCAAGTAATCTAGACACTTGGGTCTATCTGTATAACCAAAATATATGCATTACATTAGTCTTTTAATGAAAAAGGAATAGAAACCCTCAGTTTTCTGTATTTTACTTTTTCAGATTTACACATGCAAATCATATATTAATATTCACAGATATTTTTAAATGGGAAAGCAACTTGCTTCTAACAACTCATTTTTCCAGTAGCATGTCACTATGTTAAAAAGATTCAACAGTGCATTCATTTAATCTGGTGATCTTAATTTCAACAAATACCTGTTAACAAATTAAACCTCACTGCAAAGAATTCTTTATAGTATCAAGATCAGATTTTCTAATCCTAGCAAAGGCCACAAGAGCCCACACATGCTGTCGTTAAAGTTTGTTGTGATGAGATTGTAATTAATTTGCTCAAAGTGTACATAAAGCACTAATTTTTAAGGTGCTGTAGAGAAACATAAGAGGATGTCACTGTATCATCCAAAAATATGACTCTTTTGATCTTCATCTATACCTTTTATTTTCTAACTGGTTAAAACTAAGACCTTGCCCCATAATGAGGCACATTTTGGCATCTCTGTAAATGCTGTTATGTGCAAGTAAAAATGAGGAAAAGGAGTTGTGATAGTCACATTCATAGCCTTCATAGAAAAATATATATTCCCTGAATTAGTCATATCAAGTGGTCACCATTCGGTATGAATTCCAGTATTATAAACAAAATAAGACATTAATGGATTTTCCCTAATTGCCTGTTCCCCACACTCTGTTTCAGAACTCGACTATCAACATCCCCATCATTGAATCCCCAGGTCCTTCTAGTTTAAGTTGTTTTTGACTTTTGAGGTTATGAATTCTAGGGACTGGATCTTATGAAAGTATTTGCTTCGCTCAAAAGTCTATTGGGCTCAGTGGCACTTCTCTTGAAATGTGCCTACTTTTTTCCCCCTTACTGCAGTAATGACACACCGTAGCCGTGCTGGTCTGAACCCTTAAAATTAGCATCAGGTTGCGATTTTGACCTTTTTTTTTTTTTTCAGTCCTTGAAGTTTTTGCTACAGAGCCTGTACACTTCCCATTATTTTTTTCCTCTAAGGAATCAAGAGATTTCTTTTTTTTTTTTTTAAGATTTTATTTATTTTTTAGAGAGCGAGCGAGAGAGAAACAGCATGAGAGGGGAGAGGGTCAGAGGGAGAAGCAGGCTCCCCGCTAGCGGGGAGCCCGATGTGGGACTCGATCCCAGGACCCTGGGATCATGAACTGAGCCGAAGGCAGACGCTTAACCATCTGAGCCACCCAGGCGCCCAGGAATCAAGAGATTTCTTGAAGGCCCTTCCTTTCTGAAAAGGAACAATCTTAGGACAGGCCACTTGTCTCTTCTCTCCACTTCTCTGTAGTGGGTGTCTGTACCAGGGATCACTGGAAGGAAGGCTTCCTCCCACTGTGACCCGCTGGATTATGGCTTTTAGAAAACTCCCCAAAAAGGAGCCAACAAGGGATTAACTTTAGAGCTCGAAGCAGAATGCAACTGCCGGTTTACTTGTGGCCCCTGATCCCGCTTATACATTCCCATAGTAACTATTGTCTTTTGCTTTCCAGGATCTGAACTGCCTGAAAGAAAGCGTTTTGCTATTAATATCTTCTAGCTCTTTTTCACTGTCAGAATTTATGGTGGTATCATCCTCTTTATAAAGAGTAATTTTTTCTTAGCCACATCAGAAGCATTTCGATGCGGCAGCTTTCTGCAGCTCTTCCTAATCCAGGCATTTTCTGGTCCTGAAATCGTTTCCTTGAGATTACTCATTATTTTTATTTTATTTGCAGGCACAGCGGCACATCTGCGGAGAACTTTCTCAGGCACCATGTTTGCTTTCAGACTTTCACTAGGCATTTGCACTGCAGCCTTCTGATTATGCATACATGTTCTCACTTTTGTATTGGGTTCTCTGTCTCTAGGAACAGATTCTGAAAAACGAGTGAAAGTTCATGTAAATGCAAAAACCTTGTAACACAAGATTTTACTACTACTTACAATTCCTCAGTAACACATTCCTAAACAATAAACTCAAAAGTTACTCACATGGCTAAGTAAAAAACTCAACTGATTCTCATCAGGAATACTACATGTTCTTGACCTTGATAGAACCTCCCATTTCCTTATCAACAAAAGGGAGTCTTGAGTAGTATGCCACATGGCATACTTTCTAATCTGCAAGGACAACTGCTACTTAGAACAGGATCAGACTGGTGAGAATGTATCTTCAGCATCATAAAGCACTAAATTCTTGGTATCATTTCAGATTTCTCTGTTGAACTACTTTAGGATATTCAATAGGAGTTCTGAAATAATGTTCCTAGAACCTCCAAGAGAAGGCAATGCCATCGTGACTCTGTGGACGCAGGCGGCAACAGCTCTGCCTCAAGAAGGTCCTTGAAGTTTGAATTCCAACACCTTTAGTCAAAACAAACATGAACCAGTAGAGAAGAAGGAATTGCCTATTCATTTTATCTAACTAAAATATGGTTTTAATCCTAGATCCATTTTTCAAATATTTGAGCATTTTTACATAACTGGGATTATTAAATCCTGGTTTCATTATTATTTGAATAACAATTTTCTGAGCTAGGTATAGGCCAGGCATCCAGAGGATCAGGATAAAGAATCCAAAACAAACTAATTCTATACATGTTAACTCTGGTTGCTGTAAGAACGAAGAGGTGCAGGGGGGCCGTAAGAATACAGTCACAGGGCAAGGAAAGCTTCCTTTGAGGAGTGTTATTGTAGCTGAGAGCTAGGAACTGTGGAAGAATCCATCGAGCAGGACTGAAAGTACTCTGGAGAGGCAATTTGCCAAGTGTGGCCTGAGAGACATCCCAGTTGTGCTGAGGAGCCCCATGATGTTGTGCCCGCTACTCCACGTTTACCAGCTTAGGTGGGCTCAAATCAGTTTTATTCTGCCAATGTCTCAAAGCCAGATTTTCAGATTTCAAATACAGGATTAATTAATGCACTCCTAGGCTTTTTGAAAGTTCACACAATGTCACTTCGCTTTTACAAAAGATCTACCTGGTTTTGCTAACCGAAAGAAATAGAAGAGGATTTCACTTTTATTAACAAAAAAAAAGGGGGAGGTGGCGCCAGGGTGGCTCAGTCGGTTAAGCGCCTGCCTTCGGCTCAGGTCATGATCCCAGAGTCCTGGGATCACGTCCCGCATCGGGCTCCCTGCTCCGCGGGGAGCGTGCTTCTCCCTCTACCTCTGCCTGCTGCTCCCCCTGCTTGGGCTCGCTCAAATAAATAAAATCTTTAAAAAAGGGGGGGAGCAAGAAGCTCAAATAGTGCTTGGTGTTGGTTTTGCTGAGAGCCTCTATACAGAGGCAGCACACAGCTTGAGCGCCAAGGGTGGCCCACCAAGCTCCTCCCCGTGCTGCCAGAGCTCTTGAACGGTCTGAGCATCTGGGCTTGATCTACACTGATTTTTGTGCATCCATTAGTAAGATAGGTCCTAAGGTATCAGAGAAGCCTGAGAGGTGATTTTTCAAAGTCTGCAAATGCCCTCAATTTTTTCCATATATATTAATGGTAGTTGCGTCTTTGCTTTATCCCATTTGGGCTTATGAAGTTTCACAGGAACGCCCTACTATCAGATAGCAGGCAAAACCTGTATTTCTTGATAAAAATGCACCTGAAGTTCTGCCGCTGACAGGACTTACCTGTTGGCAATCTAGCCTTGCAGCCATTAAGTCAAGCTATCCAGAACGGTTTTAAAGGCACACAAGCCTCGCTGGGGGGTGAGTTTGTGGGACCCCACCTCGTGTGCAGACATTCAGCAGTTGGTAAGAACAGGCTAGAGACCACTGAAATACTCACACTCCCCATGTGGACTCTCTCTCCCACTCTATCCCTTTGAAACACTAAGGATGAGGAAATAAGGACTCATTTTCGTCAGCTCTCAAGTAATGCTATTATTCTATCGCAGTGAAACTCCCAACCACCCAACCTTCCTAGTTTTTCCTTTAGGAACGGAGAGGTTTGCCCTTCTGCCACCAAGCGCAAATGAGTAGAGGTGAAAATGGGCTTCTGTTGATTGACAGGTTCATTAACAGAATGAGAACTGAGGAAAAGATCTTCTGCTCTCAAAAGGAAAGCCCTTCAGGTTTTACCCTCAGTCTGTGAAACTCACTTCATAGATGTGCTTGTGCTTTCTCCAAGACCTGGAGTTCTCCCAGAAGAGGTTAGAACTCCTGTACTAAAAGCAACTCCCCCAAAATGCATCAGTCCCTTTTGCCAGTTACGTGACTTCTATACTTTTCCAGTGAAATTCTATTTCTAAAGGTGGTTTGTTCAATATAAGTCCCCAGGCATTGCAAAAATGGCATTTTCAACGGCTAAGTTCATCATCACGGACTGCTGGGCAGCACAGCCTCCCCTGCCTGGCCGGGCTCTGTGCGGTCACTCCAACAAGAAGCAGAGACCATGAGAAAGCGCACGGCCCGCAGTGTTTTCAGAAAGGCCTTTTCTCAGGAACGTTTAAAATCACCAACTAATGTGTCTGCAAAGCAATCCTAGATCCAAAGTGAATCTTCAGCACATTAAGTCAATGTTAGGCAAATACTAGAATGTGAATTAATAGGCTACAACAGACAAACGTTCTTGTATATATGTAACAAAATTAAGGTGACATCTGGCCTACGCAGGATGAAGACAACCAGCATCGCTCAACTACTTCCATTTGCATGTTGAAACACTAAAAGTAGGTAACCAGTTCATTCCCAACAACATATCCAGTTGATAGTATAGATAAAATCCTAGCACAACTGAACACTTCCGTGGGACAAAAGGACTTAAGTGGCAGCAACTAATTCCTTCTTGATATACTGATGAAATTTAGGAGCCCAGTAAATACAATCTCATTTTAATAAATGCTTATTTGTAATCCAAAATCAGGGGAAACAAGATCCTACAAAAGAAACTCTAAGTGGGCTTTTTAAAGTACTTTAAGAAAATCTGCACTTCAAGTATGTAACCGTGTTGGGGTGGATAACGGAGTCAATTCTCCTGTGCACAGCCACTCCAACTTGATGAAGCTGTAACTCTAGTCTTAGCCCTACAATGGGAATGTCACAGAATAAAGATGTAAGCACTCAGGAAGACAGAAGAGTGACAGTGTGGGAAATTAAAATAATAATGCATACATGTAAGTCAGTGTTAATTTTATTAGAGAACTTGGTAAATTATAAAGTGCTTTATTCTCCTTGAGAAAACTACAAACAGTTTTTAGAAATATATACAGGATCAAGTCCAATTTGTATGTTAGGGTACAAGCTTAAAACTTTTGGAGGACACTGCTCTAACAATACACTTGTGATAGCGTCACTGAATACTAACAGGTCAGTACCATCCCCCAAGTCCTCCTGCCCCAGATGGTCTTGGTCAGTCAGGTGATTTGGGGCAGTCAATGAGAGCTTGAGGCATCACTGCTCTCCTATTTGGATATGACAAAAACCTCGTTCCTAGAGTAGAACTTCCCATCTGCAGCAGTACCATCACGGTTCACCGAGATGGCCACTTTAAATTGTATCACTGTGTGCTTTAAGATGGTCTGTGTTGAATAGAAGGAACTTGGATGTAGACATTGCAGTTTTGATTCAAAGCAATTAATCTCTAGTTTCTCTATTTTAAGGACTAATCATATTCCAATTATGATACTTAATACAAAACTGTTCTCCTAGATCCAAAATAAACTTCACATCATTGCCGTAGAAGCATGAAAATTTTCAATCTCATCAGCGTTTTACTTGTGGAGTATGAAAAACAAATCTGAGAATGGAAAAAGATGGAAGCATGTCTGAATCAGAATGAAAATGTACTAGCCTATTTCACATACTTTTGAAGTACTGACATTATTGGTTGCTGTGGCTCGTGGTAAATCCACAGAGGGGAAACCTTTCAGTTCCAAATCACAGTAACCTCTCTCGAGCAAGGCTTTCATCAGAGCTAGTAGAGATGCCTTCTTTCTTGTCTGCCCTTCACTGAGAAGCAATGAAATGATCAAAACTCAGGAAGCAAAACATCATTTATCACTGATATTCATCCCTCCCAAAGCACAGGTTTCCAAAAAGATCCCATACGCCAGGAAGTCTCTGTGTTTTCTGTAACTCCCCGAGCTGAACACCCTTCTGTTTTCTGGGGGAGTTGGTAACACTGAGAAGTCAGCTTCTACAGTATGGCCACCTCAGGTCTGGAGATTGTCAGAAATAATTCCAGAATCAAGAGCTGTTCTTTGCTAGCTTGGTCACTTTTATTGTTGAACAGATGCACTTAAGTTCCTCTATTTAAAGTCTTCAACACACTCAGTGATGGCACCACAGAATTTTGTTTGGCTTTGACAGCTAATGGAGCTCATCACTCTAAGGCTTTCTCTCATCCCCAGAAAACAGTTAACTGGTAACAGTCATGATTCTCAAAGACTTGTGATGGCTACTACAGTTGTTTTTTTTTTTCCCTAAAAATTTGACAAAAGCTCTACGAAGTATGAATTCAGGGATCCTATAACTGTTTACTGAACTTTTTAAATTTCAATTTTTGTTAACATACAGTGCAATATTGGTTTCTGGGTTTAATGAACTTCTTGAGAGAGATCTCAAAGCATTTTAAACTGTTGCGCAGGGTAAGGTATCAGAAATCAACCCTGGTTTTCAAGCTACTTTATTACTTCCCTAATGAAAAGCAGCAGGGCACAGACAATCCAAGGACAACTCCCTCTCAGGCCCATCTTTCAACTCCCTTCTGCCCCCCTCGGCCCATACGACAGGGCGTGGCCCTGCATTCTGCCTGCATAAGAAATCACAAATGGACAGTGGTTTGAGAGAGAAAAATGAGCTGTTTAAGAGTAAAGATGAGTTGCAAGGGAAATCGACTGCCTATTGCAGACCTTATAGAATTAATCAGCTAGAAGGCTTGAAGTAGTTTAAAAAAAAAATGTTAGGATAACATTAAATTTATTATACTCTACTATTTTAGTTAGTAATTGACTTAAAAAAGTAAATTAAAACTGGTTCCTAGATGACAACTGAGAGTCGTGAGATGTGGTAATGAGTTAATTTAGAAAAGTTTGAGTCTCTTGTGTGGGAGTGGAAAATTAAAGATTTGCCTTTTTGACCAGCTCCAGTGAAATGGTTAGAATTTCACAGGCGAACTGAATGTGTGCATACAGTCCGAGGACTAAGTACGGATCAACACCTAGAAAATTACCTTCAATATATTAAAAATGAAAGATCGTTTTAACACTTAACCACAGATCAAAAAAGGTAATAACCTCTAGATAATATTCCTGTAGGCCAGGCTGGCTGCTCCAATCCAGGCAAACTGTAACTGGTCATCTCACGTCAGTTAGGTCAGTCAGAATGCCTCTTCAGGAGTTCAAATTCCATTAAAGGTTTTAATAAATGACAAAACTTACCTTAAAAACTAAAGCATGACCAGAAAATATGCTCAAACACTGATAATTCAATGAAACGATCAGTCGTGACAAATAGATGTATACGCTACAGTTACTTACATGCTGCCAAAGACAGAGCCTGCAGATCTGTAAGACCCCGATGTTTTAATTGTCCCCATCCAACCTCCCTACATCAGATCCATACAAGAATCCTTAAGGAGACACCAAGTAAAAGTCTTGATATTTTTCCACCAAATTCACAATGTATTAAGGAACCAGCTTGGCAGATTATTAGTGACTAGTAAAAATCTCCCCAACTTTGAGAATCCCCACGTACCCTTCAGCAACACCTATAATTTAAGAAAATAGCTACAAAAATCTTAATTAAAAAGTGAGAAAAGACAACACAGCCCTCACCATTATTGTCTTTACACTTTAATCCTCTCCATTAATTCACAACTTTTGAGCTACCAAGTGGTATTGGCACTTGCTAATCTAGTTGTTGGGCTAGATTTTTCCACAATGTTCCATTTTCTCCCTACCGTTGACAAATTTTACTTGGTTTGGTCTTTGTTCCCAAATACTAGAATCAGACAGTCTTTAAACAGTGACGTTGCAAGTTTCTTACAGTTTCTGCTTTATTACATCCTGTTATCCACAGCAGAAGTTGAGAGATGGACTTACATAGTAACGGAGAGTTCTCCCGCAGTGAGGGTGCTGTGTCCCAATACATCACACCAGAAAACAACTCAACTACAATTTCCATACAACGTAAGATACTGAAGTGTTTGTGGACAACTCCGAGATGCTGAATAAAGGAAACGTGCTGACTTAACATGGATGAAAAGGACGGAGCTGGTATTTCAGCTATGAAGGGCAAGTCAAACAGACCTGTTCTAGCCATTTAAAAGTTACTCAAAAAAAAACAATACAACTGAGTAGAAGGGAAAACATTACTGTCAGCACCCTGAACAATGTTCTTGCATTCTACCGATACACAAACCTCTCATTTTTTTCAGGGGGCACAATCAAATTCAATGTGCACTGACGAGAGACTGAAGTCCTTTCCACGTAGTTTTTAAAATGATACACTGAAATTAACAAATTGTCTTCTGATTATTCTAAAGAAAAAAAAAGGCTAGAAGAGGGGGAGGGAATGTAGTATGAACCCAAGGCTGTTCTAAGAACTGTTACCTAAGATGTCAGCAACCAATGGTGTGTGAAGATTTAGTGACAAGTCTTATTCTTGAATATTTTTGGACGGTAATACCTTCAAGATGGCCTTTTTATTGGCTTGTTTCATACCTCCTTTTTCATTTGCAATTCTAGGATTTGAAGTGCCTTTTCCCAAACGTAAGTTCTTTCTCCCCATTTTCGTATTATAAAATTAATTCACTTTTTAGCTACAACTCTCTACTACTTAAAAGAAACTTTTGTGTTGTAACTTAGAAGCTGTGAGTAAATGCTTTACCATTCTTTCCAATAATTACTAAATTGAGAAAGGATTTAATCACAGATTTTCCCCTAAAATAATAAAGGGAGAAGAATGACCGCCCTAAAAATTATCTGAAAATGGGATACACTTTCCCTTTTATTCAGAAGTTACTACACATTGTCGGTATACCCTTTTAAAGTAAGTCTGATATGGAAAAAAAAAAAGTTTTTAAACCTCACCTATTTCTTAAATGTTTGACATCTTTTTTCTTAGTAGTCTTTCAAAGGAATCAAAACTCAAATCTAAATACCTCAGCCCTTTTTTTCAACCATAAATGAGTAAAATCATAGGACTTTGGACATACACAACCACAGCAGTTTTTGTTGTTGTTCATATACACCATTAAGTGACTTCAAGTGCAATGAAAAGCTATAGCACTTACTTCCGGATCAGTTTACATTCAATCTGCAAGCTTTTGTCTTTTTTCACAAGTAAATACAGACTGATCCCAAACACATTAAAGTACATCCGTGCATTAAATCCCTGCGCATTTCGCATAAAGAGAAGTAGAAAAAAAGTCAAACATGTTCTAGTGCTCAATGTAAACATTTTGAACTATTAATTATTTATTAATTTTCCTTAAAGTACTTAGGAGTGTGTGTCACATATTCAAAGTTAACCTTAGGAATAGCACCATGACCAAAAAAACCCATAAACATGATTCTCACTACAATCCCTTAGTTTTACTACAGAACTTGAGAAGCTACCATTGTCAACCACACCTTCCACATCATGAGGCCAAATTCTTGTTTTTTTCCCCAGGTGAAACCAAAATACTGCTTTCTATACACAAAGGCCTAACAATTTTGGACAAAAAGAGAAATTAGTAATTGGTTGACCAGCCAATCTCTGACCAGTTAATTCAGTCCAAAAGATAACAGTTCTACTGATGAAGCCTAAATGATCAAAGTCTCACTTTACCAAAAGAATTTATGTATTTATGAACATATTCTATATTTGTATTTATGGATTTTTTTGGTACCTTTTTGCAGATGATGGTAAACATGGAGTTATAACCCTGAGAATAGATATAAAACAGAGAAGCTTTAGAAGAGTTTAAATAAATTAATGGATAGGACATCTATCACCACTGCTTAAAACTCAGGAAGTAAAGAACATTCCATTAATGTTTTCAGGTCAATAGTCAAGGACAATTCTCCCGAATCGCTTTCTCTACCAGATACTAAACACAAACTTTGATGAAAAGAGCATCATAGTTCTCAAGTGGTGAAAGCTCTCTAAACAACCTAAGGAGGGGCAGGTCTATCCCACCTATCTCGGTTGGTAATGTCCAAAAATATCCTTCCCCTTACATCAGAGTACAAAGTACCTTCTACCATGTCGAATGGGACAGGTAACTAACTGAAAAGTAACAACACTTAAGAACATTCCCTAACACTGACACCAGAGTCTGATGTTTTTCCACACCTGCCACCTTCAGGATACACAGGAGCAAAGGGTTAATTTTGTCTGGAACCAAACACAGGGCCAATAAATTAACAAAGGTGGGAGTACTGTAACATACTCCTTCGCTACAAAGTATGTAAACCATTTGAATCAAGTCCATCTTCAGGCACAAACAAGCTAGGAATGGCCACCTACACTGTATGGAGTAGCACAACCTATCAAGCAAAAATATTTGGCTTGAAAATAAGTGTACTTATTTGATGTATTCAATGATGTGATAGAAGTTTCACTTTAAATGGATTCCAAAATTTTCCCACAACACAAGACAGTTTCTTAGATTTAAACTAGAAGTCACTAGTAAAGATACACTTAGTTGCCCCCGCAAAGAATGCCTGGGATTGCACATGGCAGCAGTAAGCTAAAACAACTATTTTCCTATATAGATGAGATCTGCGATTGCACTCTTAACAAAACTCAACTCTACAATCTCAATGGAAATGGGGGGAAACTACATATAATTTAAATACTCTCTTGGCCCTGTACACTCTATTAAAGAACACACTTTTCCTAAATCTAAGGCACACAAACTCCTCTATTTCACAGAGTAAGACTATGGAAGACCAAGATTTTGGTTAAATCCCTTACATAGAAACCAGGAGATCTTGGAAAGACAAATTATATAGCATTCTGTTAGTGCACAAT
The DNA here is from genome assembly GCF_011800145.1 of Mirounga leonina. Classification (NCBI taxonomy): domain Eukaryota; kingdom Metazoa; phylum Chordata; class Mammalia; order Carnivora; family Phocidae; genus Mirounga; species Mirounga leonina. The sequence continues at coordinate 880,308 of NW_023270515.1, forward strand.
TTAAAAGAAAATGCTAGGACTACAGTCGGGGCCTTAGAGGTTTAAAATATACAATCAAAACATTTTAAAAAATAATTTACCAGCACTTTATAAATTCAAGTTTATAAAATAAAAGTGATGATATTTTCCTTAAAAATAAAGAAAAAGAGAGAAAAGAACCAACAGCATTTGGAAAGAAACCATTTCAATGAAAATGACCAAATCTGGTATAATGCATTTTGCTCAAGTAGCCAGGGAAGGGGGTGGGGGGAAGTGGTAGGTACCTCGCCTACTGATCATGGTTACACCTCCCATGATTGTAATGTCAGTATGCACACAATATTTATGAGGAAACTGTAAACATAGGTCACGTGAAATTGTTCGACTACAACAGGACAGGGGTTAGAAACTACCACCTCCTGACACGCTCAGAAAGTAACTGCGCGACACTTGCTACCATGAGAGTAATGCTTATCGGTTTTGATAACCAGGATGTCTAGTGTTGAACAGATTTCAAATTCTTGCTATCTGTAGTTAAATACTGTCAAAGTAGATCTGCCCCCAAAATGAAGCATATTTTGGCACCTGGGCTGAGCGCTGCTACAAAGGCAAGCAAGTGCAAATAAAAATAACAGTCATGATTTAGTCACATTCATAACTTTTCATAGAAAAATATAAATATATTCCCTGAATTGTAGGACAAAAATAATTTCAACAGCCAACTTTCACCATAAATTCCAGTCCATTTCCTCTTTCAATGAACTGGCTTTCTCTCAAGGTCATAAGGTGCAATCATCAAAATCTAACACATTTTCTAAGCTTCTGTCATCATCCCCATCATGGTATCTCACGGTCCTTCTGCCCTGATTTCTCGTTTTTATTTTCGAACGTCGAAGACCTCTTTTCGATTTTGCATAGTCCAAGTCCTCCCAGTCGTTATCGTCCACACTTAGCCTAGGCCGTTTGCTCTGTCTCTGCCGCCTCGCGCCTCTAGATGCGGCGGCTGCACAAGCTTTACCTTTTCTCACCGCTTTTGCTTTTCCTCTCGTTTTCCTCTTTTTGGTTTTCGCGTCATCGGCACAGTCCACATCTGATTCAGTCACAGACGCCAACTCGGAGTCGGATTTGGGGCCGGGGTCGGCCCCCAGCTTGGAAGTGCCTCCGCTTTCAGCCACCTGCCCGCGCTGGGGCTCAGGATGCGGCCTCTTCCTCTTCACCTCCGTCTCGGCCGCTCCCTGCGCCTCCCGCAGAACTTTGGTCTTGCTGAATGGGGCCTTCCCGTAGGTCCTGAGCCTCCTGCCATTCCACCTGCGCAGCCCGTAATTCAGGTCCTCCTCAAAGGCGTTCTCTGCAGTAGCTTTCTGCACCAAAGCTGATTCCGAAGAACATTTTCGACCCATCTCACCCCCTGGAATATGGCTTTTTGACTCTTCCTCTGAAGACCCAACCGAGGAATTCTTTGTGTTAGAAGGTGCAACATTTGTTCTGTGACTCCTGGTGTGCCTGCTCTTGGGTGCGGGCCTGGGCATCCCTTCAGAGTCCGAGTCTCCGTTTAAAGACGGATGAATGCTTTTCACACTGCCTTCTGAGCTGGCTGCAGGCGGCCTCCCCTGGCAAGCACACTGCTCATTTGGCACTTCACAGTTGACGTCTCCCTCGGAATCACTCGCCGTTGTCTTAGCTGGGGCACACGCAGAACGGAGGGGCTTTTGCCTTCCACTTTTGCTTCTGGTGCATGCGCTGTCTAAACTGACATCTTCCATGTCACTCGTGGGCTTCAGCTTACTGGCAGCAGTGGTTGCACGTCTTCGAGGAGTCCTGAGGAGACCCGTTTTGGCTTTTGAGGACTTCTTAACCACCTGTGAATTGCTGTCTGAGTCACTGGAACAGACCCTTTTCCTGGAAACTTTCCTGCTTTGTCCATGGTCTTGTGATGTAGAATCTAAAAATTAAAAATTAAGAGTATTCCTTTAATCTGTAAGAGTAATATGTGTAACGAAATTAAATGCCCAACATTTCCAACAACCGAAGTCCAGAATTCTTACTACCTTGGAAAGAGGATGGCAGTGAATGTTCGGGCTCTTAATGCCTAAGAGCAGTGACCTCAACACCAGTCACAAGCACAGCACATCCCCAGCACTTAAACCCCGTGCCTTGCTTGCTATTTACATGCACAACACACTTGAGACACAAACATTTTATTTACATGAATACAGACTAACCTCTCTTTACCAGTGCACTAGGGTATGCAAACTAATCACTGACCCTCAGCCTCCCTGAAACTTTTTTTCACTTCGCAAGTTCCAATCACACCAACACTTTTAATCTTAGCTTTAGCTGCCTCCTGCTCTTCAATATCTGTCATCAGCCCCCAAGGACCAAGAATAAATACAGCCTTAAATCAGCAAGTGATTTCACCCCCTCTGTGCCCCAGACTTATCATGAGTAAAGTGGACAATAATAATAATATCTAGCTCATAAAAGATACGAAGACTTAACTAGTTAATACACATAAAGCATGGAGACCAATTTCCCTGACCCACAGAACAGCTCAGAGGCTGTTCTGCTGGCTGGCCGCTACTGTTATTCTTACTTACATATCCCTTTTCAAGTAAATGGTCCTACCCTTTTCTTTCCTCTTCTGAAACTGGCTACCACCACAGCTTATAAATGTGCTTGCCTCCGCTTTTCTGAAACCCACAGCCAGTACAAGAAGTGAAATCTCACTAAAAATAGCTGTTAAGGTCAAGATTGCCTGCCATGTGAATAAAACTAAACATATTTGACAACCAGTTATGCATGCACACAGAACATCAGGGATGCACAGAAACGACTGAGAATGCAGGGGGTGGACAGAAGCCCGCTGGTGAAGAGAAGTTTCATCGGGAAAAACAAACAACGTACGCTGTAAGGGGAGAACAGTGAGAACAGGCCAGTGAGTGAAGGTTACAGGTTTTGAATTACCTTTCCTAAAATGGTTTGGTTTTTCTTTTGCAGTGTCATCATATGAATCCAGATCGGTCTCAGATACGTGATCTGAGAAACACTGGGACCCAGTAGTTGGTTCACACTTCGAACCCCCTTTAATCAGGTTTGTTTCCATTCTGTGATAGCTGCCATCTTCTTGATCTTGCTCTTCAGATTCGGAATCCTCCGAATCACTGAAGATCTTTGCTTTTTTAAGGAAAGTAAGATTCTTGCGACCTGTGTTGTATTTCCTACTGGCATACTTTCTTGGTTCAGAATCTGCTTCCTCCTCTTCCTCTGAGACGCGCTCTGCCTTAAGTTTCTGCCCAGACGTGGATGGACCAGCAGTTCTGTTATGTACATTGTCTGAATCATGACTTTTGGAGTCTTCATCAGAAGACTCTATTTTCAGAAATTTTGTTTTAGAAGTTGCTGGAGCATGCGACTTATAACCATTGGCGTGCCAATTTTTGCGGGCTACTCGCAAATCACTTTCTGACTCCGAATCCCCGTTTTCAGACTCATTCACAGTATTCTGGGCAGCATGAGAACTGGACAGTGGTGATGGCTGATTTCGATCTTTTAGCTCCTCTTCTTCAACTTCGGACTTTAAGCTATGATCATCTTCAGAATTATGTAGTAACTTTTTTCTAGCCACAGCAGAAGCATTACGGTGAGGCAGCTTACGGCCAGAACAGACGCTTTCAGAGCTGGAGTTCTCCTCTACGTCACTCATGAGCTTTATCTTATTGGCAGCCACAGCAGCACATTTCCGTAGCACCTTCCGGTTATTTCCAGTCCTGGCTTTTAGACTTTCACGGGTCTCCACTGAATTGTTATCAGAGTCACTTAAATAGACTCTCTTTCGAGTGGCTTTTCTGCCACATCCATTCTCTAAAGAAACTGGACCTAGAAATAAAGTAGCAATAAGATTAGAAAAGTCTTCCTTATTTCAACATTTTTTAATGAATTTATTATTTTAGAACTGACGTTCCCTACCTTTTCTTTGTGAACATTTTTATAAATATTTTATTTTTTTAATTTTTAAAATTTAAATTCAATTAACATATATTATTAGTTTCAGAAGTGGAGGTCAACTATTCATCAGTCTTATATAATACCCAGTGTCCATTACATCATGTGCTGCCCTTAATGTCTATCACCCAGTTACCCCATACCTTTTAATGCCAAAATAGACTTCCCCTCTAAATCTAAAAAGCCCTAAGGATGGGGGCGCCTGGGTGTCTCAGGTTAAGTGTCTGATTCTTGACTTCAGGCCAGGTCATGATCTCAGGGTTGTGAGATCGAGTCCTGCCTTGTGCTGGGTGTGGAGCCTGCTTAAGATTCTCTCCCTCTCCCCACCCCTGCTCTTGTATTCTCTTTAAAAAAAAAAAAAAAAAAAGGGGGAGGGGGGCAGCCCTAAGGATGAAAACAGAAGAGAGAGCCCAGAATAAACCCACGCCTACGTGGTCAATTAATTTACAACAGAAGAGGCAATATACAATGGAGAAAGGACAGTCTCTTCAACAGTGTTGGGAACACTGGACAGCCAACATGCAAAAGAACGAAACGAGATTACTATCTTACACATACACAAAAATGGACTAAAGACTTGAATGTAAGACCTGAAACCATAAACCTCCTAGAAGAAAACACAGGCGGTGAGCTCCTTCGATCTTACAAAAATAAACAAGTGGGACTACATCAAACTAAAAGCCTCTGCACAGCAAAAGGAATCATCAACAAAATAAAAAGGCAACCTACTGATATGCACAAATCATGTATGTGATAAGGGGTTAATTGTTAAAAATATTTAAAGAACTCATACAGTTCATTAGCAAAAAAAAAAAATCAGATTAAAAAATATAGACGATCTGACTAGACATTTTTCGGGCGCCTGGGTGGCTCAGTTGGTTGGGCGACTGCCTTCGGCTCAGGTCATGATCCTGGAGTCCCGGGATCGAGTCCCGCATCGGGCTCCCTGCTCGGCGGAGAGTCTGCTTCTCCCTCTGACCCTCCCCCCTCTTATGTGCTCTCTCTCATTCTCTCTCTCTCAAATAAATAAATAAAATCTTAAAAAAAAAAAAAAAGACTAGACATTTTTCAAAATATGGCATACAAATAATGGCCAACAGAATGCGAAAACATGTTCAACATCACCAATAAGGGAAATGCAAATCAAAACCACAGTGAGATGTCATCTCACACCTGTTAGAATGGCTATCATCAAAAAGACAAGAAACAGGGTTGGCGAGATGTAGGGAAAAAGGAACCCTCATGCACTGTTGGTGGGAATGCAAACTGGTGCAGCCACTGTGAGTAACAGTATGGAGGTTCCTCAGAAAGTTAAAACTTGAACTACCCTATGATCCAGCAATTGCACTACTAGGTATTTATCCAAAGAAAACTAAGCACTAATTTAAAAAGATACCCGCACCCCAATTTCATTGCAGCATTACTTACAAAAGCCAGGATACCGAAACAAACAAGGCACCCATCGACGGATGAATGGAAAAGATGATGTGGTGTATCTATACAATGGAATATTATTCAGTCATAAAAAAGAATGGAGGGGCGCCTGGGTGGCTCAGTTGTTAAGTGTCTGCCTTCAGCTCAGGTCATGATCCCAGGGTCCTGGGATCGAGTCCTGCATCAGGCTCCCTGCTCAGCGGGAAGCCTGCTTCTCCCTCTCCCACTCCCCCTGCTTGTGTTCCTTCTCTGTCAAATAAATAAATAAACTCTTAAAAAAAAAGGAAAAAGAATGGAATCTTGTCATTTGTGACAACATGGATGGACATTGAAGGTGTTATGCTAAGCGAAATAAGTCAACAGAGAGAGACAAATACTGTGTGATTTCACTTGTATGTGGAACCTAACAGACAAAATAACAAAAACAAACCAAAAAACTAAGCTCACTGATCAGAACAGATTTGTGGGGGAGGGGAGGTGAAGGAGATCAAAAGGTACAAACTTCCAGTTATAAGTCATAGGGATGTAATGTACAGCATGATGACTATATAGTTAATACTCTTGCATATCTGAAAGCTGCTAAGAGTAAATCTTAGAAGTCCTCATCACAAGAAATAAAAACTTTATGTACAGTAACTGACGGTAACTGCACTTTTTGTGATCATTTTGCAGTGTATACAAATATCAAATCATTATGTTGTACACCTGAAATAGAATATTGTATGTCAATTATATCTCAATTTTTAAAAAATCTAAAAAGGAGGGACACCTGGGTGGCTCAGTCGGCATAAGCATGTGCCTTTAGCTCAGGTCATGATCCCAGGGTCATGGGATCGAGTCCTGCATTGGGCTCCCTGCTCGGTGAGGAGCCTGCTTGTCCCCCCTGCTTGTGTTCTCTCTGACAAATAAATAAATAAAATCTTAAAAAAAAAAAATCTAAAAAGGACATTTAACCATATGTAGTAGATACATTAGAACAATAAACCATTCCATGCTTAGCTTATGGATTCCCTTGATATACATTCCTCCAAAGTACCAAACACTGAGTCTCTTACCAGTTTTTCTTTGAGCAGCTCTGGTTCTGGTCACCCTGAGATTACTGCTTCTGGCCAGCCCACTACGTAAGGAAGATTCACGAGGTCTTGAACTCTCTTTGCTTTCCTCTGAACTATTTGAAGCTGATGATGAAGAGGTACCTAAGGAATCTTCCATTTCACTTTCTAAGAAAAACAAAGCATCAACAGTTCTTCACACATATTCTATCTTTATACACACAAGCAGTTGTTTCGTAACAACAGATTAAAAGAAGACGCTCAAAATACTTAGAAGAGATTATATTTTTAAAAACTGTTTCAAAGACCGGCTCATAAAATTTTGGCATTCAAGAGTAGGTAATCAGCATTACAAATCAAGTTTATTCTCTTATTTCTGAAAGGAGCATATTAATCCTGAGTTGGATTCAGAAAATACAGTTTACATATTTCATAAACTTCCATTTAAAAATGTAATTAGCCCCCACTTCTATCCTATGAGACCGGTATTTCCTGTAGGAAAGACAACCACTGTGAATCTCACGTCAGTGGACACACTTTCAGGCCTTTTGCTAATAACCCTTGTAATAGCACAGTGGTACCACACATGCTTTCAGCTCAAGAGGTCATTTTCCCAGATTCTACCAGAAAGGGGGAGGGAGGGATAGAAAAAATAACAGTACAGGTCACCTCTCCCTGCTACTTCACTGAATGAGTGCATGCTCCAGGGCAAACATGGTACAGAGAAGCTTCCCGCTCTTTCGTCCACTCCATCCTTACATACATATCACAGAATGAGAGTTTCATCAAAGTGAGCGGGAGCATGTTGCTAAAAGATAAAATTTTGCTCCACAAACACAACCCCAACTCTGCATTAAAGAAAGTGGCTGCGTTAGAAGGACACCAGTCACCAAGTCGTGTTTCTTCCTCTGAAACTGCTCTGCCGTTTGCCACTCTGACTGCTCCTATTCTATTCCATTCCACTCCCCAGCACATTGACTCAGTTTCTAGATTCTTCCCCTTCCCTGCATATTACTGCCAAAGTGAGACTGATCTTCCTGAAGCAGAATTCATCATGTGATTCCCTTACTCATCAAGGGACCCAATTAAGTAATCCAGACTCTTCTGTAAGGCTTGCCACTCTACTATGTGGCTGCATTCTACCTCTTTGGTCCTATTATTTTAAATTATAGTAATTTTTACACTATCATCACAAGTCACCAAAATCACTCAGAGCAACAGGGAAGTATACACCCACCACAGCCTCATTCCCACAATGCTAACAAAGGGTTACGATCAGCTGTGGTTATACTACTAAACAGCCAAGAACATGAAGAGCTTAGAATTTACTAGGCCATCCAGTTTTAAGCTCACATGATGATGCCTTTTTTTTTTTTAAAGAAAAACAAAAGCGTATTTTGCATACAAAGTGTGATATTTATATCCCATGATTTAAAATGTAGAAGATTCAAGTTTGCATAGAATGTGGCCGCTCCATTTGCAAAGACCAGCACTTATCAAACATATAGTAACTGCTGCGTATTTGTTAACTTCTGACTCTTATCATTGAATAGTAAATTCCTCAACTGGTAGGCCAGTCTCATTTATTCTTTCCTCTGAACCCACAGTAACCGGCAGGGCTACACATGTGAGTGCTGGATAGTCTCACCAGATAACGTAGAGCCATTGTGTAGAGTGACAGGCCTACTTCTCATTCTTTCTGACGATCCCGCTGAGTCTGAGGAGTCACCAGACGTCACTCCTGAAGAAACACTAGCACTTGTCTTCTGGCTTGCAGAGTAAGCGGCCCTACTGGAGGTAGACTGGGTAGGAGAACCTACCAATTCAGGAATGACTTTTGTCTGAGACTTTAACCGCTTCTGCTTGATATTTCTGGTCAAAGAGAGGAACAAAGGAAACAAAATCTAATTAAACCGAGAATGCCTGAGTAAAAGTGTACTATTACTTAACCTGAGAATAATTTTATGATCAAAACATTAAAATACTCATTGTTAACATCTTATTCTGACATGGATTACGACTAATTTTCTTCCTCTAACTTGGACATAATTTTATTCCAAACTGGAGTAATGAACAAATGATCCAAGGAGCACAGTTACAGAGTGTCAGACTGAATACCATAAGCTCTTTGGATTAAATGCTAATACGAAGAGCCAACGTTTCTGTAATACCGGCATTCATTCATATTACAAAACTGAGTCTCAGTAAGAAACAATTTTCTCTCTCGTCTATTTGTATGTTCCTAAAGAAGCTCAGCCAAAAATTCAAAGGAGATCTAGGGAATGAGGAGACAGTCACAGGAGTCTCTGAAAAGCTCCAAATTAATTAAGAGGAGAAAGCAACAAAACCTAAACAGTAAGAACAGAGGCAAAAAAAGAGATCAGAACAAGGTAGTTTTTTCTACGACCAATCTGTTTACTTCTAAGTACCAACTAGTTCACCGTGTTGGGTCCCTGAGCCATGGATTATGAAGAAAAAGTAGAAGTTTAGGACAAGACAGTCTTTGGTTTTAATTTACAGATCTGGGTAATATTCATGATGAATAATCCTATTTTCGTTTAAAACAACAAGATAAAGGAGCTTTTAAGAGAATCTAATCTGAGCTTAAAGACAACCACAAGGTTCTTTAAAGCAGCAGCTCTTTTGTCATCAAGAAATTTCAAGCTTCTTATGTCAAAATATTAACTTCCATTACTGTCAACTGAAGGACAGACCAATAAATACAAAAAGAAATAATTACATACTCATATCCATCATAATCTTCATTTTAAACAGAAAACAAGTGGTAAATACCTCCGGAAGATTGGTTCCCTTTTATCCTATGTCTTTCTCAACTGCTAGACTCTTCATTGGTTCAAAGAGAGAGTTTTTTAAAATAATTAAACGAAAAAATTAAACTCATACGATAACAGAAAAACCCAAACTGAGGTTCATTTTATAAAATAAATGACCTATACTCTCCAAAAATGTCAATTAAGAAGACAAAGGTTGAAAATAAAATTCCTGATTAAGACTAAAGAAGGGCGCCTGGCTGGCTCAGTCAGTGGAGCCTGTGACTTGATCCCAGGGTTGTGAATTCGAACCCCTCACCGTGTGTGGAGATTACTTAAAAAAAAAAAAAAAAGGATGGGCGCCTGGGTGGCTCAGTTGGTTAAGCGACTGCCTTCGGCTCAGGTCATGATCCTGGAGTCCCAGGATCGAGTCCCGCATCGGGCTCCCTGCTCTGCAGGGAGTCTGTTTCTCCCTCTGACCCTCCCCCCTCTCCTGCTCTCTCTCTCTCATTCTCTCTCTCAAATAAATAAATAAAATCTTAAAAAAAAAAAAAATGGAAAACAGGATTGTGTGATTAAATGAGTTAATATTTTTTTAAACAAGAGACTAAAGAAACAGTAACTATATGCAACGCAAGATCCCCCTCTGGGTCTAGATTAGAAAAAAAATTTGCCCTAAGGACATTATTGGGTCAATGGTAGAAATACAGTAAAGTGTGGTTAGAATTTTTTTTTTTTTTTTGCAAATCCACACTAAGTATTTAGGGGTAAAGGAGTAGGATGTCAGAAATACTCTTTTGAATGATTTAGAAGAAAAACATGTAACAAATAGATAAAGCAATGATAAAGCAAATGTAACATACTATGAAAAATTGGTGAGTCCAGGTAAGGAGTATAAAGGAGTTCTTTCAATTAGTCTTCAGCTTTTCTGTAATTCTGAAATTATTTCAGAATTAAAAGTTGAGGGAAAAAAAAAAAAAGGTGGGGAGGACTCACATAGTAAGTACTTCGTGATGTATGTCCCTGAATTACAGGCTGTAAAGCAGCTAAACAGGACAAACTCATTTACCTAAGGAGCACAGGTTTACCTGTTTCAGGGCAGCTCTGTTATTCTAAACAAGGGGGCAGGGATGCGAGGAAGACTTTGGCAAATCCTCTCACCCAAAAAGCAAAGATAAAACTGGCAAAATCATCCAAAAAAGTCATTTCACAACTCTGGAAAGTAATCACAGGCATTTAACAAATTAAAAAGTGTTTATTCAAGAAAACCTTCTGAATCTAAGAAAAAACTTGACTGGAGTTTTTGGCATTTTAACTTTGGGCTCCTCCCAGTCATGTACACCCCAATTCTGTGGCACTGCCTTGAGGACCAGGATGAAGAGGCAAAGGGAGCTGGCCTGATTTGGGAGCTTCACCAAGCAGCACATGCTCTGCCCAAGGGCACCAAACTCACTGTCAGCAATCCAGCAGGCCAACCACATAGCTGCCTAAGCTGTGACACTGGTTAGAGCCAACAGAAGCTCAGCCAAAAATTCAAAGGAGATCTAGGGAATGAGACAGTCACAGGAGTCTCTGAAAAGCTCCAATGTCTTCCTGGGGATGTGGAAGGTTCTACACATACTCAAGGTTCTATACGTACTCAAGGAGAGCCCTGTTATCTAGTTGTCCTTGGCAGACCTTGAGACTCACGCCTGGAAAAGTATAAGCAGAAGGTGAAGTCTGCCCCACTCCACACAAAGACCTTCTTCAGAAAAGGGTGGAAGGCTTACTTAAAAGTGTGCAAGCACAAATTTCTGACCACTGAGCTATGCTAAGTTAGGGAAAACATCCAGGAACACAGCCCCACCAATTTTTTTTTTTTTTTAAGTTATTTTAAAAAGCAGATTTCAGTAGCTTGACACTGCAGGAAAGACAGACTATAGAACTGGTTTAGGCAACTCACTAAACAAAACCAGCAACAAGCACCATCACTGAGGGAGGGAGAAGGATCAGAATCCAGAGTTTCTACAATATGTTAACAAACAGCAATAAGAAAACCTGAAGAGATGGTATTTCCAGAATGGCAACATTATTTTATTAAGTATGTACTGTTTCCAACAGAACAGTACAAGACATACCAAGAGTCAAGGAAGTTTGCCCACATACAGGTAAAAATGCAGGCAACAGAAACAGTCTCTGAAAGGACCCAGATGTTGAACTAAAAATATTTAAATCAACTATTATAAACACATTTGAAAAACCAAATGAAATAATGTTTACAGAATAAAAGGAAGATGACAGAGAATATCCATGAAAGACACAGAAATTACAAAAAAAACCCAAAAAACAAAAAACCAAACAGAGATTCTGGAGTTGAAAAGCACAATAACTGAAACAGACATTCAGGAGATGGGCTCAGCAGCAGATGTGAGCTGGTACAGGAATCCGTGACGTTGGTAGGTGAGTGAGTATTATCCCATCTGAAGAACAGGAAGAGAAGGAAAAATAAAGAGAGCCTCAGAGGCCTGTGGGAGACCATCCATCATATCCACATATGTACAGGAGGAGCCCGCAGATGAGAGGAAAGGGGCAGGAAATAATTTGAGTAATGGCTAGAAACCACCCAGATTTGATGAAAAACATTCCTCTACAAAGCTGGAAAAATTCCTACACACATTATAGTCAGATGCAAAATGACAGAATTTTCAAAGCAGCAAGAGAAAACCCATTCCTTCTGTGCTACATCAGCAGCACAACTAGCTGACTTCTCATGGGAAACCACGGAGGTCAGCAGGCAGTGGAAGGCAACACTCAAAATGTGTGTGTGTTGGTGGGGGGGACGGGGAGCAAACACTGTCAACGAGGAAGTCTATATCCAGCAAAACTAGTCTCCAACAAAAACCCATCAGAATGAATTGCTAGCACATGCACCTTATAAGAAACACTAAAGGACATCAGGCTGAAAAGAAAGGACACCAGAGGGTAACTCACTCCACACAAAAAATAAAAACTACTGGGAAAGGTAATCACGTATATAAATATAATTAATAGTATAAATGACTTTATTCTTTTCCTAAGCAATGTTAAGGAAAACCAGATAAACCATAACATATAAAGACGTAATCTGACAACAATAGCACAAAAAAGGAAGGGAGAAAGCTAAGCCTAGAACAAACTTCTTATGAGAATCAATGGTATGAATCTGAAGGAGACAGTTCTGAATTGAGATGCAGTTTAATCCCCAAACTTGCAGGTAGACACCCATCATGGTTCAGCGCATGTTCAAAAGGAGGCTTGGGTGCCTGGGTGGCTCAGCTGGTTAAGCGACTGCCTTCGGCTCAGGTCATGATCCTGGAGTCCCTGGATCGAGTCCCGCATCGGGCTCCCTGCTCGGCGGGGAGCCTGCTTCTCCCTCTGACCCTCCCCCCTCTCATGTGCTCGCTCTCTCTCATTCTCTCTGTCTCAAATAAATAAATAAAATCTTAAAAAAAAAAAAAAAAGGAGGCTGGACACAGACTAAACACTGAATTACTCTATTTTCACATTGCAACACTTCAAAGTACCTGGAAATCTGATATTAATGCAAGCTACATGGTCAAAGACAGAACGTAATATTAAATTCCTGATAGAGAATAAGCCCTGCATTTTATATTTCTTTACAACCAATCCTCAGAAAAAAATAGGGTGCATAAGGTTTCTCTGATATTTCCCTTACACAAATGCTCAATGGTCACACAAAGTAGCCACTTTACTCTCTGCACTGAAAAAAAGCTTCTTACGTAATAAATAATACTTTAATCCTAAGATTTTTTAAATCTGTCATTTTCATTAAATGCTTTAAAATTTACCTAATTACAAATTCTACAGTAGCTCTATATGCAGTGCTTTCAAGCCATAAAAAACTAATCTTTCTGAATATACCATACTCCTGATCATTTTAGCATAATAAAATTAAAGAAGCATCACAACCTGAAATTTGTCTATTTGCATACAAAGCCTGCAATAACCAATTCACCTGATACTTTTGTTAGCCTGATTGACACGGTTACAATTCTGCCGTCTCTTGAACCTCTGGCTTCTTCGAAGTTTTTCACTGAACTTTTGACCAATTTTAAAATCAGAGGAGATTTTCTTCATTTTTTCTTCAAATAAGGCAGACAATCTCAAGGTCATACTGTAAATCTGCAAGGATATGAAAGCAAAACTAGAACTACAACATACCTTTTAAAATACTTTCACAAAAAAAATGTATAACACACAGACTACTTGCAATCTATTCTATCACTGTTACAGACAACAGCTGTTCCTTTATCCACTGCCCCCCTTCCTTCAGTGACACCTGCAAGAAACAGGCAGCATCAGACATACACCTCTCAGACGAAAAGAAAATCGTTTTAAATCAAGCAATTCTCTGGCATCTGGGACTGATGTCTACATGTCAACGGTTTTCATTTGGCTTTTCACATTTTCACATTTACATGTACAAATCCAAAAAAAATGTCCCCTTCTCTCAAAGTCAGATGAGAAGTTGGTGGGTTTTAGGATTGCTATTTATTAGGCAGCAAAAGAGCAGTGTCTCCTTGGGATGAGGAAACAAAGGCACTTTCACCCTGGTCTCCAACTTGCAATGTGACGGCTCTGTTGCCACCCAGATCTAAACATGAATTATAGACCAAAGGCTATCTTCCTCCAGGAGAAGAAAATAGGCCCTAGAACTTTAATAGATGTGAAAGACTATGTTTAAACAGTTTTTACAATTAAATAGTATCAAATCTTTCAAAGAATTCAAGCAGTGTGATGTTAAGTGCTACTGTAATTAACTTTGGTATAGCTATGTATTTACAGGAAGTACTCTCGACTCATTCACAATCATTCTGGGAAAATAAGTTAAAAAGTCTAATGTTCAAAAGCTACGTATCAATCACTCTGATGCACGGGGCAGAAGGGTGGAGAGACTAACACTAAAGAATCTTTAAAAAATGGGGCGTCTGGGTGGCTCAGTCGTTAAGCGTCTGCCTTCGGCTCAGGTCATGATCCCAGGGTCCTGGGATCGAGCCCCACGTCGGGCTCCCTGCTCAGCGGGAAGCCTGCTTCTCCCTCTCCCACACCCCCTGCTTGTGTTCCCGCTCTCGCTGTGTCTCTCTCTGTCAAATGAATAAATAAAATCTTAAAAAAAAAAAAAAAAAAGGGTTTGGGATACATGAATTTCCTATATGCTTTATAAATATATATGCACACATATACATATTCACAATATATGTGAAATTCAAAATCCCACTTCATCTTTGAAATGATCTTTGACAACTATTTCCAGTATTTTGTATATATCTTAAACTTATTCTTCTCCCTCAAATCTGAATTCTAGTGTAAGTCACCAGTTTTAAAAGTGATTTGTTTTCTTAATCATATTAAGTTTGAAACCTCTGATTCTTCATATTATCTGTCTTCTCATTAGGTTTTATGTAAAATTCAATGATACATTTGAATTGAACATAAACATTTAACAAAAAGGGGTGCTAAAATTATTAGCTCCTCAAAATGAAAAGAGGGCATGTATGAAAAAAACCCAGAGTTATCATCATATACAACGGTGAAAGACGGAAAATCATTCCCCCCGAGGTGAGGAATAAGACAAGATTGCCTCCTTTCACCAGAATAATTAGACAAAAAGAAATAAAAATGAGATTGTAAAGCTAGAAGTGAAACTATCGTTCTTCACAGATGATGTGATCCATATTCATGACAGCATTACCAATACCCAAAAAGCAGAAACAATTCAACTGTCCAGCAGGAAATGAACAGATAAACAAAATGTCATATACCCATACGATGGAGTATTATTCAGGCATAAAAGGAATAAAGTTCTCATACAAGTTACAAACATGGATGAACCTTTCAAAGGTTCTGCTGAGTGAAAGAAGCCCGACACAAAAGGACAAATGCATTGTGATTCCACTTACATGAAACATCTAGAATAGGCAGATGCATACCGACAAAGGAGAGGAGACCTTATTACCAAGGGCTGAGAGAAGGAGAGAGTGCGGAGTTACTGCTCAGCGGTTAGGACTTCTGTGTGGGTTGACAAGAGAGTTTTGGAAAGCTAAGCAACATTGTGAATATAATGTCAATGAAATGTACCCTTAAAAGTGGTTAAAATAATAAAGTTTATGTTACACATGTTTAATCATAACTTTGAAATTCTGACATAATACACAAAAATCCAATAAATTGTATACTTTAAATGGCTGAGTTGTGTGATATATCCTCAAATATGTATTTTAAAATAAAAGGGGAAAGAGGCACGAATGAGATTTATTTTCTTTCTGGAAAGAAAGTGTCTCACTAATGATGAATACTGACAATAACACAAGCTTGGAAAAAAGACTTGATGTTAAAGTGATGTTTAAATTGATGTTAAATTTGCATACTGAATGCAAGGAAAGAGTTCTCAGATTAAAAATAACACAGGGAGTCTGGTAATAAATAATGAAGAGAAAGTGAAATTAAGGCACAATGGTTAATTAGCAGTGACAGTCACTGACCACAGACAAAGTGCCACAATATAAGCAAGTGCTTTCCTTGAAGATCTTCTCAAATCACTGCTGTGTTTTCAATTACCCAACACACACTGGCTACAAGGGTTTTGTGGTATTTGTGAAAATTCGCTGAGAGTATATGTACCCTTTTGTACATTTATTATGCTTCAACAAATTTTGAAAAGTTATCCAATTTTTTAATACTTCAGGGATGCCCTCTCTCCTAGTGTTCTTAAATAACCAGATAGCGCACGTGCTTCCTCTTTGCATCCGAAATATCAGTATAGCGCCAACAGTCCCACCCCCGCTTCAGATCTTCCTTCGCTTGCTTGTAATAGCCTTCCAGCCTCTCTCAGTAAA
Source organism: Mirounga leonina (assembly GCF_011800145.1). Classification (NCBI taxonomy): domain Eukaryota; kingdom Metazoa; phylum Chordata; class Mammalia; order Carnivora; family Phocidae; genus Mirounga; species Mirounga leonina. Next base: position 896,421 of record NW_023270515.1, read on the forward strand.
TTTCTTTTTTTTTTTTTTTCTCAGTAAATTTCTAATCCACTTGTCAAGAGTCCTACATGTACGAAAACACGGGTTTTTCTCATTCTATGTATCAAGTTCCCGGCAGCCTCACTCCCACCAATTCCCATTTGTTTATACAACTTCAGGAAAGGTAAACGTGAATTGCTTTAAGGGACCAACCGCAGACATCTGGGCAGCGGCAGAGCGCTATTCTTACCAGTGGTCTCTCTCTTCACTTATCTGTAATGTTCCAACATTTACCAGCAAGTGGAAAATGACCATCAACATAGATTATGCACTTTTTTCTCTGATAACCACTTTTAAAATTACCTTTGATCTTTTGTTTGGTGTATATGCTTTTGCATTGCTAAATATCAACCGGATGTCTTTGCAAAATTCCAAAGGGCTGTCATAATTTCCTGCTTCTAAAGTTTCCCTTACTGTTCCAAAATCCATTGGAGTATCTATAATATCTCGGTAGTCCTAGATTTTAAAAACAATAATTAGTTCAAAGATTTGATTCCTACTTTTAGAAATGCAAGTGCATCAGATCTCTAAAATATTCAAAATGAGAGGGGAGAAAAAGATTAGAAGGAGACCTTAAGAATTATCCATAATTTTTAAAAAGAGACCCAGACATTAAGACAAGATAAGAAATATACCAAAATGATATACTTGGTAGGATGTGGAATGATTTTTATTTCCTTCTTTATACTCTTACATAGTTTCCAAGCTTCCTAGAGTAAATTTGTGTTTTATAATCTTTTTTTTTTTTTTAAGGCTATTTCCCAAGCCCCATACTGAAGGAATGAATACAGATGCTTTTATCCAATTTACAGTTTTCCTGGGGCTGGACCTACTAAGATAATAACCATGTAGAATCCTCCCATTATGATGCAGCAGCGATTAAGTCTCAGCCCAAGTTACAAGGGTGTCTATAGACTCAAGAAAAACTGTGTAATACAACTCTTCCACTCAGTGGTAAGAGACAAAGTTAACATGAAGCTAAGACATCTTACTCATTGAAGTTTACTTTAAATACCTCCACCCCAATCTCTATACAAAACAAGAAAAGGCCCAAACATTCAAATAATGACAACTTACTGGATATTCAACCAAATCAACAGGTTGTCTAAATGGTTCAGAATCTTCACACTGAAAAATTAAGTTGACTAGTTCCTTACACTGTTTCTTCCAGTTACTTTCAACATAGTTGGTCGCTTTGATGCTCCTTTTTTTCCAATCATGGACCTAAAAACACATTTACAGTATTAAAAGTTTTTTTCAGTCTTGAAAATTTAACAGAGTGATATGGCACAGCATGGTGGTAAAAATCCAAGTGAGTTGTCTTCTGTACTTTAATAATAGGGCTACTCTTATTTTCTGCCTACTTGGAAGAAACCCACTTTTCTGTAAAAACCCAACAGCATCACACCCTTTACTCTGAAAATATTGTTCATCCCACCACTTATCTCCCAAGTATAGAGAGTATTTTCACAGAATATGAAGTACCACCTGGGATAACCTGGTAGGCTAATTAATGGCTCGAAAGATACCCACATCCTAATCCAAGAACTCATGACTGTCACTTTACATGGCAGACTTGACTAAAGACATGGATCTTGACATGGGAAGACTGACCTGGATTATCAGGATGGGCCCAAAGTAATCACAAAGGTCCTCTTAAGAGTGAGGCAGAAGAGGGGCACCTGGGTGGTTCAGTCAGTTAAGCATCCGACTCTCAGTTTTGGCTCAGGTCGTGATCTCAGGGTCGTGAGCCTGAGCCCTGCACTGGACTCCGCACACAGCACAAAGTCTGCTTGGGATTCTCTCTCCCTCTCCCTCCACCCCTCCCACTTGTGCACGCTCTCTCTAAAATAAATAAATCTTAAACAAAACAGAGCGAGGCAGAAGAGTCAGAGCCAGAGACTTCAAGCTGCTAGCCTGAAGATAAAAGAGGTGACATGAACCTCTAGAAGCTGGAAAAATGCAAAGAAAGGGATTCTACCCTACAGCTTCCAGAAAGGAACACAGCTATGCTGACACTGATTTTAGCTCACAGAGACCTATGTCCAACTGCTGATCTACAGAAGATCATTTTTTTTTTTAAGATTTTATTTAACAGAGAGAGCGAGCACAAACAGGTGGAGTGGCAGGCAGAGGGAGAGGAAGAAGCAGCTCCCCACTGAGCAGGGAGCCCGATGCGGGGCTCGATCCCAAGGTCCCAGGATCATGACCTGAGCCGAAGGCAGATGTTTAACCAACTGAGCCACCCAGGAGCCCCAACACCATTTTTCAAAATTGTTTAAGCCACTAGATATGTAATTTGCTATAGCAGCCACAGCAAACAAATACTAAAGAGATACTAAACACCTGGGAGTCTGTTTAAGAATGAAATTATTTGAAAATGACAATCAGATGACAATAATTCAAGTCTAACTTCTTCAATGTTATTTGGGGCAAGCGTATTAGGAAAATTAGTATGATAAAAAGCTTAAATTTAAGCAGCATTTGGGTAACATTTAAAATGTTAAGTTTTTTGTTTTTGTTTTTTTTTTTGAGAGAGAGAGAGAGAGAAAGCATGTGCATGCTCGCAGGGCGTGGGTGGGGTGGGGGGATAGAGAGAGGATCTTAAAAGCAGGCTCCAGGGCTCAGCACAGGGCCTCACCCAGGGCTCAATCTCATGACCCTGAGATCATGATCTGGGCCGAAATCAACAGTCAGACGCTTAACCAACTGCGCCACCCAGGCGCCCCCTTAGATTGCTTTTAAAACACAGAATAAGTAAACAACAAAGATCAATCAGGCAGATTAACTTACTCTCCTTCCAGAAGATGTTTTAGGAAGATCACTATCATCCTAGGAATAAAAATCAGAGCAGCTTAAGTGTTAATATTCTCATTAGAAATGTAATAATCTAAAAGCATATCAAGACATTAGGTCTTACAAGGGTTTTAACTTGTTTACAAAAATCTCAAAAGGCAGACCCTATCAGATGACCTTTGTGGGACCCAGACTCCAACAAACCAATCATTCTTAATAACCCCTTACATTCCCTAAGAACATGCAGTAATTCCAAAATATAGCTATAAAAAGTTGCTTTGTGCATGACCTAAATAGAACATGCATAAGCAACTTTAAATTTGTGTTTTACCTCTACCCATAAAACCCTAGAAACCATCTCCTACATTTCCTGAATTTCCTACTCTACACATTTTCTTATTCTCTAAATCAGATATTTGTACACCCATTTTTATTCCAATATAAATTAGCATGAAAATCAGTGAATTACAATAAGGGCTTGCATAGAAATTGACACTACACGGACATGAGTAGTGTTTTTAAAGAATATCCTTCCTACAACTCCTGCAACTTCCTGCCTGATTCTGTATAAAGTGAAATTATCCGACACCATTGATAGCTGCCTTAAACTTCAATACCATCTTGAGTGAAGAACTTGTGGGTACTGTGAGCATGGTAAAAGTTCATGAATTTTTAATTACAATTAAATCCAACTCTCAGATATTGGTTTTAGCAAAAGTAGAGAACATATTCCGCAGCTATGTTATTCATATAGACATATTTTGTTTATTTGGTAGCAATTACTGGTTAAAACAAATTCCCTCACTGAACATCTAGACAATTAAGAAATATATTTTTTCTCAAAGTCCATAGTCTCTCGTGCGTCATCTCTCCTGAGAAACAAACTGAGGGTTTTAGAGGGGAGGGGGGTGGGGGGATGGGTTAGCCCGGTGATGGGTATTAAGGAGGGCACGTACTGCATGGAGCACTGGGGGTTGTAAGAAAACAATGAATTGTGGATCACTGCATCGAAAACTGGTGATGTATTGTATGGTGACTAACAAAATAAAAAAATATACATATTTTTATCAAAATAGTTTTCATAGTTCACTGGAATATAGTGAGACTCAATATTTTTAAGTTACCATTTGAAATTAACAAAAATCATTATAAAATTAACAAACTTCATACCAAATCCTCGGCATTTTGCTCATCATTTTCAGAAGTGTTAGAAAGTTCTGAGATATTTGTACAGTCTTGATTCCTAAAAAACAATTTTTCACGTTTTTAAGAGTATGCAGATGTAGTTACTACTGTTGTCAAAAATTCAAACTGCAGGTTAAGATATAAACAGTGCCCCAAGTTTGCATGCCTAATTTCAAGCAATGGAATACCAGGGTTTTTTAATCTACACTCTGTGGAAACAACTGACCATCTTAGAATACTGAAAGCAAGTCCCCCCCAACCCCCTGCCCAGTTATGTATGTATAAAAATTAAGCTGGTAATCCAGAAACAGTATATACATGAGCTCAACTGGATGAATGTGCAGATGAGTTTTCCTACACATCATCACTAGTAATATATTCATATAGCGAGTACCAAGAACATGGCTGATGGAGATAAAATAGAGGGGAAAAGCAGAAATTAAAGCAAACTGTATCTTCACTACACACACAGAAGAAAGAATGCTAAAGTAGGAATGTCTAGGCACAAGGAAGATGAAAGTGGGTATGTGATTTTTCTGAAGTAGAAAAAACGAAAGTGCTGGAGAAAGGGAAATAAGTCCAAGTCATCCGGGCAAGAGGCGGATTCAACCCAGCAAAGTGAGATAGACTAGAACCAGTTATTTCCCTGTGTGTAGCCTGATGGTGAAAATGATGGCACAGTTTATAAACCATGTTCTCCAATACGTAATTCTTTCCAACAATTTGCATGGCTATAGTAGAAAAAGGCATTAAAGATCATACAGCAAAACTCATTAATTTTGAAGGAAACAGGCTGAGTCATTTGTCCAAAGTGACAAAGAATGTTCACTTGAACAGATTAGGTTAAAACTCAGATCTCACTTTCCAAGTCAGTTTCCCATCCTACTCTTCCAAACTCATCTCCCAGTGAAAGCAAGCATGTGCAAAGTCACTCTTATACAAACACGCTCATGGGATACAACCCCAAAGAGATGAAAACCAATCTAGTCATGACAACACATCTCACAAACCCAAACTCAATACTATCCACAAAAGAAGTGTTGAGAAAAAATGATGAGGTCAGGAAAGAAAGGAAAGCCAAGCAACAGATGAAAGGACACACAGACAGCAGACACGTGAAAGCTATGGCGGTCTGGATTGGGTCCTGAAGACAGAGCAAGGCTATTGGTGTAAAGAACTGAGGAAATCCACAGGTGTTCTGGACTGCAGTCATCAGTATTACACCAAGGAGAATTTAATGTTTCATGAGGACACCACAGGTATGAAAAATGTTAACCTAAGGGGATACCGGGTGAAGGGTATTTATAGGGCAACTCTCTATAGTATAAAATTAGTTCAAAGTTTTAAAAAAATAGAAAAATCTGGATTGTTCAATTTCTCATGCCTTTACTGAAATTATGTTCACAATATGTAATGTAAAGAAATGTCATTTAATGTAGCACATTAAAAAGGTATAATTCAGAGAGCAAAAATTATAAACTGGCTGGCTGCAAGAGGTACAATATGAAAAGTCACTTTTTCACAACATCTGTAATAGGAGGTAACTTACTTTATAAATTTTAAAAGTTGGTCAGTTATCTTCTTAGCTGATCTTGCAATTACACTCTCGGGTTCATTAAATGTCCTGGCATTATGTTCTATGTATCTGACTTCCCAAACTAATGCAGATAGCCTCCTTCAAAATAAAAAGTAGGCAATTTAGGACATAGAAAATGAAAAGACAGAAACCAAGTAAAAAAAAAAATTAAGCCAGCATATATTATTAAATCTAAGTGCCAAAGTTACAACGAATAATAACCTTCTAATGCTACCAACCTGATCACAGTCATAAGCAATTATATCAGAAGCTAAACCATAGAGAATACATTTAAAAACCAAAAATCTTAACAGATCACTTAATCCAGAAAACCAACAGAGCAACCCTCCGTTTCGCCTTGTCTAGAAATACAAATGAAGCTACTCAATGAAGAAAATGTATTAGATACCATTAATCCTGAGAGAGTAACCTGGCAAAGTGGTTTCTGAACAAATGCACATTCCCAGGTTTGGCTACACAAACCATGTAAGAAGCCAGTTTTTTGTACAGGTAATTTCTTGAAGTAGATGAATTATAAAAAATACCATAAATTACTTGGAAAAAATCACTGAGTAAGAAACTTTACAGTTACCAGGGCTCTAGAAGCCAAAGATAAAAAGCTGATGACTCTGGGGAATTAATCTTTCAAAGGCCAATCTTTAACCAAGTTAAATTTTATCTTTAAATCGAGCTGCTAAATAGGAATGTTAACATGCAAATAAAAACAAATATAATATCTAACTACTTAACATAATTCATAAGAAAAGGAGACTATAAAAGATTGAGGAATGAAACACGGTATTTCTCATCTAAACACCTAACAGTGTCTTACACATAAGACCACAAATGACCATCATGAAAGAAGAGAGTGCAACAGAAAGCAATGCTAATCAGCTCCCACTCCATCACTGTCACCATCAACCACCACTTCCGTTCACTCTGGTCAGGACGACCAAAGACCCTTTCAAACTATTTGTAAAGGAGGTTTCTACTGACCTGTAAAAGCGATTAACGAGTCTCATTCGAATTGTGTACAGATCCGTTGGATAAGCTACCACAGTACAGTACTTCGGATATGTACACAGATCAACTGGACCTGCAAAAGCTGCAGCTATGTCTGTGGAGGCAGAGAGAAGAACTCTTGATCAATAAGTTCATTACTTTTAAGAGATTATTCCTCTACAAATGATTTAAAAATAGAGCTACATTTAACACTGCAGGCCCAACCAAAAAGTAGCAAACAAATTATAGTGAAGAACACAACCACAGCTTGCTACAATTTTAAAATACTTTTGAGGAAAGGAAAACTTGAACATGAAACTTCACACTAAAAAACTTACCAAGATTCAGAAGTTGATCTATGCCACTAATAATTCGTTCACACTCTTCATCTCTCGATTTCTGACCCCATTCACCATCTTGTGGTTTGTAGAGCAGTTTCTCTAGCTCATCTGAAGTGACAGAAATACTAGCTCCTAATTCTTCAGGTGGATCAACTATGAATTACATTAAAAAGAACAAAAAGAAAAATAATCAACCAAATATACACTATATTTAAGTTGTCAAAACTCATAAATAAGACACTACAAAGGAAAAAGTAGCTGCTTTACAGTGGAGAAACCTGGCAGACACCACCTAAATCACAGGATGAAGGTTAACAGCTTCAGTAAGAGAACAAATGGAGATCATGTGCCTCCTGACAGGATACACCGAGGACCAGGTATCATTTCTGTAACGCTAGTACCAAAAATGCGAACCCCGAACGATGAATAAATATCAGCAGAGCCCAAACTGAGAGAAATTCTGCAAAATAACTAGCCAGGATTATATGAGAAAGGCTAGTGAGGCTACTAAGATGCAGTCAGTACAAAGCTGGAAGCCTAGGGTAAGAAATAATGAGCCAGACACACATTAATTCTCTGGAGTTTTAGTAAAGCTCACAGTTACCATAACAATTTGAAAACACTTCTCAAACTGAAAACACAGGTAAAATATTTCCATTATTTAAAAATTATATACCATTATCAGGAATTGGTTCCATGTCCCATGGGCTAAGTTTTTCAATTTCAGTATTGTCCCACCTGTTAAAAAAACAAGAAGTCCAGTTAGCTTCTCATAAAAATGACTTGTGGCTAATAACTAGGTATCCACTACCAAAGTAAAGGACAGAAAAAGTGAAAACCTTTTTGCAGCAATAAAAGTTTAAATATTAACAGTAAGATTTTTTAAGGAGGATATATTATGAGAAAAAAGTATAAAAATGTATGGCAGTTCAAAGACAAAGCCAGAAATCCTGTGTGGCTTTATACAGGGTAGGTATAAGAAAAAAAAACTCAAAGACACCATGGAGCCTTGAATGCCACACTTCAGAATGTGACTTTATTCCACAGCCAATGGGAAAGCAGCACAGACTTCCATCAACAAGGGAAATGATGTAATGTGTGCTCCTGAATAAGGATCCTGCAGTATTACGCTGAGGAAATACCAGGCGGCTACAGAAATGGTCCCAGGGAAGCAAGCAGAGCCTGCCCCAAGGGGGTACTGGCGAATGGGAAGCAACAGGGGCGTCCTGGAGATACTGCATGGAGGAGACTGATAGGACTCAATGACAGACTAAATCATAGTCTTTAACCTGAAACATAATAGTTCTTCATAAAACCACCCACCACAATGAATGAATGTTTATAGAGGATTAATTTTCAACTGCATACAGACCTAACGATGTAGCACTGGAAATGACTATCAGGGTACTGTGGCTGATATGGCTCTTGACTTAGCACTGTCCCAAACCACCAAGCATCATCAATGATAGATCGGAACCTGTCACCTGTAAGAGATGACCGAGTCTGAGACACCAATTTGCCAAGATTAACATTTTTAATTTATAAAGTACTGTGATATAGATAAGAGAAATTACTTCTTTATCTTAAAATTAGCCACCCTTCCCCACTTTCCAGCAATCTTCAGTGATAAAGTCAATGTAAAAAGATACAATGTTACACTTAATTTCCTTAAGGCATATAACCAAACAGTATAACAGACTAAAATAGTTATGACTAAATGCTGTTGTTTGGTGGATCTAAACACCTACCCCCAAAATAAGTTCCATTACATTTTACAACATGAAACAAAGAACAAGGTTTAATAAAACTCAAAAATCTTTTATAACAATGTGTACTATCAATAAATACTTAATAAGTTTATTAAATACATACAGCTCTGAAATATTTCCTAAAGAATAAAACAAAATATAAAAGCATGATGAGAATTTAATCCATGATTATTCTAAAGTTGTTCCTAAATAAATATTGCCACATAAAAGTGTTTTAATTCTTAAGACTTCACAATAAAAATCAGTTCTAGATGTACCCTTGGAAACACGTACATATTGATTATTTAAAAAATCGGGGGAGCCTGGGTGGTTCAGTCGGTTGAGCAACTGACTCTTGGTTTCAGCTCAGATCATGATCTCAGGGTCATGAGATGGAGCCCCAGTTCAGGCATGGAGCTTGCTTAGGAGTCTCTCTCCCTCACCTTTTGACCCTCCCACTTCCCTCTCTTAAAAAAAAAAAAAATTAAACATCCAAATATTCCTTTACCTCAGCAGGATGTAACAGAAGCAGGGAAGTAGGTATGAGGACTCCTCTACAAACCCAAGTAACTGTAGAGAGTGCTCCAACTAACCTCGGTCATTTTCTGAATGTATTCTGTAAGAACGCTTCTGAGGAACACGCTGTATGTGAGCTATTTCACAAACATTACAAAAGAAACACAGACTGCTATAATAACCCCACCTTTTCCTTCCCATGCTTTCCACCATTCTCAAAATCACTAACCAAAAAAAGTCACTTATCTATCCTTGGTAGATTCACAGTTCTTTCTTCAAGGAAAGTTTTACGGAAATGGTATCAATCAAAATTAATGCTACATCTCACTCCCAAGAAAGAGAATATTTACGTAATAAAATACCCACAAATAGTATTAACTAAAGTATCCTTACACTGAATTCTATAAAACTGAAAAAAATAGCAATATTACAATTATCGCATTACTTGTTTTGAGGTTTTTTTGTTTTTTTTTTTTTAAGATTTTATTTATTTGTCAGAGAGAGCGAGCAAGCACAAGCAGGGGGAGCTGCAGGCAGAGGGAGAAGCAGACTCCTCAATGAGCAGGGAGCCCGTTGCGGGACTAGATCCTAGGACCATGACCTGAGCCAAAGGCACCCACTTAATCGACTGAGCCATCCAGGTGTCCCAGAGGGTTTTTTTAAATTATTTACTTGAGAGAGAGAAAGAGAACGAGAGTAAGCACACAAGCACAAGCAGGGCAAGTGGCAGGCAGAGGGAGAGGGAGAAGCAGGCTCCCCGCTGAGCAAGAAGCCTGATGCAGGACTTAATCTCAGGACCCTGAGATCATGACCTGAGCCAATGGCAGCCGCTTAACTGACTGAGCCACCCAGGCACCTGGTTTGAGGTTCTTAATATATTTTAAAATACATGTAAACATGACTTTTATGTATATTTCATATTTTCCAAAATCATCAGAAACCCCTAAGTCTCTCATCCCTCTACCCACCTCTCTGCCACTAATAAATTTCTACTTTTGATAATATTTCATTAACATAAATATTCTAAAACAGAACTTCATCTTTAGAAAAAAATCTTGGTAAGTTCTTCTAACTTTTTAAATTAAAGGCATATAGTAAAAATTTGATATAATACCCTGGTTTTTACCAATTATGTAATGTAAATAACCTAATTTAACATAAATATCACCCACAGTATTTATGTAATAGATATTATTGTAATAACAAGTCCAGTGGCTTCATTTTGAGATGCCTAACATAAATTCATGGTTATAAAAAAGCCAGTCTTTGATAGCAAGAATTAACTTTATAATATTTTTCCTCATTTATTTAAAACTAGAAGATACTTTCACAGTTTAAATAAAAGTATTTTTTCGGTGTAAGATAACACTTTTAATTAAAAGGAGCCTTAAGAAATCACTTTTCTGGGTGCACCTAGCTGGCTCAGTCAGAGGAACATGCAACTCTTAATCTCAGGGTCATGAGTTAGAACCCCATGTTTGGTATAGAGATCACTTAAATAAATTTTTAAAAAAATAAATCACTTGGGGCGCCTGGGTGGCTCAGTTGGTTAAGCGACTGCCTTCGGCTCAGGTCATGATCCTGGAGTCCCAGGATCGAGTCCCGCATCGGGCTCCCTGCTCAGCGGGGAGTTTGCTTCTCCCTCTGACCCTCTTCCCTCTCGCGCTCTCATTCACTCTCTCTCAAATAAATAAAGTCTTTTTAAAAATAAATACATAAATAAATAAATCACTTTTCTGAAGGTAAAACCTGGCTTTTCCTTAAGCATAAAAAAAAAAAAAAAACCCCTATTTTTGCCTATACAAGTAGGATAAACTTGAGGAAAGATAGTATGGTAGAACTTGATTAAAGTTTTCAATACAGGAAAATCAGAATCAAGAAACTTCTTCTAATAGTATTCCTCAAACTTAAAGAGAACAGGTAAGAGTTTATGGGGGAACAAAACTGAATTAATTAGAAGATCCATTTCTCAACCACAAAAATAAAACAAAGCCAACTAAATTGCAAGAGGCAAGTGGGAATCCATCTCTAGAGCTGAGCTAAAGAGAACGGAGTTTAAAACAATTTTTGGATGCACATGTTGGTGGAACAAAAGGACAGCTTCCAACTTAGACATCGTTGGGGCTGGATAAATAGTTGGGATGGGAAACCTGAAAGTTCTTCAGAATCTGGCTATAGGACTTGTTAACTCCCACACGTTCCAGATGACTCGAGTTTGGTTTTTGTTGTTTCTGTGTGTGGCTAGATGTTTTTCTTCAAGAAAAATTTCCTTTACCTCTAGTCCCAAAATAATGCTGACTACTTGAGTGGACATTACCATTAAAAACAGTCTACTAAGAGCGGCCACATTCCCTGACAATCTTTCGTTTCAAATAGGGATGGCTCGGGGAATTTATCTAAAATTTACCTATTTGTAGTACCTGTAGAAAAAGGCAACAAAAACTAGGAAAATTAATGAGGTCTTAATATCATTTACAAATGTGTACACAAGATGTAAAACTTAATACTTCTAATAAGAGATCTGATAAAACTTAGTATTTCTAAGAGACCAAAACTGATAAAAGGAGAATGAACGATCGTAAGTGATTCAAGTCAAGCTCAACACATGAGCTCCCCAGACAGCATTCCAAACTGAAAGTAATATATGCACACCTATGAAATGGGTACTATACTACAGTTGCTAACTAGTATTACCTGGCCTGGTTACAATCATCAATTTTGTCCCATGGAGATTAATGACCTACACAGTCAAGCAAAGGAGCCCACCAGCCCACCCTAAATGGTCACCACAAAAACCACAGTCAAGCTAGCATGTACATTGAGGTAATTTGACTTTTTTGTCCAGCCAGATGTCTCAGGGTTATAAAGTGTAAGTGTTCTATGAATTTATTTTTTAGAGGAATGGTTTCCTCAAGTCAACCTATTTAAGTCTGGGTTGATAACGACATTAAAGTAAAATATTTTGGGATACCAGAACATTATCAGTGTGAAATCTGCATTATTTTTCGCCTTTGATTGTTTTATATCATAGAATAATTTTGTGAATTATGCCAGTCACACTAAAAAGACAGAAAAAAGGCAGTGCGAGGAAGTCTGAAAGGAAATAAAAGGTCAATTCTAGCATATAATCAATGAGTAAGAAATAATCCCTTCAAAACGTCAGCTACTGTAAGAATACAAGAAATGGTGCTTGGCTAAAAAGGGTATTAAGGAGAAGTAAGTACCAAGCCCTAAGCAAAATATACTCCAGTCACTTGTATCTTCCCACGACTTACATGTCTGCATCCACCATAATAAGCAGCACTATAACCAGTAAAATGAGAGATCATCTTCTAAAGGCATATGAAACTCAGTAAGGATGGACTTACAAGACTGCCAATTCCTCTGTCTTGCTTCATCATAAAATTGACGCAATACAAGAAAGTCAATAACATCTGGCATATCATGATACCTAAACAAAAATATAAAAAACTGTTAAACTCCCTGAGTAGCAGGTTACAGCCTAGGGCAAAAATGTCAAAAAGAAATAGGATAGGAGCTGCACTTGTAATTTTTATTTTTCAACTAGGCTTATTAAAAAAAAAGTGAAAAAGAAGCTAGTAAAATTAATGTTAAGAGTGTATTTTATTTAACCTTACATACCCTAAATCCTGTTTCACAATGTTATCAGCACAAAATAATGAGACACTTTAATCTTTTTCTTCATATCAAGTCTTCAAAATCTAGTGTGTACACTTAACATCACACTCAATTGAAATCCGCCACATTCTAAGTGCTCAAGAGCCACAGTGGCTAAGGGCTACCATAATGGACAACACAGGCCTAACAAATTATTTATTCTAACATTTTCTCAAAAATAAAGACAGAAGAAATGTCCCCTCCAGGCCAGAATTCTCCACACATTTAAGTGGCATGGGGAAAGGTATAAAACATGCCAGTGCCTAATTGTTGCTACAGCACATGATCTTTACTTCTAGTGGGCTCCCATCTACCAGGAACCTTAACTCACAGGCTGTCTACAGTGCTCTACCCCTTCAGCTATGGAAAGGACACGCTCATCAGCAAGAGAAAAAAATCTAAATTTAAATAATTCCATAAAAAAATAGTAACACATACCTAATAGAGAAAGATTTGTCCATTAATCTTCCAGTTGCAGGATCTATAAATGCAAGTTTGAGGCAACAGAGTGTAGGGGGCCCAACCTCATATCGTATTCCAACTATTTTGACCAATTCTTGATCCTTTAACAGATATTTTTAAAAGAGCAAGTGTTTAAAATGGTTTAAAACAGAACAATTCCTCAAGACTATAATTCTCCATATTGCCACAGTAAGTCAACTCACAATTTAGCTTCCAATTTAACATTAATTACAATAATTTTTGCTAATGTTAATCTTCACAAATCTTTTTTAGGATAGACATTTAATACTGTTTCTAATGTAAGGAATATACTCACTTTAGAAAATATACCACAAGTGATATATACAATGGAATATTATGCAGCCATCAAAAGGAATGAGCTCTTGCCATTTGCAACGATGTGGATAGAACTGGAGGGTGTTATGCTGAGCGAAATAAGTCAATCAGAGAAAGACATGTATCACATGACCTCACTGATATGAGGAATTCTTAATCTCAGGAAACAAACTGAGGGTTGCTGGAGTGGTGGAGGGTGGGAGGGATGGGGTGGCTGGGTGATAGACATTGGGGAGGGTATGTGCTATGGTGAGCACTGTGAATTGTGCAAGACTGTTGAATCACAGATCTGTACCTCTGAAACAAAGAATACATTATACGTTAAAAAAAAAAAAAGAAGATAGCAGGAGGGGAAGAATGAAGAGGGGGAAATTGGAGGGGGAGACAATCCATGAGAGATGACGGACTCTGAAAAACAAACTGAGGGTTCCAGAGGGGAGGGAGGGTGGGGGGATGGGTTAGCCTGGTGATGGGTATTAAAGAGGGCACGTTCTGCATAGAGCACTGGGTGTTATGCACAAACAATGAATCATGGAACACTACATCAAAAACTAATGATGTAATGTATGGTGATTAACATAACAATAAAAAATTTTTTTAAAAAAAGGAAAAAAAAATACCACAAGTATTAAGAAGGAACATATAAGTCACTAACCAGCTCAATATCTAAAGCAACTACTGTGAACAATCTGAATTTCTTTCCAGCTTTGTTCTCTTCCTAGAGATACAGAACCCTATTTTGTGTTTCTGTGTAAAGACACCTCATCCAATATATTGGTTCATTAGTGCTGAACTCACAGCCCAAAGCAGTATAACTCAGGTCTAAACAAGGTTTATCTAATGCACATACTTTCTCCATAAAGCACGTCATCACTTTCTTGTGCTAACACTGTAGAATACTTTAAGCACTACACTTGGGGGCTATTTTAAACAGCAAGTCACCAACAAAAAGCATAAAAATGTAAACATCCTTTCCTGTTGCATTCAACACACTACAAAAAGGACCCTTATTTATGAGATGAGGGCTCAAATAAGAAGGCACCACCTTGCTCAATCTCAGCTGGAAACATGCTGGTCACGCAAATCTAATTTTTTGCCACTCTGTGCATGTTTGCAAATGACCAGAAAGCATCCTGAGCATTGATTCTGGGTTACAAATAACATACACCAAGTAGGCAAAGTCACAAATATAGAATCTGTGAATAACGAGGATCAACTGTACTCAGAAGACTCAGTAGTGAGACAGACATACATAAATCAGAACATAACTCAAGCCAGTTCAAGAAGGACAGCCACTAAGTTAAAGGGGAGTTAAGAACGGCTATCTTTGCTAACAGCTGTTTTCACTTCTAAGTTACTCAAAGTATCAAAAACATATAAAAGTATAAAGAACAAAATAAAAGTCAACTGTAGTGCTATTCCACGTATAATCACTATTGACTTTTTGATGTATTTATTTTGGTTGAGATATATGTCTGTAAATTTTTATCTTAACCACAAACAACATTTCACATCCCATTTTTCCTCTTAGTAATGAATTATAAAAATTTAATAGTTGTTCATTCAACAAATATTTTAAAAGCCTCAATTAAGCAGCGGGCTCTACATAGTAGTCAATTCTGTGAATGTACCATGATTTGATTCATTCAATACCACAGGACATTTGGATTTTTTCTAATGTTTTGTTTTTATAAACAGTGATATGAAATTGCCTTACTCATAAATTCACATGCATTTCCAGTTGTATCCTAAATTACTGGAAGTAAAATCACTGAATTAAAACATCTAAATATTCTTCAGTTTCAATTCCAATTGTCAAAATAGCCTCCAGAAAGCCTGGGCTGTTCCATGGACCCTGTCACCAATGTGAGTAACTGGTAACAAACCAAAACCTTTGCTACTTGCTGAAATGTGGTAGTTTCTTTCTTTAAATGTTATTTAAAAAAAAAAAATTTATAAAATTGGTTAAGTACAGGGGTATGCAAGTGTTTTCATCAATCTAGTCTCTTATGCATGGGGTCCAACCCTTTTTAATTTGTATTTCCTCTCTTGAAAAGCCGTACTTCTTTTGAATATGTATCTTATACACATTTTAAGATTAATGATATATACTGCCAAGATGCCTTCCTGAAAGACTTTAACACACAATTTTATACACCAGTCAGCAATACACAAAGACCGCCCACTGACAAACATGTCTTCCTACTGGATCTTAAGGCTTACAAGTGACAACAGAAATGTTTATAAGTAGGAAATCAATGGAAAGATAGTAATGAAATATGCCTCCAGTAGGTTTATTTTTAATGGATTTATAAATATTTAACTATACATGTGCTAAATGTTTAATGATTTAAAAATATCATCTTACCCTGAGATCCATTTTTCTCCATGGCTCCTTGTTAGGGTTCAGTTCATATATTTTATTTCTTCTGACAGCCTCAATATAAGCTTCATGACCCTGTCGAAAATATATTACCTGAAAAAAGCATATATTTACATTAAAACCTAACAGTAAAATATTTTCTTATGGTCCATATTCACGTTCTTAAATTTTATTACTCTCACCTCATCACCCATTTGAGGAACAAAAGGAGACTTTCGAAGTGTGGTGTCAGTTATCCAAACTGGAGGATGAAATTCATATAAATGTTCCATATTTGCAAGCTCCACCGGAGTCATCCTTCGCAAGTTCTGCCAAGGGGAAGAGAACAAGTTTAGTTCAATAGAAAGGGCATGCATACACTGTTTAACTGAAAAACAAAAGAAACTTCACCACTGAGAATGACTATTTATGGGCATGTCACCTAATGATTAGTTTTTGTTGTTGTTGTTGTTTTGAATTTTATTATGTTAATCACCATACACCATTAGTTTTTGATGTAGTGTGCCATGATTCATTGTTTACATATAACATCCAGTGCTCCATTCAATACGTGCCCTCTTTAATACCCATCACCAGGCTAACCTAACCCCCCAACCCCCTCCCCTCTAGAACCCTCCGTTTGTTTCTCAGAGTCCATAGTCTCTCATGGTTCATCTCCCCCTCCGATTCCCCCCCTTCATTTTTCCCTTCCTACTATCTTTTTTTTTTTTAACATATAATGTATTCTTTGTTTCAGAGGTACAGATCTGTGATTCAACAGTCTTGCACAATTCACAGCGCTCACCATAGCACATACCCTCCCCAATGTCTATCACCCAGCCACCCCATCCCTCCCACCCCCCACCACTCCAGCAACCCTCAGTTTGTTTCCTGAGATTAAGAATTCCTCATATCAGTGAGGTCATATGATACATGTCTTTCTCTGATTGACTTATTTCGCTCAGCATAACACCCTCCAGCTCCATCCACGTCGTTGCAAATGGCAAGAGCTCATTCCTTTTGATGGCTGCATAATATTCCATTGTATATATATATACCATATCTTCTTTATCCATTCATCTGTCGATGGACATCTTGGCTCTTTCCACAGTTTGGCTACTGTGGACATTGCTGCTATATAATTAGTTTTTAAATAGCATACATATTTGGTTCCTTAACATACACAGGAACATATCACTTGTGAAAGCATTGTAGATTTACCTAGGACTTTTCTAGCATCTCCTGAATTTCTCATAGATTCTTCCTAACACTTTACATCCTACAGAGAAGGGGCCTAATTTCCAACCTAAATCCTCTTCAACAGACAGCCTCTCTACAGACACACCCTTCTGAATTTCACCATGAACTAATCATCACAGAGTCTCCTCTCATTGATTTGAGGTTTTAAAACTGGTGATTTTAAAACATGACCAAACTTTGATTCTCCTCCTCTCCTCTTCAAGAGGTGCAGCCACATCTCCACTGGAGGGTGGGCTGGAAGTGCTTCTAACAAAGAGAAGATAAAACAGAAGTAACGAGAGGCTTCGAAGACTAGGCTGTCACAAGCATTAGGGTTCACCCCCTGCTTACACCTCACGATCACTTGCTCTAGGGAAAATCAGCCACCATGTCCTGCAGATGCTCAAGCAGCACTATGGAGGGGCCCATGTGGTTAGCAACTGAGTCCACCAGCCAATTGCCCAATGAATACGCTTCAAAGAAGATCAGCCAGCTTCAGTCAAACCTTTAGACAGCTGCCAACTCCAGCCAATGTGATAATTGCAACCTTGTGAGCCAAAAATCACCTAGCTAATCAGCCCTCAAATTCCCAATTCATCAAAACATGAGTATATGTTTGTTGTTTTAGGGAGCTAAATTTCAGGGTCATCTGTTACACAGCAATAGAGAACGAGTACAAGGACGTGGCATCCCTAAATAATGGCCACCACCTGCACGACACAAGCACTGTGCATATAAGGAGTAGGCACAGTTAGGAGGAGTGTGTGAACATGCCAAATGAAAGAGAACATATCAGATGCATCTGGGAAACATGGCAATAGCAGATGAAATAAGAAGAAAGTGTCTTAAAATGCCCTGAAGCACATTTCTGGTGTTGAAATTAACGGGAGAAAATAAAGAGTTATGGTGGGATTCTGAGCGAAACAGGGCTCCCCCTTTAAGTGTCAAACTGGGGAAGGAGTCGGTGCCAAGGCCAATTTGCGGCAGATTCGACAGAGAAGCCTTCATAATAAGAGCAGCTTTTCCAAATATAAATTCCATTTTATATCTGAGTCTTGATGTCTTAATAGTGCCAAAAGAATGTAAAAGCTCCAATTTCCCAAAGATTTTTAATTTCTAAATATGGACAGAAACACCTCTATAAAAAGTGTAAATAAATGTTTTTAAAGATATACCTCTTTTACCTCTTTTTTAGGCTTATTGTCTTTCTTTCTCTTTCGTCTCCTTTTTGGAGGAGATAAATTCTCAGTAGACATTTCATCCTCTGAACTACTGCAGAAACGGGTAACTCGCCGACGTGATGACGTCCGTAGAGGTGGCTGCAGGTTGATGCCTGCGTCAGCGGTCCAATCAGAATATCGAGATGACGAGTCACTGGCAAAGGAAAACAGCGTAAGTTGCAGGGAACCAGAATCTAAGCCCTGAGAGCAAATCAGTCACCTAACATTAAGAGAAGAGATGAAGAGGGAAGGAAGGAAGGATCCTGGGAAGATTTAACTTGAACAATCTGCCTTCACCATCAGCGAATACTGAAATGACCAGAGATTATGAGAAAGAGAGAAACCTTCACTGGAAATGAGGGAAAGGATGTAAGCCTGAGGAACTCTTTTAAAAGTATAATACAGAGGAGACCTCGTGGAAGGCAACATTTAGAGCCAACCAACGATTCCCCTTTCAGAAGATGGAGTGTAGTTATGAAAACAGAAGAGATCACACAGAGCCATTAAGAGTAGGCCCCCCCTACCCACCCCGAGTGAGAGGTGGCTCAGGAATAGACTAGAAATTTTAACCAGAATGAAAAACCATCTGTGAACAGACTGAGAAGCCCAAGGAAAACAAAGCCACAACAAATAGAAAGCTGTAAGTGGTCAGAGCTTCTTGCCAAGAGGGGGACCTTTCCCTGATACGACAAAAGGTCCACGAGAGGAACTGGTCCTAGCCCACCCCAGAGCAGAAGCAGAATCAAACAGAAAACTAGATCCAGAAAACAAGGCCCCTGCCCACTACTAGCTTCAGCAAATACAGAAAAGGATGACAAAGGGCTCTACTGGGCCATCACTGGCCAACCACATACCTCTCAGGCTCAATAAAACACACTCACACTAACACATTTCCAAGAGCTGTCTATTATAAAAAGAGCTATTTAGAAAAATTTTAAGAGCACCTGCTTTGTATAATAAAACTCAAGAAAAGTTGAATTAAAAGACAATAATTATATATAGAGAAAGCAGAACAGTGGTTGCCAGGGGATGGGGGTGTGAAGTGGAGAATCACTGTTTAATGAGTATACAGTTTCAGTTTTGCATCGAGCTCCGGAGACTGGGTGCAAGACAATA
This sequence comes from Mirounga leonina, assembly GCF_011800145.1. Lineage (NCBI taxonomy): Eukaryota > Metazoa > Chordata > Mammalia > Carnivora > Phocidae > Mirounga > Mirounga leonina. Next base: position 916,025 of record NW_023270515.1, read on the forward strand.
TGAATGTACTTAACACTACTGAAATATACAGTTAACACTGGTTAAGAGAGTAAATTTTATTATGTCGGTTTCATAATTAAAAAGGAATTTATTTAAAAAAAAAAAAGGTGTTCTAAAAATCACTCCAGCTCCTAATCATAATGGAATAAAAGAAGTCAAGAAAGGATACAGGGAGTACAGTATGGTGGTTCAGACAAGCACAGGACCAATGGAAACAGAAGATACTTTGAGTCGTATTTGGAAGGGGCACCTTCCTAGATGTGGTGATGGATATGTTTGTGAAAAGAGAAAGAGGTCCAGGTTTCTGGCTTGAGCATCTGCCAAAGGTGAAGTTGACATTTATTTACCAAGAGGAGGAATAGATATTAACATCTTGGTCAACCCATGAAATTTGGATACCAAAACTAAGCAAAAGGTCAACACATGCATTAACTAATAATAAAGAGAACGATGGTCTTACCACATATACTTTGGATACTACTCTTTATAAATGCAGCCCAAGACTAGACTGATATTTTGAGTACACACACCCTACGTCCTGCTGGCTCAAATGTTTACTGTCAAAAATACCCAAAATATTTTCTATAGAACTAGCTGTTAATCTGGTTTTCTCCTGCTTTTAAATGTACTCAACAGTCAGTTGTCCCACAGACGTGAGCTCTCACATCTTGAATGCCACCCGAGTCCCACTGCATCCAAGCCTATGACTAAACTGCTGAAAAGATGGAACAAGGAAAAGCAGGTACCTCGAACTCTCGCTGTCACTCTCACTTCTTCGATCACTCCTCCACTCTTCTTCTTCAGAAGAACAAGAGCCTTCACTCTGATCACAGGAAGTCTCCTATTGGCCAGGGGGTGGGAGGTGGGGGGGTGGGTAGATAAAATAAAAATCCTGATCTTGGAGATTAAGTAACACAAGTCAAGAAAAACTGCACTTCGTCCTAATCATCTTAGGCCATTGGGCAAGAAACAGAATTAAATGGACTTAAAAAAACAAAAGGTAAATGTCTTTACTAGATTCTTTTTCTTATCAAGGCACAAGGCGCCAGAGTCTAAGACTTACCCAGCCCTTCTCTGAGTGAAGTTCATAAAAAGCCAATGTGAATGTTCTCAAGTGTATTGTTGGACTCAGGCCATCGTGATACAGGTATGCAATGGGATCTCATCATTCTACTTCCATCCCCTATGACTGATGTTGCGCATCTTTCCGTGTGATCTATAGATATTCTCTGATGACGTGTCAGGCATTTTGCTGATTCTTAAATTGGATTTTTTTTCTTATGAATGTGTTTTAAGAATTCATGGTATGTTTTAAATACAAGCCCTTCAGGGGCGCCTGGGTGGCTCAGTCGTTAAGCGTCTGCCTTCGGCTCAGGTCATGATCCCAGGGTCCTGTGATCGAGCCTCGCATCGGGCTCCCTGCTCGGCGGGAAGCCTGCTTCTCCCTCTCCCACTCCCCCTGCTTGTGTTCCCTCTCTCGCTGTCTCTCTCTCTGTCAAGGAAATAAATAAAATCTTTAAAAAATAAATAAATAAATAAATAAATAAATAAATAAATACAAGCCCTTTATCAGATAGGAGCTCTACAAGTATTTTCTCCCAGTCAATAGGCTTGCCTTTCATTTTCTTTTTTTTTTTTTTAAGGATTTTATTTATTTATTTGAGAGAGAGAATGAGAGAGAGAGAGAGAGCATGAGAAGGGGGAGGGTCAGAGGGAGAAGCAGGCTCCCCGCTGAGCAGGGAGCCTGATGCGGGACTCAATCCTTGGATTCCAGGATCATGACCTGAGCCGAAGGCAGTCGCTTAACCAACTGAGCCACCCAGGCGCCCTGCCTTTCATTTTCTTAACAGTATCTTTCCCAGAGCAGATTTTAATTTCTTTTTTTTTTTAAGATTTTATTTATTTATTTGACAGAGAGACAGACAGAAGAGCACAAGCAGAGGAAGTGGCAGAGGGAGAGGGAGAAGCAGGCTCTGCACTGAGCAGGGAACCCGATGTGGGACTCGATCCCAGGACCCTGAGATCATGACCTGAGCTGAAGGCAGACGCTTAACCATCTGAGCCACCCAGGCGCCCCAGATTTTAATTTCAATGAAGTCTAGCTTGTCACGTTTTTCTTTAATGGGTCATGCTTTTGGTATTCTATCTAAAAAGTCACTGCCCAAGGTCCCCTACATTTTATTGTTTGCTATCTTCTGGAAATTTCAGTTTTGCGTTTTATATTAAGTTTATGATCCATTTTGAGTTAATTTTTGCGAGAAGACTCTCTCTAGATTTTTTTTTTTTTTAACATGTGGATATCCAGTCGTTCCAACACCATTTGGTGAAAAACCTATGTTTTCTCCATTGAGTTGTCTTTGCTCCTTTGTCAAACACTACTTGGCGATATACAAAAAAAAAAAAAATTTTTTTTAAGTCAATAAAGGGGAGAGAACAGAACAAACAACTTTTTGAATCCCACAGAGCTAACGGTTGCAATCCACTTTAAGTTCTGGCCATGGATCCCAGGCAGGTACTTTTAAACTGAGACAGGACCTTTTCCTCTAACAGCATTTACGTTAGGAGCTTTGATAATGGATAATGAAAATGTCAATGAGATCCAAAACTCTAAAGACAAAATCTCAAGTTAACATCTACTTTTGGGGGCGTCTGGGTGGCTCAGTTCAGTTACGCGTCTGCCTTCGGCTCAGGTCATGATCTCAGGGTCCTGGGATTGAGTCTCACATCGGGCTCTCTGCTTAGCGGGAGTCCGCTTCTCCCTCTCAGTCTCCCTCTGTGCTCTCAATCTCTCTCTATAATAAATAAATAAAATCCTTTAAAAAAATCTACTTTTGTTTACTTCATTTGAATAGGCAAAATGTAAAGTCAACATACTCTGCAAACTGTTTCTCAAAATGTGAGCCCAACACTATTCCACAAGTACAGATTCTAGGCCTAGCACAACAGAACTACTAAACAGGAGTGTGCTTCTCATGCTCAAATGGACTTTTTCTTAAATCACAGTAATAAAAACAAACTCTTCAAAGCTACTACCTAGAAACCATACACCCTATGAAATGTCATATATGTCTTACCCCAACTCTCCAAACACTTCTGTTAACAGAGGCAGAATTAAGAAAACTAACAACACTAAGTTTCAGAGACTTCTGATTTAACTTGCCTATGAAGGCAGCATGTATCTACTTGAAACTTTGAGTTACTTTTCTTAAAAAAAAAAAAGAAGAAGAAGAAGAAGAAGAAGAAATCTCTAAAATTACACAAGCTTCAACCCCACACAACTTGGATCCACCCTGCCTATGAGTATTGTATTGTATCCCAGGTCCCCACCTGTATATTACTAGCTCTTCATCTATAGGGACACCCAAGGCTAAGAAAAGTAAAGTAACATGCCTGGGGTCACAGGAGGGTAAGTGCAGGAACTGGAATTAAAAATCTGGCTAACTAGAAAGCCCTTAAAGTTTTTCTACCATCAGTATTTTCCAAACCAAAATGGAATGGAACCAACATGCATATACCCAATGCCACAATCTCTATCCTGCTGCCATACACACACATACACACACCCCATCTCCACCCAGCCACAAGAGATACCCCCCCACTCCCCCTCACCTCACTGCAACAACACAGGCGAATGAATATCGATGGAAGTAAAACCAACTACACCAAAACACAAAACTGTGATTTTTTTAAAAATTTTAAGATTTTATTTATTTATGTGTCAGAGAGAGAGGGAGCACAAGCAGGGGGAGCAGCAGGCAGAGCAGTAGAGAGAGAAGCAGACTCCCCGGCGAGCAAGGAGCCCGATGCGGGACTCGATCCCAGGACCCTGAGATCATGACCTGAGCCGAAGGCAGACACTTAACGACTGAGCCACCCAGGTGTCCCAAAATTATGATTTATTTTAAAAGGTCAAGTGGATTTAACATTCCGTATTATCTATGTTTGCATTAGTTTAAAAAGTTCCCCATTACTTAAAACACATCAAATTAACAGATATAAAGACAAAAATTGTAAGATTCATACCAGTGATGATTTAAAAAGGAAAAAAATCTATAATCAATCCTGGTATTTCAAGAAGAACATAAGAAAATAAGCATTCGTTGATATCCCCTTGGCAAAATAAAATGTATGTGTATACTGTAGACACCTAAAATAAAGCATCTTACTTAATGTGAAAGTGGTAGACATGTGTCCACCAACAGGAATACGGACCATTATCTCCACTACTATTCAGCACTGTGCTGGAAGAATTGAGCAATGCAATTAGAGAAATCAATGAGGTACAAAAATTAGGGGTAAAACTATCTGTACAGGGCACCTGGGTGGCTCAGTTGGTTAAGCGACTGCCTTTGGCTCAGGTCATGATCCTGGAGTCCCGGGATTGAGTCCCACGTCGGGCTCCCTGCTCAGCAGGGAGTCTGCCTCTCCCTCTGACCCTACCCCCTCTTGTGTTCTCTCTCTCATTCTCTCTCTCTCTCAAATAAATAAAAAAAATCTTAAAAAAAAAAAAAACTATCTGTACAAAGGAGAAGATACCTGAAAAACCTCAGAGAATTCAATGATAAAATTAACCCAACAATTCAGGAACACAGCAGGATGTGTAAAAAATTAAATCTACTGAAATCAGAAGCCTTCATCTACGCCAAGTAATAACTACTTAGGGGCCATAATGGCAAAAAACACCCATCACCTTAGAAACTACAGATTAATCCCTAGTTATTAAGAACTTTTTAAAAAGGCAGGGGAGTGTGTTTGGGTGGCTCAGTTGGTTAAGCATCCAACTCTTGATTTCGGCTCAAGTCATGATCTCAGGGTTGTGAGATCAAGCCCCGCATCAGGCTCCACGCTGGGCAAGGAGCCTGCTTAAGATTCACTCTCTCCCTCTGCCCCATCCCCACCCACCCCCCAAAAAAGATAAAAATTAAGGCAGGGGAGAGGGGAGAGGCCAAAAACATGATAGAGAAATGACCAAAAGACATAAATACATAGTGCATAAAGATTAAAAAAAAACCACTCTAAATATATGAAGAGATGTTCAACAACTTCACACGTAATATGAAAAAGTAAAAATAAAACTATTCTGTGAAATAAACCAAAGACAAAAGGACAAATACTGCATGATTCCACTGACAGGAGTCCCTAGAATAGGCAAATTTATAGAGAGACAGAAAGTAAAAGAAAGGCTAGCAGGGACGGAGAAGGGAAATAGAGAGTCAGTGTTTAATGAGTACAGAGTGTCTGGGATGATGAGAGAGTGCTAGAAACATACAGTGGTGATGGCTGCACACACTGTAGATGTAGTTAATGCCAATGAACTGTATACAGAGAAATAGTTAAAATGATAAATTTTGTTATATATATTTTACGACACTAAAAGAACAGCCAAAACATACAAATAAAACTATACTAAGATACCATCTCTCACCCATTACACTGGGAAAAATTATCAAGTATAACACACTCTGTTGGCTAACAGGTAGGGAAACAGGCATTCCCAGGCGCCACTGGTAGGAACGCCAGGTTGGAACCCTCCTTCAGCAGGAATTTTTTATCACTATCTCATACAACTCACAGGAATCTATCTTTGGACCCAGCAATCCCATTCCCAGGAACGTACTCCCAAATTACATCTCCGACAGGACAAAACTACATACAAAGACAAAAAGAATATTCATTGTGACACTATTTATGACAAAAACAGTGGAAATGTCATAAATGCCCGTAAGAGAGTGGTTAAATAAACTATTACAAGCCCACAATTACACGTGATGCAACTCTTAAAAAACTATGGGGAAGATATTTAAGAACTGATATGGAGTGGGTTCAAGAACATTTTAAGTGAAAAAAGTCAAGGGCAAAAGAGCATCTATAGTATGCTCTACCTTGTGTACAAAAGGAGAAACAATAAAATACACACGTATGAAGAAAAAACACAGTAAGCATAAACCAGAAACTAGTGAGGATAGGTGGGAATGTTTATCATAATTACCCGAAACTATTAAGAAAGGGTTAAAACATGCTCGATTTACTATAAATAAGAAAATACTGTAAAAAAAGTCTCATTACAGGGGCGCCTGGGTGGCTCAGTTGGTTAAGCGATTGCCTTCAGCTCAGGTCATGATCCTGGAGTCCCAAGATCGAGTCCCGCATTGGGCTCCCTGCTCAGCAAGGAGCCTGCTTCTCCCTCTAACCCTCCCCTCTCTCATGTACTCTCTCTCTCTCATTCTCGCTCTCTCAAATAAATAAATAAATCTTAAAAAAAAAACAGTCTCATTACATAAAACAAAATCAGCTAAATTAATAGGCTGGTGATAATAGCAGCTAGCATTATTGGATATTAGGCACTGTTTTAAATACTTCACAATCAAATAAGTTCTCACATCTCTGAGAAACATATGTTACCACTGACTGCTTTTATAGATCTGGCCAGAGGCACAAAAAAGTTAAACAACTTGTCCGAGTGGGAGAATTTAGACTTAATCTCAAACCCTGTGCTGAACTACTACTTTAATGCTTTGTAACAGAATTAAATGAATTGTTTGTCCATCCATATGAAACATTTCAAACCTCAAAACATTACTGATTAGAAAATATTAACATTCTATTATTAAATTTTAAAGACTCTTTATAAAAATATTGGCTTGCCCCAAAAAATCAAAGTGAAGACCCGTAATTCCATGTGATTATTCAAAGTCAAGCAAAGGGGTTAGAGAAAGGTTTAGATATGACAGCAAAAGCACAAGCAACTAAGTTAAAAAAAAAAAAAAATCAACTGGATTTCATCAAACTTCATAAAACTTTTGTGCTTCAAAGGAAACAAACCATCAAAGAAGTGAAACGCCAGTGCCCTGAATGGGAAAAAATACGTGTACATCCTGTATCTGCAAAGGACTCATATCCAGAATAAAGAACTTTCACAGCAATAAAAAAAGACAACCAAACTGAAAAATGGGCAACAGATTTGCACAGACATTTCCCCAAGGACAGACAGGAAATAAGCACATGTTCCACATCATTAATCATTAGGGAAATGCAAATCAAAACCAGTGAGCTACCCTTTCACACCCACTAGGATGGCTAAAATCAAAAGTACAGACAATGCCAAGTGCTGATAAGGATGTGGTGAAACTGGAATCCTCACACATTACTGACGGGAATATAAAATAGTGCAGCTGATTTGGAAAACCTTTTAGCAATTCCTCAAAAGATTAAATCATAAAGTTTCCACATGACCCAGCAAACGAACTCCTAGATAGATACCCAAATGAAATGATACCTTATGTTCAATCAAAAACCTATTTGTTAGTAAGCTGCATTATTCCTTAGAGCCAAAAACAAGTATAGATACATGTTACACATGGATCAACCTTGGAAACATTAGGCTAAGGGAAAAAAGCCAGTCACAAAATCCTATTGTATGATTCCACTTATATAAAATGCCTAGAATAGGCCAATTCAACCCACAGAGACAGAAAGTGGTTGCCAGGAGCTGAGTGAGGTGGGCTGGGAAGTAACTGCAGATGAGTCTAAGATTTCGTTTTAGAGGCAATGAAAATATTTTGAAGTTAAATAGTAGTGATGATGGCACAATTCTGTTAATATACTAGAGCTACTGGATTATACACTGGATGGTAAGTAGCTCAACAAAGCTGCTAAAAATTCATCCTAGTCTCTTGGCAAATTCAAAGGGAAGAATTAAGACAAGTTACTGAACATTACTTTACATAATTTAAAGTTACAAGACTCACATGTCTCATAGAGCTTGAAGATTCATTTCCAGAAGATAACTCAAGCCGGCCAAGATTTCTTCTACCATAATTTGGGTATTTGCGCCTGCATGTCCTCTGCCTAGACTGTGACAGCAAAACCACCGAGTCAGACTGAAACATAAACATGCAGACGAAAATCAACACCCAAATAAGTACAAGCATCAGCAAGATGGGCATTTTTTCAAATTCCAAAAGGAATTTAAGGCAAAAATAAAAAATAACAACAGTTCAAATACACACACACACATAAATTAAACTTGGCATTTTTACTTTTAAGGTACTTAGAAGACATGGTAAATGAGGCACATTAGATCAGCATTTTCCAAACTAAATTTTAAGTTAACTGTTTTGGCATTAATAATATAACAACAACCAACCCAAAAGAGATACCCCTTAGAATATATATCTTAGAAGTGAAAGTATATATTCATATATTATGATGCTGTCACCAACATTAAGGAACAGAGGTATAGAGAAATATCTGAAATAATCCTCAAATATTAACCCCACTTATTTCCAGGTTTTAAATTTTTAGAAGATTTGTTTTCAGTACTTTTCAGCTCCACTTGAATTTTTAAAATATATTTTATCAAAACAATCTTTAAAAAGCATCCAAATATAATACACTGCATTGTTTTTTAAAAGATTATTTATTTATTTATTTGACAGAGAGAGACACACAGCAAGAGAGGGAACAAAGCAGGGGGAGTGGGAGAGGGAGAAGCAGGCCCCCCGCAGAGCAGGGAGCCCGATACGGGGCTCGATCCCAGGACCCCGGGACCATAACCTGAGCCGAAGGCAGACGCTCAACAACTGAGCCACCCAGGCACCCTGGCTGCATTTTTTTTTTTTAAAGGGTGGAGGGAGCCTGCTATTCCTCAAACACCCAAGTTGTATGTGAAATCACTCAATGAAAGCACATATTCCTTGAATTGATATACAAATTAATTTTCACATCAGTGCCTTCTGTGTGATAATCACTGGTATCTATCTTATCATTTCAGTATGCCACTGGCTGCTTTTAAAATGAATTGCGCTTTCCTTAATTTGTCAGTACTGATTTTTGTTAAAACAAAAACTCCTATTAATGAGTTTCATGACTGAAATTTGTGAACACAGGTGGACCAAACTACCATTAAGGACAAGATAATATCTCAAAATATATTTTTTAAAAAATAAGTTTGAGGGCATCTATCTAATAAACCTATAAAGAACTGTAGGCCCAAGATAGGAAAAAGAGTGCAAACAACAAAAGAAAAACCTAGACTTTCACTCTGGAAGAGGAAGCTGACAGGTTGAACAGGTAAGCAAAACACTGACAGATTAAACCAGTTAGGCTAACAAAAAATTGCAATTCAGAGCCTCCTATGTGTGGGAGAACACTCTAGGCTTTGGCTATTCGATCAAAGGGTACTGCCTAGCCCTATCAGTAAACTACAGATGAACAGTAATCCAAAGGAACTATAGCCCCATCCTTGTTTGGATTAAGGCAATACAGGCTTGACAGTGGCCCTAGCAGCTTACCAGAAGCAAATGTAAAACTTCTCCAGGGGAAAAAATATCATCCTAGGCTTCCAATTATCTCTTAACATTTAACATTCAGTCAAAACCACAGGTAACAAAGAAAATGTGATGGTAAAAAATGAGAAAAAAACCAACAAGCAATGGAAACGGGAACAAGATATTAAAATAATGAAATTATCAGACACGGATTTTTAAGAAATTAAAATAATGAGAACTTTAGCAGAAAACTGGAAGCCCTAAAAAAGGACTAGATAAAAATTCTGAACTGAGAAATACAGTAACTAAAACTAAGAACACAATGGGTTTAACATCAGATTACACACACAGCTAAACAGAACTAACAAGGTGAAATCGAGGTCAGAAAAAAAATTCAGAAAAGCAGACAGCAGCCTAACAAAAGGGAATCAGCAGTAAAAGTCTAATATACACGTAACTGCAGTGTCAGGAGGAGGGAAACATATACTATGCAAACACGAGCCAAAGGAAAGCTAGCATAGCTGTATAAAGAATTTTGAGAATAAAACATTACTAGAAATAAGGGGTTAGAGTACTGAGAAAAGGTTCAATTCAGTAGGGAAAAAGGAAATTCTAAATGTGTACGTAACAAATAATATAGCTACAAACCATATAAAGAAAAACAAGTAGAAAGAGAGAAATCTACAAACATAATGAAATTTTCACACATATTACAGGTAGAAGTGCAACCATTCTGAAATGGCACGGGGCATAAACTACCAAGTGGAATATACACATATCCTATAATCCAAAAATTTCACTCCAAGGCATGTACTTAAAAGAAACACGCACAGAGATACCAAAAGATATATACAAAATGTTGAAAGGAAAATTATGACTAATAGTCAAACATGAAAACAACCCAAATGTCCTTCAAGAAAAGACTAAGTAGCAGCATGTTCATCAAGGGAATACTATACAGCAATGAAAACAGATGGACTTCATCTACTCACCGCAACACAGACAAATCTCATCTAGCCAAATGACTAAGCCAGATACAAAAGATTGCATACTGCAGGATTCCACTTAGGTTAGTGTTTCTTGACATTTTTACAACATCACTACCCTACAGGAAACTCTGAACTTTTTCCTAATTTGCTCCCCCACAAAATGTAATGCCACAGACCTATGTGGTCAGTTTATGTATGTATATAACTGGGCTTTGTATATAAGATGGTTAAGTATAAAGCTTAGACTTTTTACTCAAAACAGGATTAAGAATCCTAATTTTTCAGTTAGAGATTAAATTGAAAACTTTAAAGCACTTCACATTTAGCTTTATAACTATTCCTTGAATTTTAATATAATTTAATTGCATAGACTATATCAAATAATATATCCAAATTAGAAAACTATGAATACATAAGGAACAGCAATGTAATCAAATTTTTAAAAATCTTCCAAAACTTATTCTTCCAGCAAAAGTAAGACAACTGAAAAAATTTATTAGTTTCTTAAAAATTATTTTAGTGAATTTAACTTTCAAATTTTTTTCATGAGAAAATATCCTAACTCAGGCCAAAGATATGCATTCCAGTCAACATGTTTTTTCTTTTCATACTTGACATAATGAGTTAAGTCACTTTTAAATTAAACACTATTTTTACTTCATTCTCAAAGCCCAAGTCATATACAAAATTATCAAGCATCAAGCTGAAACGACAAGGCATGTCATGGCAGCTAGGCATGCACAGGCCATCTGTCATGACATGCCTTCAAGACTGAGAGGTCAACTGAGAACAAGTCCTGGAAACACAACCACTTTCCAACAAAGTTCTATAGCACTGATCTTGCAAACATTGGGCATCTTCCATGAATCAATGTTAATACTGCTCATGTGATGCTCATGAAAATCAAGAGAAACTAAATATTAAGGAATGAGATTTTCTTTGGGACAATGAGCTTTGGAGGGTCACAAATCATTGTAACATCTAAGGTTTTTTTTTTTTTAAACGCATCATCAGGACAAACTTCAGAAATAGACAAAGCTAACCAGCAGTTTTAAACAACAAATGGTTGGCTACCTGTGGCAGTCAGCGAGTGGGAATGGACCTGAAATGCATGCAATGGGCTTGTAATGTTCCAGTTCTTAACCTGAGTGGTCATCAGACAGGAGTTTTCTAAAATCCTTTAGCACTGTTAGGTATTAGCTATGTCCTTCCCTCAAGTTTCATTCAGACTACTCTTTCCTAACAGCTGTACAACCTTATGTCTACTATTTTAAATCCAAAACAGAAGACCTTGAGCAGGAAATACCCTACTTCAGGCAAAAGTTACTAATACTCTCACTGATCAAAAAAAAAAAAAAAAAAGTACAAATTCAGTTTAATTTCTAGTTATTCCTAAGAAAACAGAGTTTAGGTTACCTTTTGTGTGAGCTGGAGAGTCTTCCTTTTCCTTCCTATTATATAAAGATTTCTTTCCTCTTCACCTTTCTCTATTCTGAAGTCTTCCAACTTCCTACAAATATAAGTATCCAGTTATATTGGTTAGTGAACTGATGGATAAAGTAAAGGATATAAAGAGGAAAAAAATAATCATTATGATTTTGGGCATAAGGTTATATACTTTTTAAATTAATACAGAAAAATTTTAAAGTTATAATAAAACAAACCAAGCTATACTTTATGTTAGAAATTTAATATAATCGCAGAGGCAGTTAGAAGGTCCTATGTTTCATATTTTTTTTTGAAGACTTTATTTATTTATTTGACAGAGAGAGAGCACAAGCAGGGGGAGCGAGCAGGAGGTAGTAGGCAAAGGGAGAGGGAGAAGCAGGCTCCCGGAGGATCAGGGAGCCCGATGCGGGGCTCGATTCCAGGACCCTGGGATCATGACCTGAGCTGAAGGCAAACGCTTAATGGACTGAGCCACCCAGGCACTCCCTATGTTTCATATTTAATACAGAAATAATTGTTTATATTTTCACTGACCCAGTATAGCCAACTCAAACAGGATTTTTCATATTAGCTACTCAAAATCTCCCTATGAATTTTCCAAGACTGCAATTACTTTCTCTAAAGAAATAAAAGCAGAATCCTACTCCAAATTTATTCAAAATGCATGTTTTATAATTTGTAGAAAATCAGAACAGCAGTGTTACTAGTACTTCTAATCACCTCTCTCTCTCAACTCACATGATACAAAAGATTGTTACTGTGACCAATTTCAAAACAAGGGAACCCCCACCATGAGGAAGGTACTGAAGTTCTTTTTCCTTCTCCATGGTTAGGGAATTCAAGTGACTGAATGTCCTTTTTCTCTAATTTGAACATTGCTGAAAACATACAGCTTTGTGTTTGTGTTCACTTTAAAACCCCACCTGGGCCAGTTTCAAAACTGACATATTGGCCATAATCCAAGATACAAGCAGATGCTCAGGAAGAGAATATGCACAAATGCCCTAGTTTTTACCTTAGGGCATTTTCCTCAACGTACATCTCCAGCCCACTGGAGATGAGCAACACTGAGCAACACTGTATCTACAGAGCAGCTCTAAATCAGACTCAGCCCTTCACAAGTGGTCTGTGTCACCAATTTTATGTGTATTTAAGGAACTATATAAGGTCTTCACTCGCAGCCAAATGGAATTCTACTCCATAGCTGTATGCTTCCCTTTGTTTTGAAAATGAAACTACATACACTTCATTCTCAATAATAAAGCAAGGGAACACTCTAGGCCTTCATGAGTATCATCTTCAACTCTGTGCAATTTCATGGCTAAATGAGATAGTCAGTTAAGAAAAAAGATAAAGATCACAGAATTAGCATGAACAGAATGAAGAGAGCTTCTACTATTACTGAATTAAGACAAACTACATGCCTGGAATCCAGCCCTAACCAGAACTGTGTCTACTGGCAAGCAATACTGTTTGCTCAACATTCTGCATATTAGGGTCATTGATTGATTGTCTCACACTTTCATCTACTACCTAAGTTTTTCACAATGGACACATACTACTTTTATAGTTGGAAAACAAAACTTTAATTTTCTCTTGATCCTCATCAAATACCACACTAAGAAAACAGGTAAAATTCCTATTGCTCCCACTAGAAGGACTGTCATCAAGAGCACTGACCATTACTAGATTACTCAGCATCTCCCTTACAAAATCTCACATGTATTTTAGAATATAGCACTACAATGAGCTACGCTCTTCTTTGGGAAAATTTTATTATAGCAGACAGTAGTTGATGCAAAAACTCCATTCTCCTTTTCTTCCTTTGAAACAGAACCTCAGTTTTTATCTAGGCTGTTTGCTGCTCTAAATACAAACTATCACCTAGCCTCCTCTGTAGCTAAATACGGCCATATGACAACATTCTCACCAATGAGTTATGAACAGAAAAGGTCATGTCCGACTATTAAGGCTGCTTAAATGAAGTCTCTCAACAAGAAATGTCCTTTTTGCCTCCCTCTTCCTTTTTCTGGCCTAAATCTCCACCTCCATCACAAATGCAGATATTGATGGCTACTGTATAAAGTCCAGCTATCCTGGACTCTGAGGTGACTTTAAGCCTGGAAGCCATACTCCCAGATGGAGATCAGAAACAGGGGAGCCTGAGTCCCTGATTAACCAGGGAACCATGATTCCAGCCTAAAACTATTTCCAGTCTTCCATGTTAAGAGAATAAATATATGCCTGTTTAAGGAAGTATTCTTCAGATCTCTCCCTCTTGGTACTTGTTTGCTTCCCTTGGTTTTGACAACAAAAAGTATCCCAAAATGACACTTTTGGTTCTGATGACTATGCAACTCAGACACAATTTTAAGGCTTAATTATAGCACAGTACATACATGACGGTGATTTTCTGTATTTCTCATCCCAATACCAGATTTTGCTTTTCATTATTTTATCGTGTATTTGTAAACATTCTTAAATTCACCATACAATATGTAAGTACTACATCCCTCCACCAATCACTGAAACTCTTCTGCCTAAACACATGGAGGACATACCTTTACAAAATAATCTTCAAAGTATTAGTTATTATGAGACATAACAGAATACTGAACATTTCAGATATCAGTGAAAAGCAACATTTGCTACCTCCATTTCATTAACTCAAATATCAGCAGGTAACACCTCAGTAGAAAGAAAGACCCTACTGCCCAGACTATAATTATAAAATATTTCCCACTAAAAGAAAATCAGGCTACTTCAAGAACGATTCTACATCCAGGATGAGAAATTCATAAGACGAACCTGTAACACCTTGCCATGCCTGATAGCAGGGGCACCACAGAAGGATCCTACCGTCATTTCAAAAGGACTCAGGAGGTACCTTGAAGAGGCTCCTCCTGGCCAGAGATAGAAAAACTTAATAAGGATATTAGAAATAAGCTAAATCACAGCAGTGTGATTTATACAGTGGAGAACACAAACTGGTCATTACTGGGGGTGAGAGTAAATCTTCATTTTGAAAGTAAATAAAGCAAAAGAAGCATCTATCTTGTCTTTTTTATATGAACTTTACCACTAGATAATCAAACAGTACATTTGGGTAAATTTCTTTTTTAGAAGTACCCACTGTAACAAAGACTTCACAGAGTTGAGCGATCGCTGTTTTATGGCCCCTAATGAGTTAATGAATCTAGCCAGTGAGCACCAATGCCTGCTGGCGTCATGGAAAGAGAATATATATTACGTGCCTTTTGACAAAATTATGCCACTGAAGAAACAGTCTTGCAAAAGAACTGAAAATAATTGGAAATTTAAACACTGACCAGACATTTGGTTCTACAGAGCAATTATTTTTTTAAGGTACTGATAATGGCACTGTGGTAATATTAAAGACAATTCCTTATCTTTTAGAATTAGACATATTTATGAACAAAACAATACACCTGGGATTTATTTCAAAATAACACTGAAGGGAGAAAAGCGGGTATTTGTAAAGATGGAACAGGAAAGGTTAAGAAAAAATTTACCACAGTAAAAACTTGAGAACAATTTCGACATTTTCCTACCACAATTAAAATAGATTCCGACCCATTACTAAAATATATTTATATGATTATTTATACCACTAATGGAGTAAAAAACATGTAAATAACCATATAGATATATTTCTGTAAAAAGAAAACAATATTAATAGATATCCTAAAACAAACCTAAATATGCCTAGTGGTACCTCTGGTACAACCACTCTTCGTTTCCAAGCCTGCAGGTCACGTTCTGTAGCAATCTGACTACGAGGAGCATTCTGATGCATTTGACGAACACCTTCTACTTGTCCGCTACGACGCAGACCAATATTTGGAGGGGACTGGATGTCTAAGCTCAGTCTTCTAAAACCTGCAGGAAAATTGTCAAAATTGATTCCCAAATTTCAATCTAATATGCATTTAACACATTAATAGGCATATACAGTCCTAATAAGATACACACCAAAAATACAAATCCAAAAAACTTTGTAAAAATCATAATGTAACTATCAAAATACAGAACAAACATTAACTTCAACTTCTACTTTTATTAGACTTCCTGAATCTTTTAATGTACAGATATTTTCTACTGTAATGCTTTATTTGCCATCCTAAAGGCTTTGTCTTCTTCAGAACTGTACACTAAAAACACATCTTTTTGGAAAAATTAGCATTGCATGACAGTCTCCTCAAACTGTGGTGGCTTCATAACAAAAGCGCAAACACCAACATTACCTCTGACTTTAAGAGATAATCTGAGCCACTCAGGCAGGCAAGCCGCCAGAGTGGATATTAAAACTTCACAAAATGCAGACTGGGGAAATGCTGGCAGCACTTGAATTGGAGCTGAGAGAGTGGACAGGGCATCGCAGACAACAGTGAGCCCCAAGCCTGTGCAGAGTTGATCAGGTGGGCAGAGGAGGCAGGACAACCCCCCATGAGTGGAAGTCAGCAGGATGAAGGATGGAGAACAACGGTGTCCTAGATAAAGTGCTTGTTTTATTAAAATACTGTATGAAGGGCCTCCTGCTATTAACGCAACAGAGAAACTGGGAGCTATATCCTTGCCTGCAGGAGCCTATAAAATTCTACTCCAACTCTGCCAGCTCTCCTGGGCCAGGGCAAAATCCACATGACTGAACACAACCCCTGCATTCTTCTAGGTACAGCACTCTGTTTACCAATCAAATGTGAACCAACTTGCATTGCACCACACTTCATCTACTGAAGAGAACATTATATGACCCTATTTTGTTTTTTTGGTTTTTTTTTTTAAGTAGGCTCCACATCCAGCATGGAGCCCAACACGGGGCTTGAACTCACAACCCAGAGATCCAAGACCTGAGCCAATATCAAGAGTTGGGACACTTAACCATCTGAGCCACACAGGCACCCCTTAAAGGCCCCGATCAATCCAAATATTTATATTAAAATATACTGATATTTAAGAAACATGTTTTGAATTGAGAACCAACAATAAATTCTAAATTTAACTGCCCAAGTTATAGTATTATTCTCCAACAATGTGAAAAAAACATATGCACAGGTTATTGATCACATCACTTCGTAAATAGCAAGTCTGAGAAATAACTCAAATGGTCATAAACATTAATTACAAAGAACAGTTATTCCACAGAGTGGGGTACTATGAAGCTATAAAAAAGGATGAGCAAGTGCTGTGAGTGGATATGGAGTGATTTCTAGAATATATTGTGTCAAGGGGAAAAAGCAAGGCAGAGAAGAACACAGCATCAACTTGCAGTATTCCTGCCCAAAATATTTAACCTGTCTATTGGGAGAATTTGCTTTTTCTTTTCTGTAGACAAGTGGAAACATTTGGCAAGGAAAGGTACTGAAATTAGCGGCCGAGTACCCTGAGTAACTTCATTAGGTGTGACATGGCAGGGATGACCTCTGTGGCACTTGAGGCTTCTCTCATCTTCCACAACAAGTTTCCATTTGCATAACCACGGTCTGCTCCCCTCCAGTACTCTCACTCCTAAAAAGTAACTAATACTATACTACAGGATCAAAAACCTCACCCCGAAAATTCACTTCAAGCCTTCTGGTTCCGTAAGAAACATTTCATGCTCTACCCAACTAATTTTTTTTAACTAAAAACGTTTAAAGGGAAACCTAGAACTGTAGTTTTCCTTAAAAAACAAAAAAACAAAAAACAAAAAAAAAACTTTGTTCTTTACTCAATACAATTTTGTAAATACTCTTATTTTAGAGCAAAAAAGGTCTTAACAGCCTTTCAAAGTACTTGAAAATCAAATGTCCATTTGCTAGTACATCATCAACTTCACACCTAATGAAGTTACTCTCAGACTACTAAAGTTATAAAATAGAGTTAAAATTTTTCACATTGCATGTACCTGAAAATTACTTCATTTACTCTTCAATTTCAGCCATAGTAAGACAAAATATTTCTCAGGTATTTTACCTCTTCGCGGTGTTTCTTCCCCACTTGGAAGTCCACCGGGAACAGTATCCTGATCTGCTCCCATTCTCTGATCCTGCTGCTGCTGCAACTGTCTTATCATTCCATCAAGAACACTGGATTCTGGGCTTCGTTCTCCATTATCATTGGTTTGTAGGCTTATAATTTGTTCAATCACCTCTCCATCACCTGTAAATTCACAACCGTAACACAAAACCATGATAAACATGAACAGAAAAACAAACTTTCAGAAAACTACAATTAAAAATATTAGCAATTGTCAGATTTCTTTTAAACAAATAAGCAACTGGGGCGCCTGGGTGGCTCAGTCGGTCGAGCATCTGCCTTCGGCTCAGGTCCTGATCCCGGGGTCCTGGAATCAAGCCCCACATCAGGTTCCCGGCTCAGCAGGGAGCCTGCTTCTCCCTCTCCCCTCTGCTCATGTACCCGCGTGCTCTCTCATTTCTAATAAATAAATAAAATCATTAAATAAAAATAAAAAAATAAAAAATAAGCAATTAAAAATATCCTATATATTCATAACTAACTGGATCAGAGAAAAGATTCAAAACAAATGAAACCCTTCCTTTATACCAAACACCACAAAAACCTCAACAGAGCCTCTGAAACCCCCGAGGTAAGCACATGGAAACCTGTGGAAGTTTCAGTGGAAGCTTTAATATGCTGTTTCACACTAACACTCCCCTTGCCTCACGTAAGATAGATTTCATTAAACTCTTTATTTCCCAAGGTCTCTGACAAGACCAGAGCAAAAATGTGTAACTTCTGATGTAGAGAAAAGCAGTGGCATTTCTCCTCTACTCTCCTAAAAAATTTTTAAAAAAAAAAGAGTAACACGCTTCAACAAACTAAGGCTGTAGCTCTCCCAGCCCAAGTGTCCTGAGAGCAGGTGCCACTGAGGGAGATAGCTACACATGCCTCTCCCACTAAGCTTAAGTTACTCTTATCTCTTAGGCATGCTTCTCTTCAAGTACAAAAATCAGATTTTTTAGAAGTGCCTTTGCTTCTTTATTTTTGAAATCACAGGTTTAGTTAATATTAATGGATAAAAAGTGTTAGATGGTTGTGGGGTCTGGAAAAATTATCTAAACACTAACTTTTTCATGCAAACAATTCCTTACATATCCTCCCATATAAAATGCATCTTCTTTGAACATAACATGTAACACAGACCAAGCACCCAGCAACTTATAAAGAGAACCCCCCCAGACTGAAATTAATAGGGTATTAGCAAAAAGAATGCAAAAATATAACGTAGCCTCCATAGTAACAGATCCAGAAACTAAAAAATGTCATGTACTGTTTCAGGAGAAAAAATATTTGCATCCTACTATTTGAGTTAAATTCCCTTATATCTCACTGATAACATCTCCATTTTACCATGGCAATCAATGAAGAATTTACAAGAACTAAATGTCATAACTAAGACTATCTTAAAAGCACTATTTTTTTTATTTTCAAAAAATGAGCTAAGAAAGCAAAAAGTGGAGCCCTAATCTAAAAGGTTAAAAAGGTTTTAATTAGAACTGGGAATAACAAAAGATTCCTAAGACTACAACTTGGAACCAAAGGGAAAACAGTAGAAAAGGAGACTTCTAGTCCTCTCCCCCTCTCCGCAAAAACCCAAGGTCTATAGAACTTTTCATTCACAGCACAGAACACTTAAATGGAATGTGGCAAATATCAGAACGATAACTGTTTCTAATTGGCATAATGTTATTCAAATACTGAAATATTAAAGTAGGGTTCTACTGGGTGGTTCAGTTGGTTAAGCATCTGCTTATGAGTATTGATGACAATACTCATCAAAACTGGCTGGATTAGCATGTTAATATGAAACAAAGAAAAAGTCTTCAAAAGAAGAAATACTACCAAGGGAAAAAGGAACAATTGATAATGATAAACGAATTCACCCAGAGGACAATCTGAAATGTGTCTGCACCTAATAACAGAACTTTAAAATACATAAAGCAAAACTAATAGAACCAAAGGACATAAGATAAGCCCACATGGTAATTTGATATTTCAGCACTCCTTATAATAACCCCAAAATGGAAAAAAGCCACTGTCCTTCAATTGTTACTGAATGAATGAGGGTATACACATACCATGGTACACTATCAACAAACAGGAACAAACAACTAATCTGTGCAACAAAAATGAATCTCAAAAGCACCATGCTAAGAAGCCAGACACAAGGGGCACCTGGGTGGCTCAGTCGGTTAAGCGACTGCCTTCAGCCCAGGTCATGATCCTGGAGTCCTGGGATCGAGTCCCATATCTGGCTCCCTGCTCAGCAGGGAGTCTGCTTCTCCCTCTGCCCCTCACCCCCACCTCGCTCTTGTGCTCTCTCTCATTCCCTCTCTCAAATAAATAAAAAGAATCTTTAAAAAAAAAAAAGCCAGACACAAAAGATTTAGTATTGTACAACTCCATTTATACAAAATTCCTCAAAAAGACAAAATAAAAGTGACAAAATAGCAGTCATTACTGTTAAAGGATAATCATTGTATTCTTCACTGCCTTAAACACACATTTTTAACTGTTCTGAGTTTTAGAACTGGAAGTATGCATAGACCAGCAGAAGATTCCAAAAAGGCCCAAAAGAACCTGCACCCCAATGTTTATAGCAGCAATGTCCACAATAGCCAAACTATGGAAAGAGCCCAGATGCCCATCAACAGATGAATAAAGAAGATGTAGTGTATACATACATACATACATGCGTGCACACACACACACACACACACAGAGGAATATTATGCAGCCAACAAAAAAAAAAAAACACGAAATCTTGCCATTTGCAAGGACATGGATGGAGCTAGAAGGTATTATGCTAAGCGAAATAAGTCAGTCAGAGAAAGACAATTATCATTATGATCTCACTCACATATGGAATTTAAGAAACAAAACAGAGGGTCATAGAGGAAGAGAGGAAAAAATAAAACAAGATGAAATCAGAGAGGGAGACAAACCATAAGGGACTCTAAATCCTAGGAAAAAACTGAGGGTTGGTGGGGGGAGGTACGTGGGTGATGGACATTAAGGAGGGCACGTGATGTAAAGAGCACTGGGTGTTATATGTAAGACTGATGAATCACTGACCTCCATCTCTGAAACTAATAATACATTATGTTAATGAATTTAAATAAAAATAAAAATTAATTAATTTTAAAAGCCCAACAGAACTTTTGAGGGCACTGGGAACATTCTATACCTTGCCTGTGGTGGTGGTTACCTGATTGTTTAACATTTGCCAAACTCATTTGACTTGTACACTTAAAATTGGTGAATTTTGTTGTATGTACTACAATTAAAGTAATAAAAAATAAACACTTGAAACAGTAAACACACAGTGATAACTGGTGATTAACTTTTAGTAAAACAAACCTCATCCAAACAAAAAAGAAGCATTTTTTTCTTTGCTTAATAACATCTGTATGGAGAAACACTACACTGTGGTAACAAATACAAAAAAACAAAACAAAAATTCTGCCCTTGACTAGGCCAGGCAAAGTACAAGACGGGACTCAAACATCTTGCACCAAAAGTTAAGGAAGTGTTCAAGGGACTCAGGAAAGGGAACACGCAGCCTGAAGAGACTCTCACACTCAAATCTAAAAATAATGAGCAACAAAATAATGACCATTATGGATTATAACCCACTATATAACAACCCTTAAGTCCATATTAAAACTTAATGAACTACATAAACATATAAAAGGCAGACTAATAAAATGCAGATGCAATGACCATAAAGTTAGAAAACAACCATTTTGCAACCTTTAGAACAACTGATTCAGGCAAAAATCATCAATGGATCCTAAAACTTATAGGTAAAGTTTGGTAAGGAACAGGTTATTTACATCATATCTCCCCACAAATTTCTTACTGATTACGAAGAGAAAAATAACTTTGTAGAGGAAAACTTAGCAGGCACCACCTTAACCAAGTTTTCAAAGAAAACATCACAAATATTTGGACAAAGCACAATCAAAAGCACCCTGACATGATGCTCCAAGAACACTACATCATCATTTACACTGTATTCTATCAAAAAATGTACAACCGGGGGGTGCCTCGCTGGCTCAGTCGGAAGAGCATGTAATTCTTCATCTTGGGGTCATGAGTTTGAGCCCCACACTAGGTGTAGAGATTACTTAAAAATAAATAAAACTTAAAAAAAAAAAAAAAAGCACAACCTGAACTTCACCAAGGACAGCTAAGTTTAATGTGCAGTCCCAAACTGAGATCCACATCAGAGTAGAACAGTAAAAGTTAACAGGCATCAGAGTAACAGACAAAATTTGATTACAGACCATAGACGTAATAACAGTATTACAGCAGTGTTAAACGTCCTACTTTTGATAATTGCTTACGGTTACATAAGAGAATACCTTTGTTCTTAGAAAACACATATTGAAGTATTTAGGGATAAATGAACATGTGGTTGAAAACTTCTCTCTCAAATGGTTAAAAACAATTACATGTATCTAGAAATAGAATGATAAAACAAGTATTACAAACTATTAACTGGTAAATCTAAAAGTGAGTTCTGCATATTATTTTTTACATTTTTTGAATAAAAAGTGAAAGAAAAAAAAAAAAAAAGGATTGCACTTACTTGTTGCCACATAGCCTAGCTGTGGAACCAAATGTTCATCTGCAGAATTTTCTCGACCTGGTACTAATCTCTGATACTTAGTTGGATGAGGATTTCCATCTACATCTACCAAGAATGGTGGAGGCATAAGGTGAGGAGCTTGCTGAGTTTGCTCATCTAAGACATAATTATTAGAATCCCTAATCAGTGGTCGATAGTCAGTATGGAAGAACATCTGATCAGGAATCTGAAAAAAAGAAGTTTACAGATTGACATTTTGAGGTTTATATATGTTAAAGAATACAAATATTAAAGTTATTTATAATTCGAAAAAAAACAAGGAAACCAAATCAATACACCTATTTCCAAAACATCCTTCATAACTACTTACTTTACTACTGTAAAAAAGTATTAAGAATGACCTTTTCGAGACAAACCAAAAAACAGACTCTTAATATAGAGAATAGATGGTTACCAGAAGGGAGGTGGGCAGGGAGATGAGTGAAATAAATGAATGGGATTAAGAGTACACTTATTTTGATGAGCACTGAGTAATATACAGAATTGCTGAATCTCTATACTGTACACCTGAAGCTACTATATGTTAACTACACTGGAATTATAATTTTGTAAAAGTGGTTAAAATGCTACAAAAAAAAAAAAAGACCTTTTCATATGGCTTGCTGCATCCAAAACCAAATATCAGAAGGTGTCCATGAGAATCTGTACAGGCAAAATGCTGTCCATCCTGTGAAAACTTACAGTCAAAGACCGCTCCATGTCCTTGCCCTTCAATCTAGGAAACACAGAGGGAAAAAGTTATAGCCAATTCTACACGAGTGCTTTTGCTTTATCAACTATTTTCATGTCATCTGCCTGCTATAAATATCACTTTTTCTTTTTTCAATGAGTTCAATGAGGGGCTTGATCTCATGACCCTGAGATCTAGACCTGAGCTAAGATCAAGAGTCAGATGCTTAACCAACTAAGGCATGCAAGCTCCCCCAAATATATCACTTATGAAAAAAAATATTTAAAAACAAATTCTGCATTAAGCACATAATATTTTCAGAAAATAAAATTCATTTCAGATACGACTAGCCTAGAAAAAAATCTTGAAAGGTATTCTAAGAATGAGTTCTCAGAATCACAGAATGAAAGATCATAAGTCAATCCAAAGTAAAGGCTTCCTTTACTTCTTAGAAGTGAATGACAAGCAATTTCATAAACTTTTGTTTTAATGTATAGCAAAAGGCTATTGACTGACAACCCACAAGATAAATGATTAAAGATCAACAAAGTGTGGTATTCACGAACTAAAATCAGTACGAACAATTTAAACTTTCCACGAAGATGACTGACCATCATGCAAAAATAGAATGCTGCCAAGTCACACAGGTGCGCACAGAAATGCCTGCACCTACCTTACTGCAAACTACCGCAGATTTCAGTAAGGACGCTCCAATTACATCATGAATGTTGCCTTAAAGAGTGCTTTTCAACTTTGTTCTTGCTCTTCAACTGAAATTACATTAGTTTAGCACTACCAACTTACAGTTAAATGAGTTGTTTCATTAACAGCTTAAAGCTATGCCTATTTGTTGTCTGAGCCTGTAACTTTCCAATAACTAAACTTTAGAGCAAGTTTGATCAGTGCTGGAAAATGAATCCTCCACTCACTAACTGCCAAAACAAACTCACACCATGCCGAAATACCTGCTTGAAAAGCAACATTTCACTACTATATACCACACACAAGTGGGTGCCGATTAACAAACTTAAAAATTAAGTTACTGGGATATTTAAGGCACTGCCCTATTATGTGTACACATAATATGTATATAAATTTGTATTCTCTAATAACAAAAAGGAATAAACCGTATAAATATCTTTCTTCCAATTTCTTGTTGAAACATAGGAACACATATTCACCCACACAGTCCTTTGAGGAGCCATCTCCACTATAGCCCGACCCATGCCCTGGAACCACTTTGCACCCCTGGCCTGGAACCTACAGTCCAAGTAAAGCAGAGGCGGGGGCCAGGCCTTTGGCTGGCAAGTCAAAGATGGTGGCAGCTCCTCTCCTGTCATACACGTGGACCTAAGTACACCAAAAGTGCTGCTAAGGTACCTGGAGAAAAGGAAATTTTCCTGAGTAGGCACTTGCAGAGCATGCCACTTGGGTTTCTACCTGCAGTTTGAAGAGTCCTCCACAACGATTCCTGACAAAATGCAACCTGCAACTGTGCTTGGAGAACAATTCGATGTCACAGTGAAAATTATGATGTATTTAATGAAATACTGTAATGTTAGTAATTTATAACCGTATGTAATCTGTCTAACAGAAAACTGGGAGCCTCTCAGCTGAGCAGTAAATGTAAGAACTCAGTCCAGGAGCGCCTGGGTGGCTCAGTCAGCTGAGCATCCGACTCTTGATTTCGGCTCAGGTCATAATCTCAGGGTCGTGAGATTGAGCCCCGCATCAGGCTCAGGGATCAGCGGGGAGTCTGCTTGAGATTTCTTCCTCTCCCTCTGTCCCCCCACCCCAACCCCGCTTGCATGCACACACATACTCTCTTTCTCTCTCTAAAATAAATAAATAAATTTTTTAAAAATAAAAGAACCCAGTATACACAGCAAAGTTTGGTATGTCTCACTGGAAGTAATATCATTGTTGCCCACTTGAGACTTCTTTGGCTCAGAAGTTGTTAGCTTATTTTCTCCTTTAAGCCTTAATGAATGTAGTTTTCGGTTTTGATAGTTAAATTCAAGATGTAATGTTCTTAAAGAGAGTTTTAAAGGAGGGGTGCCTGGGTGGCTCAGTTGGTTAAGCGACTGCCTTCAGCTCAGGTCATGATCCTGGAGTCCCTGGATCGAGTCCCGCATCGGGCTCCCTGCTCAGCAGGGGATCTGCTTCTCCCTCTCCCGCTCCCCCCTCTTGTGCTCTCTCTCTCTCTCTCTCACTCTCTCTCAAATAAAAAAAAAAAGAGAGAGAGTTTTAAAGGATAATGAAGAAAATGGAGATACCTATAAATTTTAAGACCACAAAAAAAATTGCTGAAAAAGACTTATTTTTCCAATAATTTGAACCCAGGAATGCAACTTCCAGAGATGCCTAATTACACATGTGCAATTCGGCCATGTTATTTGAGTTATTTCAATGCATTTTATGGTAATAAATAAAATACATTTTGAACTGTTTCTCAAAAATTGTCCAAAATAAGCATACTGAAATAAAAATTTTAAGGTTAAAAAAAAAAAACAACAAAAACATGGAACACATGGACTCAGATGGCCTTCAAGCAAAAGATCTAAGAACCATTCATCTATACCCTGCAACTAGACTGCCTCCAAAATGAATTACACTATGAACTGGAACTCAATATAAACTGCACAGTAATTTTACAAAACATTTCATATGTAGATCAAACAATAGTCTTGACAACACAGAAACTCTTTTATACAATCACCCCCTTAGAATTTACCCTAAGGAAATAATCACAGAGCTACATAAACAGCCATGTACCTGGATATCCGAAGTGGTGCTGCTGTGCCTGATTCAGAAACCACTTAAACACTCAACAACTCTAAGTTAACTATATATGTAATCTTCTGAGAAAGGCTGAATTTACAGTCAAAAATGTAACTGCAAATTCTTAAAAATATATGTAAGATTTTGGAAAACATTCTTTACATAAAATGAAACAAAGATTACAAAAACTGTGCGAGAATGCCAAGTAATAACTATGGAAAGAATGATGCCACTAAAAACCCTCAATGGATGGTACTGTTTGTGAGTGAAAGTGTAATAAGGAATACGGTATTTACAGAGTCTCAAAATACCTCCTGAAAAAATTAGCTTAATAGTTACAAAGAGGAAAAACTACTTCATTGTGGGGAAACCTGGCAAATGCCACCTTTCCAAATTTTAAAATTACCACCACCAAGGCACCCTGGGTGGCTCAGTCAGTTAAATGTCCAACTCTTGATTTCGGCTCAGATCATCTCAGGGTCCTGAGATCCAGCCCTGCATCCAGCTCTTGGCTGGGCATGCAGCCTGCCTGGGATTCTTTCTCTCCCTCTGCCCCTCCCCACCCTACTCACAGACTTGAGAATTCTTGCTCTCTCTAAAAACAAATAAGGTTATAAAAAAAAAAATAGGGGTGCTTGAGTGGCTCAGTTGGTTAAGCGACTGCCTTCAGCTCAGGTCATGATCCTGGAGTCCTGGGATTGAGCCCCGCATCAGGCTCCCTGCTCAGCAGGGAGTCTGCTTCTCCCTCTTACCTTGCCCCCTCTCATGTGTGCTCTCTCTCAAAATAAATAAATTTAAAAAAAAAATCTAAAAAAATAAAAATAATCACCACCAAAAAAAGGTGCAACAGAATCAAATCATGAAAAAACAGCAGACAAAACACAGATACACTGTAACATTATTTGTCTGCACTCATCAAAAGTTAAAAGGTGAGAAATAGAAAAAAAAGAATTGTTGAGGATTACAGAAACCTAAAATATAGAGCCACTTAACATAATGAATGATCCTGAATTAAATACTGCTCCAAGTGCCAAACATAACTAAGAAGACATTACTAGGACAACTGACAAAATTTGAATATAGAGCAGAACTACATAATGCTACTTTATCAATGTTAAATTTGCTGATTTGGGTAACTAGCTTGTGGTTATATATGAGAAATTCTAAAAATATGCAACAGGATCCTAATTTGGTTTTAGGATATTACGTGTGCAAAAAGAAAACAGGCCAGGGGCGCCTGGGTGGCTCACTCGTTAAGCGTCTGCCTTCGGCTCAGGTCATCATCCCAGGGTCCTGGGATCGAGCCCCACATTGGGCTCCCTGCTCGGCGGGAAGCCTGCTCCTCCCTCTCTCACTCCCCCTGCTTGTGTTCCCTCTCTCGCTGTGCCTCTCTCTGTCAAATAAATAAATAAAATCTTTAAAAAAAAAAAAAGAAAGAAAAAGAAAACAGGCTAGAAAAACCCAATGATGTTTTTATTTTTATTTATTTTTTTAAAGATTTTATTTATTTGAGAGAGAGAGACACAGCGAGAGAGGGGACAAAAGCAGGGGGAGCGGGAGAGGGAGAAGCAGGCTTCCCGCAGAGCAGGGAGCCCGATGCGGGACTCGATCCCAGGACCCTGGGATCATGACCTGAGCCGAAGGCAGACGCCCAACGACTGAGCCACCCAGGTGCCCCGCCAATGATGTTTTTAATTCCCTAGATGACTTTACTGAATATTGTTTTATTACCAAATATTTCAATAAATTTAGTGAAAATGTGTATAATTACCATAATTTTGCGAATTTAAACAAATTCTAAAACATTTGCACATATACAGAGGGCTAAATAAGTAACTTTTGAAACTCCTTCCCTCGGGTGACTCAGTTACACAAAGAATTTCATGAGTGTATATATGTATGGCTGTTGGATGTTTATTAGGCTTTAAGCATCCTGATTTCTAGAAATATAAACAGCCAAAACATGCAGATCGGTGTCTGGCTAAACTTCTGATCCAAATACTTGAAACCAATGCAAGCATACATGAAGATACACTTCACTTACCATATTAAAATAATGTTTCATCTTGGTGCCTTTTGTAATATCCCATATAAATATGCTGCCATCATGTCCTGCAGATAACATAATTCTGGAATCAAAGGGATGTGTCTCCAAAACAAATACTTCATCAGCATGTCCCTTTATTCAACAAAGTCATAAAGTTAATGAAGGTTTGCAAGTTATTAAGTTTAAAATGAAAAACCCACATTGTCATCGTGTATAAAGGCTTTTAAAAATGTATTAATAACAGTGGCTTGAACATTAGTATATCTACAAATTTCTACTCATTTGATAATCAGTGGGTGAAACATATTTAATATGTTAATATTATAGCTTCAAAAATCAAATTATAGTTCAAAAAAATTCTTGATTTGTTATTTAAAAACAACCTACCAGTAAGTTATGAAGCAGTTGCCCTGTGTAAGAATTCCACACTTTAAGGACATGATCGTTCACAGCTGTGACAACAATGCTATCGTTCTGATTCCAAGCGATCATTGTGACTTTGGGTTTCATAAACCTTTCCTCTTCCAAAGATAAGTCCCTAAGAAAAACATACACAATGTGTAAATTCATTTAAGAAGTACAATCAATACAAAATTAATGGAAGTAATGTAGTTTTATGTCCATACATTATTATATATCTAATATACATCTGACCCATAACGATGATCTATAAACAGATTACAGCAAAACTGAGACGGGGAGGAGATGATTATAGAAACAGTTCAGGGGGGACGCCTGGGTGGCTCAGTCGGTTAAGTGTCTGCCTTCAGCTCAGGTCATGATCCCAGGGTCCTGGGATGGAGCCCCGCATCAGGCTCCTTGCTCGGCGGGCAGCCTACTTCTCCCTCTGCCTGCTCAAGTGCTCTCTCTCTCGCTCTGACAAATAAACAAATAAAATCTTTAAAAAAAAGAAACAAACAAATAGCTCAGGGGTGCCTGAATGGCTCAGTTGGTTAAGCATCTGACTGTTGATTTCAGCTCAGGTCATGATCTCAGGGTCCTGGGATTGAGCCCCGAGTCAGACACTGGGCATGGAGTCTGTTTAAGATTCTCTCTCTTCCTCTCCCTCCGCCCCTCCCCCTGCTCGTGGTGACAAAGAAACAGTTCAGTATGAATAAAGGCATATGTTAGGACATCACCACTGCTCATAAAAGCAAAATTTTTTCTCTCTACCCCTTTTCTATTATTCCCTTCCCCTGACCCCAAGCCCTAACAGCTTTAATTTTGTTGTTTCTCTCTCCAGAGAAGATGACAAGAAATTTTAGGAAGACAGAAAGAAGGCAATGCATCTGTACAGCCCCCAGTTATCTAGAAAAGTGCCTGACACACAGATATTCAATCTTTTGAACTATAAATAAAACTGTACTCATCTCTTTACACTTCCCTATAGATGGTTACTACGGTTCTCTTGGCAAGAATGGCCTTGGATACAAATGTCTACAATATTTTGCAGCCTGAAATGCAAAGTTTCCCTGTAAACCATAGTAGTCAGTACTACACAGAGAAAAGGTAAAGCCCAGCTGCTTTTTGAAATCAGAGAATACATCCTAAGAAATTATAAACATATATTTCAATTAAAGAAAACAGCTGTGGGCGCCTGGGTGGCTCAGATGGTTGGGCGTCTGCCTTCGGCTCAGGTCATGATCCCAGGGTCCTGGGATCGAGTCCCGCATCGGGCTCCCTGCTCAGCGGGAGCCTGCTTCTCCCTCTGCCTCACTCTCTGTCTGTCTCTTATGAATAAATAAAATCTTTAAAAAAAAAAAACAAAAAACAGCTGTAAGAATATGGAAGAAGTGCCATGTAACACCTATCTATATAAGCACAATGGAACACAGACAAGAGACTAATTCTAACCAGATTGGTCAGGGAAAAGTGTAACAGAAGAGGCAAAATGGAGTAAAGGCTAAGACTCCATGCTTCACTTTAAACTAAAAGGCATCACCTGTTAGTAACCTTGAAGCAACAGACATATTGTACTTCATCAAGTTGATCATCCAGGATTAGAACACTAAAACAAATATGCCCATTAATTCTTATATACAGAAAAAACTCCGCTTCTCAAGATTGGAAAGATGTAAAACTTTAAATGAAAAAAGAATATTCCCACCATTGGAAGGAATTACTGGCAGAGCACTCTCCACGGCAGCAAGAAAACAGCAGTTTCCAGTCTCAGTAAAAAAAAAAATTTGTTTTAAAGATTTTATTTATTTGACAGAGAGAGACACAGCAAGAGAGGGAACACAAGCAGGGGAAATGGGAGAAGCAGGCTTCCCGCGGAGCAGGGAGCCGGATGCAGGGCTCGATCCCAGAACCCTGGGATCATGACCTGAGCCGAATGCAGACACTTAATGACTGAGCCACCCAGGCGCCCCTCAGTAAAAATTTTTGTATTAAAGTTTTTACATTGATGTTCCTATTTTGCTTAAAATCATTGTTCACAGGTAAATGTAATTTCAATTTGTTTCTTAATAATGAAATAACCTTCAGTATTTTAACCAATCAAGGACTGACAGTATTCACTCTCACACGAAGATGCTTCTGAATATCCAGATAGAACATTTTTAAATGGCAGAGATGTGATTTGTTTATGAGCAAGGATTATCAGATTTCCAGTAAACATTCTCTCCATTCCCTACCACAGATCATTTCACAAAAATGTGATTATCAAATGTATTTTGAAGCCAAATAAAATTGTCTGAGTCATAGCAGAGAACTTAATTTCCCCTGCAATTATTAAAAATAAAGCAGACACGAGGATTTCCAAAGGACTAAACTGTGAAACATTTCAGGAAAAACTGGTAAGAATTTTGATATGGCACTACCCTAGACCAGGCAAGTGTACTAGAAACATAAATGTACGGACAAATTCTTTGGGATACAGGAGATTTATGGATCTATGTATCAGAAATACAAGAAGCAGCCATTCATTTAGGTCACTGCTCTTCGCCATAGGACCTGGGGGCTCCAACCACCAGGGAGAAGGACCAAGTGATCATCAAGCCACCTGATTCCAACAAACCGTCTCCACTCACCCTGAGACTCGGGTTGCCATATCCAATAAAATGCTTCTCCACTCCAACTGCTCAAATCTCCAAATCCGTGCCGTTCCATCTCTGCTACCACTTAAGAACCTTAAAAAATTCAGAAAAACATCTTATACTTACATACATGCCACCAAGAACTACAGTCAAAGTCACAAGCAAAAACATTTTTCATGTAGCTATCCTGACTGTTAGCTGGCCTAAACATGTAAGTGTTAATTCAAAAGACAGGGATTTAGAGCAAATCTGATAGGAAAAAAAATCGGGTTTGCTAGAATTTGCCTGGCCCTATGGAGTTAAGGCACATTTCAAACTCAAATAGCTTGTCAGATTGAGTTTTGAGAAGACAATGTACACATAATACCTGGAGAGGGAAAAAAGTAGGAAGAATTAAAGATGCGTGGGAAAATCAGTAAGAGCAAAAACTCCATTGTAAGCCATCTTCATTCTAAACTCAAATTCATGCTGGCCACTGTGTAAAAATACATCAATCTTTTAACTAAGGAAAATATTAAAAACTGCAATTTAGGAAAGGCACCTGAAAGAAACTGGGGACCACAACAGAGTATATAATTTAAGTGACAATTCTGTCACATGACACATCAACAGTGGTTGACTAGAGAGATTTTTTTAACTACTCAAACGTAAGGAATTTCATTATCTTTACACTTGATAGGAGAGCTCCTTTTGGTCACAGGACCCGGTAGAAGCTACAATTCTTTTTGTTTAGTATGTTTCCCCCACTGCGGACACTTTTCATTCAATTAATGTATTTTCTACTAAGTGCCTGCAATATACAAAGTGACATATCAGCTGTACTAATATGAAGCATAGTATATTTACCTAAAAACACACTCACAAACACAAACACACTTACTTACCGATCACCATTGTTACAAAACTGGATACTATCAACTTTATCCTGGGGGGGGGGGAGGGCAAAAAACAAACACAAAAGTGATCACTCTTGTTTGTAAACCAAACCAAACAAAAAAACCCACTCCGTTTTAGAACTAGAAGCACATCTGGTTTAAAGCAAGAATGTGTACTTGTGCTGCTTAGCCCCAGCATTCAAACACGTATCCTACACATTTACGTGCAAAAAACCTAACTATGACTGTAACAAGACTATAAAAAAACCTTTCCTTCTAAATTTAAAACTATATTTACAATGAATTACATCTGTATAAGAATTCACATGTGGAAAGTGATCAAAACATAAAGCAGCTGAAAACAAGGCATCACTCTGATACTTATGTACAAAAAAATTTTTTTTCTTTTAAAGTGATTTGGAACTGTTTATCAAATAATTTCACAGAACTTCCTATAGGAAAAAAGATGACCTGACCACTGAGCGGTATTCCAGAATCCTGAGAGTTATCTATCTTACTATACATTAATAAAATAGCATTCTGATTTCATGAGTGTGGTTAAAATGAACAGGCCCCTTGAAACTAAACCCACCCAGATAAACTGTCATAATCAAGATTTTCAACTTAAAGCTGAAATAACCACAATATATTAGCACAGTCACATACTTAGTTGTCAATAATATCCTTCACCTTTATATATGCAACCCTTCCTACATTTAAAATTAGAATCAATAACAATTTTGTTAGCAATATTTGACTATGGACCAACAGGAATATTATTAATGATTAATTTATACAATTTTATAACATGAATACTTACTGTGTGGCTTTCAAGTTCTGCGATTTTTTCAGGTGCTTCAAAACCCAAAAAATACATTCTGATTACATGATCAGTACTACCTGTGGCTAAAAACATACCACCTGAAATAAAAATGTTAAGGTTTAAAAATTCAGTTTGTAACAAATATCTGAATCAAATTTCTGTATCAAATTAAGCAAGACCTTTTATCCCAAAATTAAGTTTATCTCAATAGATCCATTTTCTAACTCACTATATAAAGACATTTTAAAATTAATATAATACAGTGATGTTTTAATTTATAATAAAAAACATATGTATTTGGTCTTCATCCCTATTTCTGGCACAGAGCTCCTAAAACCCTTGGGAAAGATTTCCTAAGCAACAACACCGATAAAAGTATCTTGATATTCATAACAAATCAATTTCACCCACACCAGAGTTTATATTAATAAAGTGATTCTTGGAGAGCACCTAAGAATGGGGGTGCTGACTGCCAGAAGTACCAACCATGTCATTAGAGGGCTGGAACTTTCAGTCCCACTCCCCTGACCTCTGGAGAGGGGGAGAGGAAGGGAGGTGAATCAATCACCAATGACTTAATTAACTGTTCCTATGTAACAGAACCTCCATAAAAAAACCTAAAGGACAGGGATCAGAAAGCTTCCAGGTTGGTGAACATGTGGAGATTTGGGAAGAGTGGGGTGTCTAGAGAGTGTCCATACACTTCATCCTCTGCATCTCTTCCACGGGGCTATTACTCAATTATATCCTTTTATATAAGCTGGAAATCTAATAAAATGTTTGAGTTCTGTAAGCTGTTCTAACAAAATAATCAAACCCAAGGAGGGGGTCGAGGGGGTCGAGGGAACCTCTGGTCTTTAGCCAGTCAGAAGCAGAGCTGACAACCTGGTCTAAAGGGGGGAGGTGGGGTCTTGTAGGACTAAGCCCTTAACCTGTAGGATCTCACACTGTTCTTTAGGGAGATAGTCTTAGAACGGAACTGTAGGACACCCAGCTGGCGCTAGAGAATTGCTGGATGGTGTGGAAAAACAAAAACAAAAAACCAAAACACACATACATCAGACGGGACTTTAATTAAAAAAGTAATTCAATCTGGAAATACTCGCGACCTGTCACTGCTTGATTAATGGTGGCAATGACCGTATGTGCTGCTAGTCTGACAACGCCTGACAAAGGGGCTCTGCTTTCTAAGCAGCTTCACAGACCTAACCCAAGCTTCAGAATACAAAGTTCACTCACTCAAGTTTTCAGACTTTTATGGGGGAAAATCTTTGACTTCTCCTAAAAAGAAAGGTTACCACACAAGCTCACGTACAAGAAAAGAAAATGTGCGATAATTTCACCAAAATGAGTGGAAAACAAATTTAAACCATAAAAATCTGCAGTTCAGCCCATTCAAGAAAATCACAGTTTTGGTAGATCTCACAC
The DNA here is from genome assembly GCF_011800145.1 of Mirounga leonina. Taxonomy (NCBI): domain Eukaryota; kingdom Metazoa; phylum Chordata; class Mammalia; order Carnivora; family Phocidae; genus Mirounga; species Mirounga leonina. The sequence continues at coordinate 950,072 of NW_023270515.1, forward strand.
AGGGGGCTCACATGGATACCTTAAGCCTCCTTTTGCCAGCTGTCTGACTCCGATTACCATTAGAAATTAGAGAATGGTAGAATGGGGGAGTAAAAGACAAAAGAAAAAGCTAATGAAATAAACATCTTGGATTAAGCCTAATGAAATGGGCAGAAGTCATTTACCATCCATCTGATAAATGCTCTTGGCAATAACACGATCATCCAATAAATGATAAATAAAACTAAGAAGAAAAATTACTAAATTTATCTTACCAACACTAAAAGAAGAACAAAGCATCTGAACACCTGGTCTAGGCTTTTCCGTGAACTTCAGGGGACGTGGACTTTAAAAGAAGATGCAATTTTCAAAACTCATTAGTTCAACACATTAACAGGGTTTATAATGATGGTTTTAATCTAGCATATTTAATACTATAACCTTATTTATAAAGTACCTCACAAGTATCTCTGCATATGCTATTACAGCTGGACAGATTCTGGAAGGCTCTGTCCAATCCCTATGTTCACAAGAACCCTACCCCACAGCAAGAGCGGACCTACCAACCCCATCTCGTAACTGAGGGACTAAAACTTCGAATGCAAGTGAACCCGCCATCCAGGTTGTAGGGCAGGGTATACAGCCACCAGGGAACAGCACTGCTCAGCAGAAACTATGCGAGCCACACGTGTAACTTTAAATTTTTACAGTAGCCACAATAAACGTAAAAAGATAAAATCAGTTTTATTTCATTTAACCTAATATATCCAGAATATCACATCAATATGAATAAAATATTGAGAACCTTAGATCCTTCTTTTCGTACTACATCTTTGAAATCTTCCACAATATACGAAATACATACTACCTCTCAATTTGAGCAGTTTTCATCAAAGATACTTTATCTATATTTGGTTTCATAAAACTCACAGTTGAAAAACTAAATTCACAGTCAGGTTATTTGAAATATGCTTAAAGGTTCTGTGATACCTGAATCAAGTATCAGTTTTTAAGATGAAACTGATAATTCAGTTCCTCGAATGCACTACCCACATCTGAAGTGCTCGACAGTCACACACCGCTGGTGGCTACCATCCTGGACAGCACATCTCTAACATTTTTCAAAACATTTCACATACATACGATCTCACTTTTTTCCGCCCATAAAATGTGCCCACTAAGCTAGAATAGCTGCGCTTCTTTCACATATCCATCTAAATAGTACATTGTAGGGGCGCCTGGGTGGCTCAGTCGGTTAGGCATCAACTCTTGATTTAAGCTCAGGTCATGATCGCAGGGTTGTGAGGTCAAGCCCCACACCAGGCTCCACACAAAGCGTGGAGTCGGCTTGAGATTCTCTTTCCCTCTCCCTTTGCCCCTCCCCTGTGCACTCTCTAAAATAAATCTTTATAAATAAACGAACAACACACTGTAAACAGTCAACAGGGCACTAACACTGTATATAATAAAAAGTAAAAAGGCAACCACAATATAGAACTTCCCTTTATAATCAGACTTCATCTCATTAGACTAAATTAAACACTAAAGAAAGAAAACTTATCACATAATTACAGCCACTTACCTGAATTTCAGGGACTCTAAATCCCACTGCCAGAAACAAACTGTTCCGTCAGCACCAGTAGAGACCATGTATCTTTGGGAGCCTTTGGCCATTGGGCTAAACTAAAATGCAACCACAGACAATTCCGTTTCCTGAGCTTCTACTGAAGTCATAGTTTAATGGTTTTTCAAAGTTAATTTCAACTGACACACTTAAGTAAAACATAAGAATTACAAAATACAGGCAACAGTATAGTGAAAAATCACAACCTAGGTTATCTCTAATTTATAAATGTAATGTGATCTCAGTAAAAGATTACTTTCAAAACTAATAAACAAGAAAAACTTTTACAAAGAGAAAGTGAAGTCCTGGTCTTATCAATATGAAAGCATAATACAAAGTCTCAATAATGAAAATTATGGGTCATGGTAGGTACAGTGACAGAATGACCAATGGAAAAATATACTATAAAGTCCAAATGGACCTTAATATAAAAGCTAAGATAAAGGTGCCAAAATTGGTTGCAGAAACAATGAATCACTGCATAAATGATTTACCAACTGTGCGGCAATCTGGAAACTATTCTTTGGACTGTACATCAGGATCAATTCCAAGTAGATCAAAAATTCATTTAAAAAGAAAGCTATAAAAGTATTCTAAGAAAACACAAGAATTATACCTAACTTCAGAAATGAGCTAACACTTAGGTTTAACAAAGTTCAGTTCAACTGTGTTACACAAACAAGCTATTAGACCAATTTGGACCAGAGACACCCATCAAGGCTTAACAGATAGGAAAATACAAAGAAAACAAGAAAAACACACTAGGCAAAAGAATATGAACAAAAGTACCAAAGTGAGAGGGAATATGGTATGTGACAGCAACAGAAATATCTATATGACTAAAGTGCTCATTTTTGCAAGTGGTGGAGGAATGGATTAAATGAGTAGAGAATCTGGACCCAATAAGAGCAAGAAGTAACTGCAGTTCTCAAGTAAAACCCAAAAATGTGTCAGACAGCAGTATACAATAGTCACTGGAAGGGAACAGATAAGAAAAACAACTAAGAATCAATCCACTTAATCTAAGAACCTTAACAGGAAGGAAGTACTTCCTTTCCCCAGAATGGGGAGGAAAAAGCCATGAAGAACACCACAACTTGCTGACTCATGAGTCATTCAACACAAAGGAGGTTAGCAAACAAAGACCAGGGCTGCCATTAACAGAAAAGGAAGAGCTGGGAAGAAATTTTTTTAGGTTATTTACATAATTATTCATCACTACAACATCCCAGAGAGACATAGTTTATTATCTGTTTCATGATTTTTCTCAAGATTATACACTTTGTAAGGGAGGTAGGATTTGAACCTAATACTTCTTCAAAGAAGCTTCTCCCAATTTCCTTCTCTTCAAGTACAGGAAATGAAGGGTTTTTCAATGTTGAAAGTGATTACTTACATCTAAACAGATGTGTCCCAGAATATGGACTAAAACTGAGTTTTGGAGACTATCCCGTTAAAATAAATAACTGAAGATAATTAATATCAAATATTGTTAATTAAAATTAAAATATCACAGTAAAATTTGTAAATCTGCAGAGAGTATTTTAAGAGTTCTAAACCTGAATTTCTGCAGAAGAGTTGACTCATGTTCTAACTAAATCTAATTCTTAGATACACAAGTGGTATTGCACCATACTGTCTTCTCTGTAACACCTTTGAAGGATTTTTAAATATCTAGCACGGCAAAAGATGTGAGGTTTATTTTGCTTAGGGGTTTTGGGGGGAGGTGGGGGGGGAGAAGGGCTCTTTGTGCTTATTTTCTTCTAAATGAACTTGATGGCATGCTAAAGTCCATTAAAACAAAGCAACTGGTATTTCAAATATAAACACACTAACTTTATACCAAGACTTGGAGAGAGATGCTATCTTTACATCACTGAATCTTCATTCAGGAGTGTACTAGACATTTTCACTAATATAGATTATTCCCTCCTCCACCCCCCGACCACCGACCCCAAGGTTCTGTCATTATTTTTAAGACTTTTCTTCATACAGACTTTTCCCATTTCCTGGTTTATGTGTTTGAAGGCTTTTGTTGCTACTGTGAATTATGTCTGTACTCCGTTACATCTGCTAATTGGTTATGGTGGTTTATAGCAGTTTTGGTTTTAGGACACAGGTCCTATATTCATTCGGTTTACTACGATCTCAGGAGTTCTAATAAGTTTTAATAAAATTCAAAAGTGAGTCCTCTGAGCTTGGAGTTTTCTTTTTAAATTTTTTTTTCAGTGCCCAACAGGCATTATTAACCTTTCAAGCCTTTCCTTCCCTGTTTCTAAGCAGCAGATTCCTGCAGATCACTGACAGCCAGCCATGCTTCATTAATCATCCTCAAAGCTACTCATCAGTGACCATAATACTTATTTCTGCATACTGAAAATGAGTCTCACTTTTCCAAGATAGGTTAGGTAAGTCCTGCATAAAGGAAACAGTAAGAGGTATGACTTCTCAGTTGCTGGTGGCTTCGTGCTTCTGTACTACAATCTCACATGGCTACTTCCAAAGTCAAAACAGTTTTGAAATCTACACGTTTTCAGTAACTGTTCGGTATATAACATATGCCTGGGTGCATAATAACTTCTACTTTTACAACTTGTTTGGTGGCAAAATAAGTTTTTAATGTATGCTGATCCTCTGTTTTGCTATTAAAGAGTGCACTACCCGAAGGTAGTTAGCTACTCTATCACCTGCTAAATGCAAATCTTTCCTGTTGTTTATTACGTGTGCATTCTAGACAAAGCTGTGGAGGGGGAAAATTTGTACAAAACTCACCATTTTAGCTATTTTAAAATGTACAACTCACAGAGCACCTGGGTGGCTCAATCAGTTAAGCATCTGACTAGATTTGGGTTCAGGTCATGAACTCAGAGTCATGAGATCCAGCTCCACACCGGGCTCCACACTGAACATGGAGTCTGCTTAAGATTCTCTCTCTCTCCTTTTCCCTCTCCCCCTCCCCCTTCTCATTCTCTCCTCCTGTCTAAAAAAATAAAAATAAAATGTACAGTTCAGTAGCATTTAGTACATTCACATGCTGTGCAGCCATTGCCACTATCTGGTCCCAGAGCTATTATTTTAGAAGATAAATTGTAACCTGTCAAAGCATTTTCAGTGGATTCTCATGGCTTTTTAAAGTATATCATACATATAATATGGCGCCATACCTGTCTCTTGCCATACATGGACAGAAGTGAACCATGTGGACCTGAATCACAACACTTCAGCCCTAAGACCCTCAGCATGCATGAGTCTCCTAAGAACAGTGACCTCCTACTCCATAACTATAACAAGCTTGTCAACACTCAAGAAATGTAATATCAATATAATACTATCATGTAATATATGGTTCATACTGAAATTTATCCTAATTTCTCGAATGTGCTTTATAGGCTTTCTTCACCCCTAAAGCCAAGACCAAATCAAGGCTCACACATCGCATTTATACTTGTACCATTTTCTTAGTTTCCTTACATGACACTTTATTTTCTTGCCTTTCTTGAAACTAAACTTTTGAAAGATAGAGGAGATTTCACAGACTTTTTTTTTTTTTAAAGATTTTATTTATTTATTTGAGAGAGAGAATGAGATAGAGAGAGCATGAGAGGGGGGAGGGTCAGAGGGAGAAGCAGACCCCCTCACTGAGCAGGGAGCCCGATGTGGGACTCGATCCCAGGACTCCAGGATCATGACCCGAGCCGAAGGCAGTCGCTTAACCGAGCCACCCAATCGCCCACAGACTGTTTCTTAATTTGAATTTGTCTGACTGCTTCCTCATGAGATTCAGGTTAAACTTTTTTTTTTTTTTAAAGATTTTATTTATTTATTTGAGAGAGAGAGAATGAGAGAGAGCGAGTACATGAGAGGGGGGAGGGTCAGAGGGAGAAGCAGACTCCCCGCCGAGCAGGGAGCCCGATGTGGGACTCAATCCAGGGACTCCAGGATCATGACCCGAGCCGAAGGCAGTCGCCCAACCGAGCCACCCAGGCACCCCAGGTTAAACTTTTTTAACAGAAATACTACATAGGTGGATAAGAAATTTAACTACACAGCTTTAGAGTTATGGATCTATTCAGATTTTCTTCCCTTTTGTGGCAGTCTTGATAAGTGTTTTTCTGAGTATTTACCTGTTGCATCTTAATTTTCAAATTTCCTATATAGCCATTTAAAATATTCTCTTTTTAGGGGTACCTGGCTGGCTCAGTCAGAAGAGCAACTCTTGATCCCAGGGTCAGGAGTTTGAGCCCCACACTGGGGGAGGTAGAGATTACATCAAAAAATTTTTTAAATAAGTAAAATATCCTCTTTTTAATGTCTAAAGGGTCTATAGAGATGCCCCTCTTCAAAGCTGACAATGATAATTTTTGACATTCTTCTTACTTGAGCATTCTTATAGCAACATTTTTAGTCTTTCAAAGAACTTTTGGCTTTGCTAATCCTCTCTACTGTTAGGCTTCCTTTTCTAGTCTTTTTTTTTTTTTTTTTTTAAAGATTTTATTTATTTATTTGAGAGAGAGAGAATGAGAGACAGAGAGCATGAGAGGGGGGAGGGTCAGAGGGAGAAGCAGACTCCCCACTGAGCAGGGAGCCCGATGCGGGACTCGATCCCAGGACTCCAGGATCATGACCTGAGCCGAAGGCAGTCGTTTAACCAACTGAGCCACCCAGGCGCCCCCCTTTTCTATTCTTAATTTCTGTACTTATCTTCCTAATGTTCTTGTCCTCTGTTGTTTCCTGTTCTAACTTTCTGAGAAATACTTGACCCCTGAATTTCAGCTTTTTTTAAATACATGCATTGAGGGCTATAAATTTCCCTTTGGGCACAGCTTCCGCTGTGTATTAATAATCTTATGCCATGTAACAAATTACCCCAAAATGTAGCTACCGAAAACAATATATATTCATACCCCAAATCACTAAGGGTCAAGAATTCAGGAGCAGCTTAGGTGGTTCTGGCTCAGGGTCTCATGAGATTACAGCAGATGTCAGCCTGGGCTTACGTGGGGGATGGCGGACCTGCTTCCGAAAGGCCTGACTCAACATGCCTATGGCAAGAAACTTCAGTTAATTGCCATGAATGTTATGGAACAGTCCATAGGGCTGTTTGAGTGTCCTATCAACATGGCAGCTGGTTTCCCTCAAGATGAATGAGTCAAGAGAATAAGACAGGTCAAGGGGCATGAGTCCAGAAGGCAAGAATTATCAAACACCATCTTGGTGGCTGCCTACCAAACTCTACATCCCACAATACACAATACCTAATATTTTCATTAATCAGTTCAAGTATTCTTAAATTTTTATTGTGATTTCTCCTTTAATATGTGTATTATTTAAAAGTATACTGCTTAATTTGAGGATTATTCTCCCATTAATTCTGGCTGTTAGTAATTTCTGGTTTAACTACACTACTGTCAGAGAATATATACTTGGGATTATTTCAGTATTTTCAAATTTGTTGAGAAGTTGCTTTAAGGGTCAGAATGTGGACAGTATTTATATAAACACCCCACTTATGACTACAAAGAAATGATGCAGATACCATATGCAATGTTTCAATCTGGCATCCAGGTCAAGGTCATCATTTGTTGTTCAAATCAAGATTTCTTTATAGCATAGGTTCTTCTTTCAATTATTGAGAGATGGAGGTGTGTTAACCTCCCACTATGATTGTATTATGGAGGTCCATTTTTCCTCATAAATTCTATTTTTGCTTTATGTATTTTGACGCCACATTCCTAAATTTAGAACTCTTCTATCTCATGAAACTTTTTATTATAAATTGTCCCTCTTTGCCTCTAAAAATGTTAAGTGCCTTAAAGCCCTATTAGCTAATATTAGAATGCTACACCAGCCTTGTGGTTTTTGCAAGTCTTCCATCCTTTACTTCCAGCCTCCCTATAGCCTTATAGCAAAGATGGGGTTTTGTTTCTTAGTTCCGTCTGAAATCTTTGTCTCTCACTGGAACCACCTAATGCACTTACAAATAAAGTGTTCATGAACATACTGCTACCTAATCACAGCCTGGCAGCATCCTAGGTCTTCCCACCTTTCTTTCACTCTTTCTTGCGTTTTTTTTTTTTTTTTTAATTATTCCGTATTTCCCCCTCTATTAGAGCTTGGTAGTTATACACTCTATTGCAATTCTTTTAGTTGTTATTTTGGAGATTACAAAATCCATCTTCATCTTATTAAAAGTCTACTTCTCAAACAATGCAAAGATGTTAAAAATACTAAAGTTACCTCCTCCTGATATACAAGCTTTTACTATTACTTGTTAGATTCTCTGTAATAATTTTTCAACCCATAAGCTATTATACTTGTATACAATCGATGTTTTTTCCCATGTGCTCACACACCTTTTTTTTTTTTTTAAACTCTTTATTCCTTCTTGCATCTCCAAGCCTGGGATCACATTTCCCTCTTGGCCTATTACTATTTAGAATTCCCCCTTAGGGCTGTTCCCTTGTCTGAAAATGTGTTTAAAGCACTATTTTGGATAGGTTCAGAATTCCTGACAGGCAGTCATTTCCTATTAGCACTTTATTTATTTAAATAAATCCAAATGTAAGATTTTTATTTTATTTTTTTTTATGTATTTAGCCCAACCTGGGGCTTGAGCACACGACCCTGAGATCAAGTTGCATGCTTTACCAACTGAGCCAGCCGGGTGCCCTTATTAGCACTTTAGAAGTATTTCTTTGTCTACTGACTTCCACTATCCTACTGAGAAGTTAATCATCAGTCTTACTGCTTCTTTATTTTTTCTTCTGCTTACTTTAAGATTTCTCTGTAGGGTGATGTTCAATAGCTGTAGTCTTCTGTATTCTTCTTTATTCTGCTCAAGATCCCCAGTGTTTCTGCCATCTGTGGCTCTATTTCTCCAGTGCATTTTGCAAAATTCTCGGCTGTTACGCTTCAAATACAGCTCTGCTTCATTCTCTCCTCTTGTTCAGGAAACCCAATTACACATGTGGCATATGTACGTACAGACATGTAGCATCTTTTTTAGCAGAGCCTGAGAGTCCAACCTCTTCCTGCCGTGCTTCAATCCATTTATTTTCTTCCAACCTCACTTCCAGTTCATTAAATCTCCAATTTCTTCAGTCATGTCTAATGTATTAAAACCATCCACTCAATTCTGAAATTCAGCTTTTTATTTCAACTCCAGAATTTCCTCTGTACTGACTTGCAGTTCTCTGCTGCAATTTTTTCTATTCTAAATAGTCGAACTTATGTGTAGATATTTTCAATCTATATCCTCTCTACCCCTACAAGTGTGTCAGAAGTTCTGCTAAGCTTTAATGGCCACCTCCTCTGGAATTGGCAAATGCCTTCTGACTCATAGCTCCTCGCTTTCCTTATCTTGGTGCCCTAATTTCTCATTGTGTGTATGTCAGGTATTTTTTCACCTGTGTCTAACTTCCCAAGTTCTTTTTAAAAAGGAAAGCTAGTCCAAGCCACCTATACAGTGTCTTTCCTTCCTGCAGAATGCTCATTCGCTATTCTTTCAGACAGACAAAAGGTTCTACTTCTGGTTGTAATAATACTAACATTTTTGAGAATGTAAATTATATCAAATGACATTGTATAATGCTACCCTTGAGAAAGGTGTACATCAAAATATTCACAGTGACTATTTCTAGATAGTAAGATCATGGAGGCTTACCTTCTTATTTGCTATTAATTACTGTCTAATTTTTCTGCAAACAATATTACCTGTACATCTTTTTTTAATATAAATTGGAAAAAAAAAAAAAACCTTTACTATAGTGAAAAATGGTTTCTATATGCCAGTAACAACAGGGCAAAGAATATAAAAAAGATTAATAACTAATACCGTGTACTTGTTTGACTTTGAACTTTGGTAACCACTGGCAAGTAGAGATGAACTTTCTGGTGTATAAAAACTTACTACCACCCAAACAGATTTTTCAGATATTTTCAGTAGGTGATAACCGAATGTGGGCCCCATTACCAAAGGAATGGGTTATAAGACCAGAGCTCCACTTTTACATTGAGGGATTCCATGATGGTTTGAGGACAGACACCAGCACAAAGTCAGAAGTTTTCTCATGTGCTGCTATGCTGGCCTAGAAGTTCACATCAAACAACACAATGCCAACTGTGGAACACACAATGAAGATCTGAATTAATGTTCAGACTATGAAAACTTCTAAAGAACTCTTTCCTTAAAATAAACAGGCATACCAAAAACCTTGCTTAAAGTTTCAAAATAAAACACTATCTCAATTCTGGTTGTCTTCATTCAAAAATAAATCTGTTATCTCTATTCTTCAAGAAAACTGACTGGAGGGCGCCTGGGTGGCTCAGATGGTTAAGCGTCTGCCTTCGGCTCAGGTCATGATCCCAGCGTCCTGGGATCGAGTCCCGCATCGGGCTCCCTGTTCCTTGGGAGCCTGCTTCTCTGTCTCTCATGAATAAATACATAAAATCTTTAACTGGAAGAGTGGAGAAAAGTGTCTCTCGTCATAGGACTTCACACCAAATCCATTTAGAGATCACTTAACATATAGCCTGGGTGCATTCGTAGCTGAAAGTGGAACCACTCCCACAGTTTTATCCAAAATCAAGTCAGAGGCACCAATGTGCCTTAAAAGGCCTTACAAATCGGTATCTTCCTAACAAAATTTTCAAAAAACTGACCGAACAGCACCATTTTCAGTTCTGAATGAACTAATGACTCTAAGACAGTATCCTCAATGGCTGCTAGAGAGAGACTACCAGACACTTCATGCCTAGAAGAGTGTACACCTCCAGGTGCTCAAGCCTTTAGATTAACAATCCTGAAAGTGCAGTCCCTGGGGGAGGAAGAACAGCAGCAGCGGCACCTGGGAGCTTATTATAAATGCACATTCTCAGGCCCCACCTCCGACACTTTCTATCAGAATCTTTGGTGGTGGGGCCTAGCAATCTGTGTTTTAAACAAGGCCTCCAAGTGATTCACATGCACATTTAGCAGAACCACTGCTCTGGATCCAACAACCAAGTTACGGGAAATACACAGGAACATGCTGATCCGCTCTGCAAGGATGCAGACGGTAACATCCAGACTGTGGGAACTGCACACACAAACAACCCAACTCTTTAAACAAAGAAACTGTAAGGGGATTTTTTAAAAAATTGGGCAAGGGAATGCAATTTGTTTTAAGCTTCTTTTAATTGACAGTAACCAACTATAAGATAGAAGTTTTGTCTGGTTCCTCCTTCAAACAAATAAAATATTGCTACTGATGAGACAACTGCAAATTTGAACATGAAAAAAAATAAGTATGATGATAATGGTTTGGTTGTGTTTATTAAAAGAAATTTTTATCTTTTAGAAAGACACACTGAAATATTTACAGAAAAATGATATGAAATCTAGGATTTGCTTTAGGTACAAAGTGAAGTGTGGTTGGAGCAAAAAACTGGCCATGGGTTAATGGGCACCTAGGGGTTCGTTGTACTATTCTACTCTGGGTATGTGTAAAATTATCCTCCATGAACCGGGGCGCCTGGGTGGCTCAGTCGTTAAGCGTCTGCCTTCGGCTCGGGTCATGATCCCAGGGTCCTGGGATCGAGCCTCGCATCGGGCTCCCTGCTCAGCGGAGAGCCTGCTTCCCTCTCCTTCTCCCACTCCCCCTGCCTGTGTTCCCTCCCTCGCTGTCTCTCTCTTTCAAATAAGTAAATCAATAGAAAGAAAGAAAGATCATGAACCTATCCTGTTTGTAACTGATATTCCCCCAGCTTAACTGTAAGCCTAATTAGGAAGCAGGAAGTTATCCACCACGCCTTCACATAAAGCCCTTAGCTGCACCGGACAACATTACCTCACCCTCCCGAGATTCATGGAGATATGATTAATTACATTTTCTCCTGGTTACTACAACAGATCACATAATTACTGAGCATCTCACTGTCTCTCGTCTCTAAGGAAGACGAATTTTAAACAAAAGTTCCTACACAAGTGTGCACACTACAGCTAGTTTACCTGTAAAGATGTGATCGACCCCGTGTGTCCTTGGAGTACAGCAACGGGGGCACAAGTCCTCAAGCACCACACTCGGATGATCTTGTCACAGCTCCCTGCAGCAATCATTGTATTCTCATAGTTTACCGCCATATCTGAAATTTCTGCAGAATGACCTCGTAATGTTGACAACAGGCGGCCATTGTGTGTTGACCAAATCTTCACCAAACAATCATCTGAACCCTGAGAAAAAGTACACCCAAAAACAAATGTTAAAACAGCAAGTCTTTTCTAGCTTTTTCATGTTTACAGCAGCTTTATTCACAATTGCTAATACTCAGAAGTAACCAAGATGGCCTAGCATTTTAAAAATTACTATTTACGTGTCACTCAAATTAAGTATCTATAACTCTTCTCTTTCCAACTGTGTAATATTCTGCAAATTATGAATCTGACAGTCAGAGCACGTATGGAACAATTTTTTTCTTCAAATCAAATAACATCTCTGTAAAGATACTATGAAGTTTCATTTCTGTGGATCAGACAACATTATAAATACTATTTTCCCAAAATTCCCCGCCAAGCAGTGAGTTCAACTAAAAGTTCATGGCTCACCTATTTCAATTAACAATGGTTAAATGTCAGTTTTGCTCACATCAAGCTAAATAATTTGATATGCATTAGGACAGACCTACGGTTCACCGGCTAAGTGAGTGGCAATCTCAAAAACAACTAAAAAAGAACGGGACTAGCACCCTCGTTTTAAATAACCCAACAACAGGGTCTCAAATTTGTGGCACCAGCCAGCATCCATCTAACTCAGCAAATTTTTTAGTATCTACTCTGAATCTCACAACTGAAAAAGGAAACTTAAACTTCTGACCCATCGTAATCTTCCCTTAAAATATTAAAATGTTAGATTACAAATATTTATACATAGTTTTATAATAATAATAAAATAATCTTTCACTGTTCAAGTAATCAATTTCCCTGGATCAATGAGTAGTCAATATGAATATGAATCACCTGCAAAGATTTGGATTTTTATGGAAGCTTTTTTGGTCTGTTTTGGTTACTGGACATACTAGAAACTACCCTCATTAGTAGGTCTAGAATGGGATGGAAGGGAAGTATTAGGCATGCATATTTTTAAGATCCCTGATGATCATGCCCATGAACCACTAAGTCAATGTCTCACAAACACTACACAAGGCCTGGCCATCTGCATCTGAATCACTTGGGATACTTAATAAAAATGCAAATTCATGGGCCCCACCCCAGATCTATGGAGTCAAAATCCCTGAGAATGGGAACCACAGAATCTACATGTTTTATAAGATCGCCTACAGGATTCTAATGCACACTGAAGTGCTCCAGATGATACCAAATTGAGTTTAAAACATTAACTCACGGTAAAGATTCTATGTCCTGTCCTATCAAATGCTACACAGTAAACAGCAGACAGATGTCCAAGAATCCTTCTGTGCATTTTTATATGCTGATACATAGTTCCTGGAAATGCTGTGCTAAAAGTGGAACACCCTGTGAGTTGTTTTCCTCGATGTATCTCCACTAGGAAATAAAAACAATGAAAATGGTTAAGAAGAGCCAATAATGTAAAAAACGAAGAAAAACTCCACAATTTCTAGAGGGTCACAGAATCTATGTTCAAGAAATCCTAAGGATACTAGTTTCTCCCCAACTCTGTTCTACTATAATCACCATTATGGGCTTCTTATTAGCATAAGATTATCTTTCAATAATTTTTACTACGTTTAGTAATAACTTTAGGAAAACAGTAAGTCTGGAAATGGGTACTTATCACTACTGAAACAACACTACCAGTATTTCCTTTTAAATTTTAATATAGCTGTTACAAAGCCGTTACAAAGTCGGTCAAGAAATTAAAAGCTGGGTTTCGGTCACGTGCCAAGCCACACTCACTCACCAAGACTGGGTGGGGAACCATAGTTCACTGGCATTTCTGGAGGTCTTCCTCTGTGAAGAGCAGCAAAGGCAGAGCCCTTCCAAACTGTGTGCCTGCAGTCTTTAAAACGAATTTTAGATACACATAAAATCTTGAAAGTTAACCCCAAGAAAGATTTTATAGAATACTTACGTATATTGTAACAAACTGTTTATTCAAAGTTTTACCAACTAATATACTTTAACAGAAAAGCCCTAGAGGTTTATTAGACTATTTCTGAAGGGGAAAAAAAAATTAAGACATCTCAGATACAACAACAACAGCTAACATGAGTACAGCACTTTACAGTGTACAAAGTGCTTTCCACGTACATCATCTCATTGAATCCTCACAACAACCCTGTGAGGTAGGTGTGATCGCCAACGCACAAGTGAGGTAACTGAGGCTCAAAGGTTCTGGGACCTTTCAAGAGACCCGCTGCCAATGACCCAGTCCAGATGGACCGTAAAACCAGATCTTTTGACTCCCAAGTCCTAGTCTATGCCGAGTAAGTTTTTATTCGTCAATGCAGAATTACACCACACGATATGAATGGTAAGAGATCTTAATCACAACGGATCCAACTTTCCCAAAATGGAAATTTTTGTAAGAAAAATTTTATTTGACTGATACGAAAATCCTTAAAATGTTAACGGAGTTTCAAAATTAATTTTGGCCAATATTACCATGACTTTAATCTCCTTAGGAAATACTGACAAAATTAAATGGCTTTCCTCTTGTTTTAGGATCACGGATAAGCCTTTACCTAAGAGCACGTAGGATCTGTGAGTGTGAACGCTAATTCTAGAGTCCCGTCCCTTTTTGACCTATCAACAAATACACTAAGAAGAAACATCTGCCCCCTCTATAGGAGATAGCAGCAGAACACAGATTATGCTGTGCCAGAAATTAGCTTCTTCACAAATGAAAGAGGAAGGGAAGGAAGGCATATAAACCTCTACTGAGCCTCGGGTGCCCCAACCTAACACACACATTACTTTTTACATGAAAGGATTCATTACCACTATCATGACCAAAGAGCAGTTACAAGGCGTCCTCTCTTGATGCCAGGACAAAACAGAGAAATATGGGCCCCTACCCTAGGGCAGCTGGCTTAAGTCTCTTCTAAGGTCTGCCAGTTCCAAAGCAGTGCTCATCACAAAACGACACGGAGCTTGACACAAGTAAAGAAAACAGAGGAAAACAGGCCACTCAGGCAACTACTACGTAACAACCTAAAATAGAATAATTACAAGGGGAACGGGGACGCAGAGAAGGGAGCATAAGAGCAGTTTCCTGACCCAAGCCACAGTGTGGCAGGGCCACAGAGCACGAGGAAATAACCAAAGCTGACAAACCAGGCTGGCATGGAAGCAGGAAGGAGGGTTGTTCTTCCTCAGTCAAGCTTTACCCTGCTGGTGCACCTAGGCGGCAGCAGCGTCTCAGCAACGGATCTTAAAGGCAATCATGGGGAGTGCACGTGACACACACTCAGGATCAGAATAAAGGTAATCATGGGGAGTGCACGTGACACACACTCAGGATCAGAAGAGCCAACATTCTTGCCCGTTAGCAGTTCAGCCATGTTGTATACATAGATCATATCACATACATATACTTAGTCTAGGTGATTTATACCAAGCTAACAGAAAAAGAACAGCAATTCCAAACATTTTGCTACCACATAACTTCGCAAAAAAATTAAATTGATGAAAAAGAACCATGCAATTGTACATTTTTGGTGCTTGTTTCAAACTGCTACCAATTTAAAAAATCACTTCCCCTTATTACAAAGGGCTTTCAGAATCTAAATACCAAATAAAATACTTCTAGCATTTAAAGAGTTTATTAGACACATACAATTACATTCAATGAAGTTATAAGTGAGCTACAAAATGGAAAATTAAGAACTCACATCAATAAAACCTCAAACACATCTCAGAATAAATTCAAGCTTTTTCGCTTAACATCTAAACCTTTATCATTTTTTTAAATGCAGAAGGACCCATTAAACACTTATGTAGTAAAATTCAATGTCTATGCTAAACGCAGAAAATTTTATAGTCCACAGCATGGTTTATAGTTACATATCGCCTTTCTTCCACAATGCATACATTACTTCACAATTATAATTATTATTAAGCTACAAAGCAGAACACTTCTTCAAATTAAGGTACCTTTTGCTGTACGTAGCAAAGACTGCCTTCCTGCACCAAGTAAAGAAGTGACTCTTGAAATACTGGGTGGAATTTCTTTATCCAACATGGGACCAATGCGCTGGCAGATTTGCAACAGATGATCAGGAGCCACATGCTTATTGGACAAGACCTAAATTGGAGAACAAGTTTTAAAAACATTATTTACAATATTATCAATAAATATTAAACTCTTAGGGATAAGTCTGACAAAACATGTGAAAAACATGTACAAGGAAAACTACAAATCGTTGCTGAAAGAAATTACAGAAGATCTAAATAAACAGCAAACTGATCTATAGGTTCAAAGCCAACCCAATCAAAATCCAAGCAGGCTTTTTTGCAGAAAATGACAATTTTATTCTAATATTCATATTCAAATGCAAGTGGCCTACAAAAGCCGAAGCAGCTTTAAAAAAAAAACAAAAAACAAAGTTGAGGTATAAAAATAATACTTGACTTCAGGAAATCATTGTATGAGGGCAACTGATTTTTGACAAAAGCACAAAGGACAAAAGATAATCTTTTCAACAAACAGAGCTGGAACAACTGGATATCCATTTGCCAAAAAAATTTTTTTAATTAGCTTTGATCCATACATCACACCATAAACAAAAATTATCTCAAGACAGATCACAGATCTAAATGCATAATCTAGAGGGGCGCCTGGGTGGCTCAGTTGTTAAGCATCCGCCGTCGGCTCAGGTCATGATCCCAGCATCCTGGGATTGAGTCCCACATCGAGCTCCTTGCTCAGTGGGGAGTCCGGTTCTCCCTCTCCCTCTGCCCTGCTTGTGTCCCCTCTCTCACTGTGTCTCTCTCTGTCGAATAAATAAATAAAATCTTTAAAAAAAAAATAAATGCATAATCTAAAACTGAAAAACTTATCACAGAAATCACTGGAGAAAATCTTTATGACCTGGGGTTAGATAAAGATCTCTAATGACAACAAAAGTACAATCCACACAAAAACCAGCCGATAAACTAGACTTCATCAAAACTAACAGCTTCTGGTTTTTCAAAAGGCGCGGTTCAGAGCATGAAAAGACAACCCACAGACTGAAAAAAAAAGTCTGCAAAGCATATCTCTGATAATGGACTTGTATCTAGAATATAAAAAACTCTCAAAATTCAATTATTAAAAAAATCTAATTTTTAAAAACAGGCAAAAGATGTGAACAGACATGTCACACACACACACACACACAGACGAAAAGATGCTCAACATCATTCACTGGTAACTGATGAAACACAAATTAAAACCATGAGGTATTAATACACACCTGTTAGAATGGCTAAAATTAAAAGTACTGGCCAGACCAAGATTGACAAGAACATGGAGAAACTGCTGGTGGGACAGGACACAGTACAACCACTTTGGAAAACAGTTGGGTGCTATTCCCCGAAGCAGATTGAGGTGATCGCTGTTCACTTGACCCAGACAGAAAACCCTACAAAATCATGCAAACCAAGAGGTTCAAATCTTCGTGTTCACTTTAAGAACACACGTGCAACTGCCCAGGCCATCAAGGGTACACTTATCTGAAAAGCCACTAAGTATCTGAAGGATGTCACTTTGCAGAAGCCTTGTGTGCCATTGCCTTGCTACAATGGTGGAGGTGGTAGGTGTGCCTAGGCCAAACAGTGGGGCTGCACACAGGGTCATGGCCCAAAAAGAGTGCTGAATTTTTACTGCACATGCTTAACAATGCAGAGAGTAATGCTGAACTTAAGGGTTTAGATGTAGATTCTCCAGTCATTGAGTACATCCAGGTGAACAAAGCCCCCAAGGTGCAGTGTAGAACTTACAGGGCTCATGGTCAGATTAACCCACACAAGAGCTCTTCCTGGCACACTGAGCAATCCTTACTGAAGAAGACCAGATTGTTCCTAAACCAGAAGAGGAGGCTGCACAGAAGAAAAAGATACCCCAGAAGAAAATGAAGAAACAAAAACTTATGGCCCGGGAGTAAATGGAGTATTACTCAGTTATCAAAAAGTTATCAAAAAGAATGAAATCTTGCCATTTGCAACAAAATGGATGGAACTATAGGGTATTATGCTAAGTGAAATAAGTCAGAGAAGGAAAAATACCATTTGATTTCACTAATATGTAGAATTTAAGAAATCTGAAACATACCTCAAGATCTCACTTTTGGTTCTTATGCATTAATTCAAATATAAAACAAGCCTGGATTCAATATAAAGTTGTTGTGGGGCACCCGGGTCACTCAGTCAGTGGAGTGTCCAACTTTCTTTCCCCCCCAGATGAATCCAGCATTTTATTTAATTATAGCAAGCAAGGAAGTGCTCACTTATTCTCTACTTAAACGCCATAGTTAGGCAAAAACATTCAGACCTATATTGAAAACACCTCGCTGAAAGTTTCCAGAACATTATTTGCCACTCAATACCCAAGCTGTTGAGATTTAAGATCACCTTTTGGCAGTGCACCACAGGATTCTAAACAAACAGGACTTCACCCATATCACCTTAATTTCTTGATTATCATGTCTTGCTTTCTATCATCCATCGGAACAATTAGTTCAGCTTCTTTAATCGCATAGCTTAAACCTGACGCTTCCCGGATGTAAAAGCTGAGTGTCCCAACTCTTGATTTCAGCTCAGGTCATGGTCTCAGGGTCGTGAGATGGAGCCCCACACAGGATTCTATGCTTGGCATGGAGTCCGCTTGAGATTCTCTCCCTCTCCCTCACCACCTCCCATTTCCCCCACTCTAGGTCTCTTTTTCTCTCAAGTAAATAGAATATTTAAAATATTTGTTCATAAGCCCTAATGACGACAGAAGATGCTAAATAAAATATCTTCAACTTCTCAACCTGACTTCTGTTTCCTACCCTGACAGATATCCCACAGCAAAACTCCAAAGGCCTATCAAAGCTCAAGTAGACATCAAAGTGTTTCTTAATACTAATTAGGACTCTGTGCTTCCAAGTGTCAGCATGTGAAAGTCCAAAAACTGTTGTAGATAATGAGCTCATCATGGGAGGGGAGAGATAGAAAGAACTAGAAAGTAATTCCAACAGGGCCAAGAAAATCACAGATCTAAGAACTTGTCAGCAATGCAAATCTGAAAACAAAACCCCCCACTGAAGTACTCACACTGACCAACCTATATATCTAAAAAGCTTAAGAAAGATAAAATGACTTTGAGCAATGGCAATATGGCTTCTATAAGGCACAAAATCACTCTAATAGTTTTAAGATTTCTACTATCCAGGTGGATAGATAACTTATATAATTGGCTTTAAGTTTTGAAGTTACACAACCAAGCCTGTCTCCTGAGTGGAGACTTGGTTCTTAAAGACGAGCTATAACAGACATGGCTAAAAACAACTTCTCTAATAGAAAATGTATGGACAGAAAATTTTAAACAGAGTGTTTCCTAGTGCTAAACATGGTCTTATTTTATCTCTTAAATGATCTAGAAGGGAAACGTTCTAGATTACACTCGCTGCCTGAGTTGAAGAAGCAATAAAACTGATCATTAAAATAATAGGAGGCTTCAACATAGGCAGGTGTACTTAGCTAAGTCCAGGTGTTGTAGGAACATGGATTCCAGGCAGCAGCTGTAATCCCCTAAAAGAATTATAGATTCATTGCATTTCTGAGGATTCTAGCACAATCATCAAAAAATGAAGGGGGAGGAAGTTTGCTAACCTATTTTTGTATAAAACAAGGTATTTCTGGAAAGTATGGTGGTTCTAGTCCCAATACAGGCAACAAAAATGATGAACAGAAAATGGTTGTGAGTGTGAGCCTCACACTGGGTGTAGAGATTGCTTAAAGAGAAAATCTTACAAAACAAAAACAAAGGGCACCTGGGCAGCTCAGTCAGTTAAGCATTAGCTGACTCTTGACTTCAGTTCAGGTCAGGATCTCAGGGTCATGAGATCCAGCCCCACGCTGGGCTCCACACTAAGCATTGGGCTCCACACTGAGCATGGAGATTCTTTCCCTCTCCCTCTGCCCCTCCCATTGCTCGTGTACACACATGCTCTCAATCTCAAATTTTTTTTAAAAAAAGAAAATGGTGGGCGCCTGGGTGGCTCAGTTGGTTAAGCGACTGCCTTTGGCTCAGGTCATGATCCTGGAGTCCTGGGATCGAGTCCCACATCGGGCTCCCTGCTCAGCAGGGAGTCTGCTTCTCCCCCTGACCCTTCCCACTCTCATGCTCTCATTCTCTCTCTCAAATAAATAAATAAAATCTTTAAAAAAAAAAGAAAGAAAAGAAAATGGTTCTGGATTATTAAGTTAGTATCATATTGACCAAATCAATATGATAAATAATGTTCCTTCACTATTTTCAAGTCCTACGCAGACTGGTAATAGTCTCTTACCAGCGACTTCAATGAGTAAGGCAGTTATACAACATCCTCAGGAATGAGGCCAGAACTAAGTTCCTTCCAACATCAAATAGCCAATCTCTCTACCATCTTATTTTTTGTAGCCACAGTCACTCTCACAAAGTGTATCAGCCATACTCCTAGGATCACCATGTTACTATCACTATCACTAAATACTGCTGTGAGCATGAGCCTCTTCAAGCCCAGGGTAGCAACTATACAACAAAGTGGTAGTAGGGTCTAGATAACCTGTCTAACTGGAAAGTTATGGGAGAAAGTAGCTTTTTCTGTAAAGTCTGGGATACTATAATCAGGATCTAGAATGAATGTTTAATATCTTTAATATGTTCCTATCTGATCATTAGCTTTCCCTCAATTAAACTGCATCTAGAAACCTTACAAGGGAAAACACATAACTACCACATCATATCACAACTCCTATATAATGGGCATACAGTACCACAATGAAATAAGAAGTGACAGCATAGTCTTTGATACAGAATAAAAAAAAATTGATGTCTTCCTTAAGTAATTCCCCTCAGCCTCTGATGCCACAGAAGTTCTTGGCCTCTTTTCTAAGCTTTATAAAGAAATGCATGTTTAGTAGTCAATGGCAAGATAAATATTGCTATAGATGTAAAAGGGGAAAAGAGATTAACCCTCAGGTTATCCAAAAGGACGTAGGCAGAGAAATGATCTAGTGTTGGCATGAAGATCCTTCACTCAAAAGCACTGATTTTAATTCAGGAAAGAGAACTAGTTTTAGCTTCCCGGAGTAGACCAGGTTTGCTCACCCTACAGCCACTATCTCCCCCGACTTCGGCAGGACCCTCCTATGTAGTCCTGGGCAATGAAACGGAGAAGAAACTTTCTGAGGCAGGGCAATGTTCCTGAAAAATTCTACTCCCTAATAAAAGAACCCTTCCCTCCCATCATTTCTAGGATATGATAGCAACCATTAAAACTGAGTTTGAGAAGAAAAAAGCCAAGATGTCAACTGCCCAATCAAAAAGACAGAGACCAAGGCCTTAATGACACCATTAAATCACCCATCTATTCCACCTACAGACTTACAAGATATCATTGTAACTTTATTATTTAGGCCCCTGCTTTTAAGCAAGTAAAGCATCCCATAAGCCTCCTATCACGTGCTACGCAATCACACCAATCCTACCAGCACTGCCCACCAATTTGAAAATCTGAAGCAAACTCATCCACCAGCCATTCCATAAAGTGAGGCTTACCTGGAAAATGCTATTAATGCTTCAGCCAATACCAAAGGACATATCCTTAGTTAGTAATTCTGTGTAACCTATTAATATCATTTTCTTCTTCCCTTACTTAGCAAAACAGCAAGCCCTATTTATTTTTTCCAAATTACAAATTATTCAGAAGAAGAAAATCTAAGATTTCTGATATTCTTCATAGGGAGTTCTGACTGACCATCACAATAGGTAGTAAGATCATCTGAAAGGAATAAAATACAAAAGGCAAAATACTCAGGGGCTTTATCCATAAATCAGCTGACTTCTGAAAAGAAACCACTAAACTTGAGATTATTTCGTTGTAACATAATGAAAGTAACTGAATTTTCTAAGCAGAACATAATTAAAATAAACCTGTGTGAAGACTAATTAAAGCCTGAGTCCTACATGGAACTTAATGAAGAGACAAATACGCCCCAAAAAGTCAACCCTCTTTGTTTTTTTTAATATTTCACAAGATGTATTAAAGCAGAAGAGACAGGACATTTCAAAATGTATGAGTATGCCACAGTCCAAAGAAGCTATGAAATAGTGAAGTACTGGTCAAGGAACAATTTCAGCCACATGAACATACTAAAGATCACAGTTTTCAATATTAATGCAAAACATCTTCTAGCCAGACTTAGTTTATCATTTCATCAAGAAATCTGCCATATTCTAGGGCAGAAGACATGAACAGACATTTTTCCAAAGAAGACATCCAAATGGCCAGCAGACACATGAAAACGTGCTCAACATCACTTGGCATTAGGGAAATCCAAATCAAAACCTCAGTGAGATATCACCTCACACCAGTCAGAATGGCTAAAATTAACAAGTCAGGAAACGACAGATGTTGGCGGGGATGCAGAGAAAGGGGAACCCTCCTATACTGTTGGTGGGAATGCAAGCTGGTGCAGCCACTCTGGAAAACAGTATGGAGGTTCCTCAAAAAGTTGAAAATAGAGCTACCATACGATCCAGCAATTGCACTACTGGGTATTTACCCCAAAGATACAAATGTAGGGATCCGAAGGGGTACGCGCACCCCGATGTTTATAGCAGCAATGTCCACAATAGCCAAACTGTGGAAAGAGCCAAGATATCCATTGACAGATGAATGGATAAAGAAGATATGGTATATATATACAATGGAATATTATGCAGCCATCAAAAGGAATGAGCTCTTGCCATTTGCAACGATGTGGATAGAACTGGAGGGTGTTATGCTGAGCGAAATAAGTCAATCAGAGAAAGACATGTATCATATGACCTCACTGATATGAGGAATTCTTAATCTCAGGAAACAAACTGAGGGTTGCTGGAGTGGTGGGGGGTGGGAGGGATGGGGCGGCTGGGTGATAGACATTGGGGAGGGTATGTGCTATGGTGAGCGCTGTGAATTGTGCAAGACTGCTGAATCACAGATCTGTACCTCTGAAACAAATAATATATGTTTAAAAAAAAAAAAGCAGAAGGGGAAGAATGAAGGGGGGGGAATCGGAGGGGGAAACAAACCATGAGAGACGATGGACTCTGAAAAACAAACTGAGGGTTCTAGAGGGGAGGGGGGTGGGAGGATGGGTTAGCCTGGTGATGGGTATTAAAGAGGGCAGGTTCTGCATGGAGCACTGGGTGTTATACACAAACAATGAATCATGGAACACTACATCAAAAACTAATGATGTAAGGTATGGTGATTAACGTAACAATAAAAATTTAAAAAAAAAGAAGTCTGCCATATTCTAAAAGACCAAGAGAAATAAAACCTATTCATTTTAGCTATGTCTTTAAAGCAAATTCATAAAACTCAATACAAACAAAACAAGAGCTTACAAAAAGTCAAATAAAAGCCCTGCACTTGATAGAGATTCTAGGTTCAGCTGCAGAGTCCTGAAATGTATGAACTCTTAAGTAAATACAATTAAATCATTCAGAATAGAAATATTAGTCCCCCAATGAGTAATGAGCCAGAAAGGATCCACAGCTGCACAGCTACTGGTTCAATTCCTTTCAAATTGGCTGAAAACATAACACTGTGTATTTAAGGATCATCTTCTTTTTAAGCTAAAATGCTGAGCAAAGGGAATTTGATAAACCATTTTAATAAGAAATGTATTATAAAATCTGATCACTAACACAGTATAGAATGTTACAGAAACAGAGAAGAAAGTCTAGACGAAAGCCAGCCAAAATGTAGTACATGATGATGACCACAGTCCCTGTAGAGAAAGGACAGAAGACTCAAATGGTACTTGCAAACGGACAGTTTAGAAAAGGCTAGATTCATACCTCACACCAACCATACGCTCAAATCAACTGAACATAAAGACATTACAAAGGAACTACATATGGACTGGAAAATAATAACGATGAATAGACACATAATACCACCTTTTATAATATTAATTTTTGGAGTGCAGAAGGGCTTTAAGGACAACCCTAAAGACAAAATAAAGATTAACAGATGTAACCAAAGTAAAAATCTTAAACCTCCGTAAAAACAAAAGCTCCAAAAAAAAAAAAAAAAAGCTCCCAACAAAACTAAAAGCAGCCTGCAAGCTTGGACAGGAACCTAGAACATGTGGCCGACTAAAGGAACCTAGAGAGATGAAGAATTCTTACAAAATGGGAAGACAGCAGTAGAAAAGCAGGTAAGAGATATAAAAAGGCAATTCAGAAAAGATGAATTATCAACAGGCACAAAACAAACTTCCTTAAAAAAACAAGTCTTAAGCATGTAACTGCTGGGTCAGAGGTTATGCAGGGTTTTCTTTGTTTTTTTTACTTCTGCAATGGTTTAATTGCCAAATAGTTGGAAAGGATTATTCGTTTAAGAAAAAGCCCCCAATCAGTACTGCTTTTATTACATCTTTAAAATATCACAAATTAAGTCTGAAAAATCAATTGCCATCTTGCTGTTTCTATAACTAGACAACTTAAATCTTATTCATCAGCCTGCTGAACTGTTCCTTTTTCAGAAACATAGTTACCACCCAAAAATTTTCTGATATCCTTGTTTTTACCGGTTGTGCTAAATCCAAGCAACTGAGTTTGATACAAGTTCAATGTCATTTCCTTCAAGAATTAACTCATCTTCCTGGGCTTGAGATACAAGAAAGTGACACCTGGCCTCATTCACACCCTGTAGATACATTTTTCACTCAAGAAATTTCAGATTTCAACAAGAGAACTATTCTCCTGAGTAACAACGTTGACGGGGAAGGGAGCATACACAGACCTCATCTTTTAACAGGAGGCCAGCGTAACACCCTTGATCACCTTGTGTACAGGACTACAGATAGTGCGGACAGTAGCCAGTTCTGTTCTAGCTCCCACCATCTGTCAACTCAGAGCCTCTTCTTTTTCTTCCAAGGAGACGGAGTTCTACATTGATGTGACTGAAGTCCCTTCTCAGGGTTCCTCTGGGGCCCTTCATAGTAACACTGTGTCATTCAGAGTGATGTTGACATCTTCTGAAATGTCGACAGTCTGACTGCTGACAATGATCTTCATTCTCGCAGTAGATGCGGCAAAGAGCTATGCAGGTTTTTAAGACTGAGGGCAACTACTCTTTCCTCTGATCCTCTCATGGCTTCACTTTCCTTCTTCATCCTTCAAGACAAGTGTCACCCCATGGACAAAAGCTGTCCCTCCCCACCCCCCCTTCCCAATCTCCATCACCATACAAATGTGAATTTGTATTACAGTAACTTGCCTGCTACTTCTGGTTACCCCTAGGGTGTAAAGCCCCAGGAAACCAGGAGCCTTGCCCATCTCATCCACACTGGTCTCCCTGGAACCTTGAATACAATAGGCTTTCACTTACTGAATAAATGCATCATACATTCATGAATGAGTATCACACAAAGTGGGCTTGCAGCTGGACCTGCCCCCTAGGAATGTAACCTCACTAAAGTTACTTCTGCCTTTCAGTTTCATCTCAAACAGGAAATCACAATACAGACAAGGTAATAGGATTGCTAAAAGTAAGTGAGATTATACAGGTTAAAGCTCTTAACTTTTGTGCAGTACTTGGCAAAAAATGACTCAAACATTAGCTACTGAGGGGCACCTGGCTGGCTCAGTCAGAAGAGCATGGGACTCTAGGTCTTGGGAGTCATGAGTTCCTACCCCACCTTGGGTGCAGAGCTCATTATTTACATATAAATAAATAAACTTTAAAAAAAACACAAACCATTTTACCCAATGGTTCAGTTTCTAGAAATTTATGATAAATGACAATTACAAAAGATGTAAATAAATGCACAGATACACAGATCTTACTTTGGTATTCACAGAATCACTAACAGCAAAAAAACCTAGAAACCAACCAAATGTCCAACAAACAAAAGGTTAGATAAAATTTCCTAGAGAAATGGAAAGGAATTCACAAAATACTATCTTTTTAAAGATATTATTTTGGGGGACGCCTGGGTGGCTCAGTCAGTGAAGTATTTGCCTTTGGCTCGGGTCATGATCCCAGGTACCAGGATCAAGCAACGGCATTGGTGGCGGGCTGGTCTCCCTGCTCAGTGAGGAGCCTGCTTCTCCCTCTCCTTCTGCCCCTCCCCCTTCACGCTCTCATGCGCTCTCAAAAAAAGATCCTATTTTTTTAGCGTATATGAAGAAAAATAAACACCTCTCGCTCTCATGATTTTCTGTTTTTTCTTTGCTTTTGCATTTTCTAAATATTCTACAATAAACAGCAATTTTTATTTAATATTAGGACACTTTTTGGTCAGATTACAGAGAAAAGACTAATGAACTAATTAATTACATCACTTTTCAGTTACCCCCCCCATAAAGACCACTACCAAGATCCTCAAACATTTACATATAAATATGGGCAAAATTTAATATAGACAAAATATAAGGCTTTAAATTGAGGCTCTACCACAAAGTCTTTCTCCAGCAAAAGTTTCTCAATGTGGAATCCAGCCTAAAATATACCAATGATAGTTTAACTAACAGAAACTAAAGTAAGGGGGGGTAGTAGACTCTCCTGACCCTCAGGCAGTATGGTGAAAAGTACTAGTTAGCCCTACCTAACTAGTTACGGGACCTTGGACAAGGTACTTTCTAAGACTTCAGATTCCACATTTGCAAAAAGAATAGGTAATACTGCACACTTAACAATGTACAAGGTACACTTCTAAGGCTTTTACGGTTTTGACTAATTTAACTCTTCACTACATTAATAACAGCTAACATGTACACAGTGATTTCTACCTGACACTGTTCTAAGTACTTCACATAGACTAACTTACTATATCCCCAAACTACTCATCTGCATTTTACAGATGAGAAAATGCAGATATGGGCATTAAATAACTTGCCCAGAAGCAAAGAGCTAAGAAACGACAAAGCTAAAAATAAGAACCCTGGCTGTCTAGTTCACAACTCTCCAGCATCACTGGATCCTTGCAATTGGCTATACTGCATCCTAATAAAAATGGCACGTTAACAAGATAATCAAGGAGTATCTGAAGAGGTTTAGAGCCAAAGTGGCCCCTAAAAGTTTTTAAAGCCAAATATATGCAAACTGATTAAAATCAACATAGAGAGGGCGCCTGGGTGGCTCAGTTGGTTGAGCGACTGCCTTCGGCTCAGGTCATGATCCTGGAGTCCCAGGATCGAGTCCCGCATTGGGCTCCCTGCTGAGCGGGGGGTCTGCTTCTCCCTCTGACCCTCTTCCCTCTCGTGCTCTCTGTCTCTCATTCTCTCTCTCAAATAAATAAATCTTAAAAAAAAATTTTTTTTAATAAAATAAAATAAAATCAACATAGAGGATTTTTTCTAAGCAGTTAAGAGTCTCCCATCCAAATCTCATTCACCTACCCCATTACAAATAATAAGCAAAGTCAAAGTCTCGGCCAAATTCTAAATACTGCGCACACAATTCATCCTGCTCTGCTATGGTATTACTTAACTGTAACACAAAAGTTTTGTGTTCAAAATGCCACTTTTGCATTTCTACATAATAAAGGAAAGAGAGTCAATATGACTCAAAGAGGCTATTTTGTACCTTCCTACTGAAATAGTCTAAGGAACTTAAAAAAGGGATGTACAACTTCCATGTATCTCACAGCCATTCCAGTGCTGAACACTGCTCTGACCTACAAATGAAGCCCATGTCTCGGAGAGATTTTAAGAAATCAAAGATCATAGAAAAAAAAAAAAATCATTTAATAACCAAACTGGTGATGGCTGGTTCTCAACAGGAAAATATACTAAGCATTAGGCCACCCACATTAATTCTTTCAATGAACAGTGAGAGCCAACTATGTGCCAGGAAGGACAATTAAGTGTACCCACAGAGGACTGCAGACAGTTACATGTCCCACGTAATTTTGTTAAGTTGAAAGTAGTCATTTATTTCAACTATTAAAAGGAGATAATGTGTGAGGCTACTGCCCTCACTTTAACAATGAGAACAGGTTGGTCTAGCTTGAAAATAATTTTTAGGGGCGCCTGGGTGGCTCAGTCATTAAGCGTCTGCCTTTGGCTCAGGTCATGATCCCAGGGTCCTGGGATCAAGCCCCGCATCGGGCTCCCTGCTCGGCGGGAAGCCTGCTTCTCCCTCTCCCACTCCCCCTGCTTATGTTCCCTCTCTTGCTGTGTCCCTGTCAAATAAATAAAATAAAATCTTTAAAAAAAAAAAAAGAAAGAAAATAATTTTTAAACCCATCAAAGAGCTGAGAAAACAAGTTGACATCAACTGCCCCAGAAACTGGTGAGCCCTTCTGTGACCAGAAAAAGATTCACAGCTGCTTTCATCCCTAGCAGAGAGGCAGGAAAAACTGACCACAGATGAGAATAAGGAAAAACCTGCCAAACTTTTAAACTTCACAGCCATCTGTGGGCTGGCATGTCTGAGGCCTGATGAGAATGCTGAGGGCCCTCAGTCAAGAGTGTCTACACCACCCCAATTCTCCCCACGGGCCTTCATCAATTGCAAAGGGCCAAAAATGGGATGCAGAGCAGCTGGAGGGAGACCCAGTCCACACCAAGTGCACTCCAGAGGCCCTCTGAAGGCTAGGGATAGGAAAATAGAGTAGAAAGCCAAGGGCCCAACTGGAGAGCAAAGAGATCTCAGCAACCCAAAAGCTGGCAATTGGACTATAAAACAGAGCAAGCTCTTTCAAGGTTTGGGAAGCTAGCAACCTGGCTATAAAATATAGACATATCCGGGAGTTCAGACCCTGTGTTGGGCTCCATGCTGAATGTGGAGCCTACTTAAAAAAATAGACCGGTCACTCGCTCGCTCATAAATCTCACCAGTGCCCAAACCCCAAACTCTGCTGGAAGGGAAAATCCTGATCCAATCCTTAAACTATGTGAAGCCAGTGATGAACCAAATGTACCTATAGCTGCAACAGAACCCAGAGACAAGCAGATAGGACACAAATTAGATGCACCCAGCCTCTCACATTAAGAACTTTAGAGTAAAAGGGTGCATCCTTTACTAGGGCTAATTGTATTACCTCAACCTCTACTCTTTGCCCAGCATACTTCAGAAGATGATGG
This sequence comes from Mirounga leonina, assembly GCF_011800145.1. Classification (NCBI taxonomy): domain Eukaryota; kingdom Metazoa; phylum Chordata; class Mammalia; order Carnivora; family Phocidae; genus Mirounga; species Mirounga leonina. The sequence continues at coordinate 978,944 of NW_023270515.1, forward strand.
GATACACAAAGCCAAACGCGACCCCTGATCAAGAGAGGGAGTAGTCAAGAGTGGACCCAGAGAAGGCCCTGATGTTGAAAATGCTCAGCCATTATCTCTTCAAAGTATTTCTTCTGCCCCATTCTTATTATTTCCATTTAGGACTTTAATTACACATTAGACAATCTGATATCCCACAGATTCAAGAAGTTTGAACAACCTCAAGCAGAGTAAATGCAAAGAAATGTACTTAGGTGCACGTAGTAGCAAACTTTTGACGTGGCCTCCAATGATCCCCACCTCCTGGTACTGACAACCTTGTGAAATCCCAAATCCCTTCCCCTAGAGTAAGTTACTTCTAACCAAAAGAATACACTCAACACTGAGGGGATACCACTTCCATTACTGTGACTTCTGTCTTACTAGCAGATTATTATTCCTTATTCAGCTTTCACCTTTTGAAGATGCAAGCTGCCTTGTTGGATAGACAACTGGCAAGGAACTGAGGACAGCCAATAGACAACTAGAACCGAGACTTCTCAGTCCAACAACCCGAGAACTGAATCTAGCAAAAACCAGGTGAGCCTGGAAACAGACCCTCACCTTACCTACAATCAAGTCTCCAGTTGAAACCCCAGAGCTGGCCAACACCTGGACTGCAACCTTGATAAAGACTGAAATGACTCAGCTCAGCTGTGCCTGGACTTCTAATTTACATAAATTCTGGAATAATTAATAATAAATCTGCGTTGTTTTAAGCCACTAAGTTTTGGGGTAACCTCATCGCTTCTCGGCCTTTTGGCTAAGATCAAGTGAAGTTTTGGGGTAACCTCTCCTGCAGGAACAGATAACAACTATGGTACATCACAGTAAAACTGCTAAAAATCAAAAACAAAATGAAAATCTTAAAAAGCAGCCAGAAAAAAAAAAGCATTATCTTGAAAGAAATAATAGTAAGACTGCCAATTTTTCACTATTAATGAGCTGAAAGGGAAGGGAAAAAAAAAAAAAGCACTAACGGGAATTTCACCTTTAAAACAACTTTTAAAAACAAAGACAAAACAAAAATGTTTCAAACCAAAAATAAGTAAGAAAAAGGAAAACCAAAGCCATTGCCAACAAAACTTCATTAAAAGTAACAGAGTAAGTTGTCCAGACTGAAGAAAAATAATCACAGATAAGATACATGGGAATATAGGAAAGAACTGAAAATACCAGAAAAGGTAGATGGTGGGTAAGCAAATGAGTATTAACTTTAAAACAGCAGCAGTAACATCTGGAAAAATTTATAACATATGTAAAAGTAAAATATGATAATAGCCCAAAGGACAGGAGAGTAAGAATTAACAGTTTTAATCTCATTTACTTGGGAAGTGGTAAAATAACTAAATGGTCAACACATATTGTAACCTCTAGGGTAACCACTAAAATAATAAAAGGATATATACCTAAAAAGCAATAAAGAATAGTATAATAATTAATCCAAAAGAGAAGAGAAATAAAGAGATGGGAATATATAAAAAAGATACCTGGTAGACTTAACACAATTTTATTTAAGTAATTATACTAATTACTTAAATTATAACTAAAGACTCCAAGGAGAAGACTGAATAATAAAACTACATGCTGTTTACAGGAGACATACTTAGAAAATGAGACACGGGAAAATGTTTGCTTTACTAAAAGTAAAAGGACAGAAAAAGATGCACTATGCCATCGCTAACAGAGAGAAAGCAGGGCTGGCTGTACTAAGGCCAAGTCAGACTTTGAGGTAAGAAGCTATTATGAGAGAAAGAAAGAACATTTCCTAATTTAAAAAAAAAAAAGGTCAAATTCTGGAAAAGGCAAAACTATGGGAATAGTAAAAAGGTCAGTGGTTAGGAGGGAAGGAAGGATAATTAGGTATAGCACAGAGGATTTCTGGGCAGTATCTGTATGATCCTGTATTAGTGGATATGTGTCATTTGTCTAAACCCACAAAATGCACAACACCAAGAGCACCCACTGTAAATATAAAAGAACCCTAATGTAAACTATGGACTTGGGTGATTATGGGCGGTCAATATAGGTTCACTGACTGCAGCAAACGTACCATTCTGGGGAATGCAGAAAACGAGGGAGGCTGTGCACTTACAGGGGACAGTGCTCAATTTTGCTATGAACCTAAAACTGCTCTAAAAAGGTTAATGCAATAGGAAGATAACAATTATGAATTTGTACGTACCCACTAACATACATAAAGAACTGGAAAAAGTAAAAAGACAACTCTACAGTTACAGATGAAGATTGTAACAATCCCTCTCAGACATCAATAGAACCAAATGGCAAAAATGTGTAAGGATTTAGACAATGTGAAAGGAAAAAATTTCATGTGACTTTTGTCCCTTAGATGCAAATAACTGTTATGATTAGGTGAGCCTCTGAAAACAAAGTAATTAATAACTATCCTCTTTCAAAGCAGGGTAGAGCACGCTCTTGATCTCAGGATACTGAGTTCAAGCCCTATGCAGTATGGAGAGCTTACTTACATAAAGTAGCACAGTCAAGGCTAAGGAACTCATAGATAACAACACCACTACCATTATTCAGCACCTAACTAGAAGGCACCATTAGTTCCCCAGCCCACAATGTGTTCACCCATAAATGGGTAAATAGCAGGTATCATTCATTCAGACATAAGAGCCAAAAGAGACTGTATTTTGTTATCTCATTTAGACCCTACAAATATAAATTAAGCAAAAGGGAAGTCTACCCAATTAGGCCTTGTCATCTTACCAACATCGTTACTTTTAAGTGCTGATTATTACTACATGCCAGGCATCGTAAGCCATTTTTTTCCCATGTTTACAACAATGCTTTGATACAATTACTATTATCTTTGGGGCACCTGGGTGGCTCAGATGGTTAAGCATCTGCCTTCGGCTCAGGTCATGATCTCCAGGTCCTGAGAGCCACCCAGGCGCCCCTCAACTTTGTATTTCAATACAAATAACTTTTTTTCCTTAAAGGCCTATTAAACATTATTTAAAAGAAAAAGCATAATGACAATAAATTCTCTAACAATAGGCTGCAATGTAAGGATTTCCTGATTTTATTTACTGGTTAAGGAAGACAGTGACCTACAAAATGGCGTGTTACTCAATTAGTAAGTCTCTCGAATCACGTTCGCCTTATTTAAACATGCTCCTTCTTTACAAATTAGGTCCTTCCTCACTCCTGTGCCCCATTCCATAGCTCCATTTCCTTCTTCCTCTTTCATGTTCACCACCTATAAATCATAAATACCCCAATTACATTTTACGAATTCACAGGCCCAACTGCTAATGCAGATAAGTAGTCTCAATTCTTTCAAGAAATAGCAAAAATACTCTTGCTTCCAAAGTACAGGCTGGAGTGACAACATGGTCCTAAGTCTAAGATAAACTGTAACTTTGTATGCAGTGACTCTGGAATCACCTGAAACGTTTCAAAAACTACCAACGTCCAGTCCCAATACAAAAATTCTGATTTAACTAGTGTGAGACATGGCCTGAGTATTCAGATTTTATAAAGCTTCCCAGATGGCTCTGATCCAAGAATGAGAACTGAGAAAAAGGAGTAAATTTAACAGCACAAGGAAACAAACAGCATAAAGAAACTATCAGACAAAACCCGAAGGTGAAACACTTTACAGACCAACTCAAGTCTCTTCAGGAGAAAAAACTATGGAAAATAAAAAAGAGATGGAAAATAATTCCAGTACAACACGTGGACCTTACCTGAAGCCCAATTCTAACTAAATATAAAAAGAAATCCAAGGAACAAGAAGAAATCTGAATATGGTCTAGATATATAAATAAACCTACGTATGTATCATCAAAGAATATTATTCTTTGGATTTTAAGTGTGACAGACACTGGCACTGTGGTGGTCTAAGAAACAGTCCTTCAATTTTTTCGAGATGCACTCGGCAGAATTTCGAGAGGAAATATAATGTCTAGATTTACTTTAAAATACTTCAGCTTATTAACCAATAAAATAAAGGAATGTCTGGAATTTGCTTTAAAACAATACAGCCTACGGGAGGGAGCTAACAGATGCAACATTCTTTGCTAATCACTGAGGCTGATAAGGAGTACCTAGTGGATGGTTCATTACTCTTATTTTTCTGTTTGAAGATTTCCACTGGTAATTTATAAAAAAAATACTTCAAATAGAAGCCAAAGTAAAGATAGCAAATTGGCAACGGGGTTCATTTCATTATTCCAATTTGTGTATATCTAAAATACTGCTTAATTGAAAGAAAAGCGGACTTGGTTTGGAGAACTAGAAGCTACTCACGTACTCCGACAAAAAAAAAAAAACTCTCCTGTATACAAGATGCTCATCCTGAGTGGCTCGGTCGTTAAGGGTCTGACTTCGGCTCAGGTCATGATCCCAGAGTCCTGGGATCGAGCTCCGCATTAGGCTCCCTGCTCGGTGGGAAGCCTGCTTCTCCCTCTCCCACTCCCCTTGCTCGTGTTCCTGCTTTTGATATCTCTCTGTCAAATAAATAAATAAAATCTTTAAAAAAAAAAAGGAAGCTCATCCTCTGTCACTTACAGCTAGGAGAGGGTAGAGGCAGGGGAAGGCAAAGGACAAAGAGGATTTCCACCAGACCCAATGAGCTAGGTGATGAGAGATGACCTGGCTCACAGCCACACCACAGGAATGTAACACAGAGATGTGGGGTAATTCTAAGCAGAATTTTAAGTAGGATTTCAAGCAATTCTAACAGAAAAGCCAAAAGTGTAATATTTAAAAAGTTTTCCAGTAGTTATAGCATCTCAAAATTTACACAATTATCTCTTCCACAGCACAACTGCACTGTCAATAATGCACTTCTGCTTCCCTGATAACACTTTTTTCTCTCACCAGGTGTAAAACAAGTAGTCCTTTAAACGTTTCCTAGACTTAAATATCAAAATAACATATTCAATTCTGTCATGATGCAGAATTTTTAGAACTTTCTTGGAAATACTGTTCACTTTTAAGTGTTTGCTTCAAAAAACTCTACATCAGTAAATATTACAATTGATGACTGAAATAAAATCCTTTCTCCAGACTTTGTCAATAATACTTAACTGTTCATATACAGATGACAAATCCCCGTTTACTTTTTGTCCTTTTGTTTAATCCAAGAAGTGATCGTATCCTACTACCGAATTCTATTACAAGTATTAGAACTGTGGTAATAGATCACTCAGGAGATTTTGATTTGTCCTCCGTTGTTTTGCTCACACAAGATGCCGATACAGCCTGGTTAACTAACGAAATCCTTTCTCCTAATACACAAGTTGGCAAAAATATTTTCCTAAAGATTGCTTTATTTCATCGGACAAACCAGTGGGCAAGACCTAATTCTACATCGTGAGAGCAACTCAAAAAGTTGACAAGGTGCAATGAAAAGAGAAGCAAAAAGAAAATGAAAAGACGCTAAGGGTGCTCTAAACGGAGAAGCCGCACAGTTAGGGCCTACGTTAAGTTACCAATACAAAAATTCATCAAAGTAAGTTTTCTAAGGCAACAAGTACTGTACAGTTTGGAGAAGCAAAAGTACTGGAGGAATGGCATACTGTCAGAACAGCAAGATTTTTATGACGCTGCCGAGGGGTAAGAAAAACACGCTCAAGAGAAGAACATTTCTCCAGCTTTCAGAAACCAACCATTCTATTCCTAGGGAACAAGTGGTTAGAGGAGCTGGGCGGGGCAAAAGAGGGAACACCAATCAGAGGTCGAGTTACAAGTCGCGTACGAAAACAGAAGGATGAGAGCAGCTCGCTGAGTGGCTGGCACCTACCCCCCCCCCACCCCGCCCGCGCGCACGCGCGCCCCCGGCTCTCACCATAGGCAGCCGCACCTGGGGACCCACCCCACCGCAAACCGCGGCGCAGGGTCGCCCCCACCTCCCGCCAGCCACCCCCCCCGAGCCGTTTCCTCCCAAAACAAACCTGGCCGCCCCAAAACAAAACAAAACCTGCCGAGGGAGTCCCGCTCTCCCGGGGTCGCCCCCGAGCAGCGCTCGGCCACTTCGCCCCGCGAGCAGGAGCCCCGACAAGGGGGCGGGGAGCGGGTGCTCGGAAACACGGGATGGAAATGTCAAAAATCTCACCAATTCCTCGTAGCTCCTGTTGTGCTCGTTGCCCTCCCAGTCCAACCTCTTCGGCAGCAGCTGCAAAGGCACGAGACGCACACGCGTGACCACCGCGCGGGGCCGGGCGGGGGGCCGCGGGCCGCGCGGGGGGCGGCGGGGTGGGCGGGGGTGGGGAGCTGGGCGAGCGGCCCCAGCAGGGTAGGGAAGGGGGCACGAGGGGACGCGGCGGGGCGGGCGCGGCGGGCGCCGCGAAGCACAGACCTGGTACTGCTCCAGCTCCTGCACCAGCACCTGCAGCCGACGAGACGCGCAGTTAGGAGGGCGGGGGGCACCCGGGTCCACCCGGCGCCCTCCACCCGCGCCCCAGGCGGCGGCGGGGCCGGGGCCGGGGCCGGGACGCGGCGGCCCGCGCCGCCGCCCGCGGGGCCCGCACTCACCTGGGCGGCTCTCCGACACGGGCCGGCCGATAGGTACCGGGCGATGAGAAAGTACAGCTCTGCGGGAAGACGGGGAGTCGGTCAAGAGCGGGCGCGGCGGCGGGGAGGGGACCGCGGCCGGGCTGGGGGCGCCGCGGGGAGGGCGCGGGCGGCGCGTCTTACCCGACTCGATGAGGGGCACCGGGCGTCGGGCGGGCGAGGGCTCCGCCATGGCCGGGCGCGGGGCGCGGGGCGCGGCGCGGGAGCGGGCGAGCGAAGCGTGTAGGCCGCGCCGAGGCCTGAGCGGGCCGGCGTCCCTCTACCTCTGGCGCGCCGCCGCCGCCGCCATGCCGTGCGCGCCGCCACGCCGATGCCTCCGCGAAGTAGTGCCTCCGCGGGAGAGAAAGTAGTCCCTGCGCGGCGGCGGCCCGGCGCCCCCGTCCGACCGACGGTGGGGCCGCGACCAGAGCGGCTGGCTGCGCCTCCCTCTCCGCCGTGTCAGGGGCGCCGCGACGGGAACGTGGGGGTGGGCGAAGGCCCGGGCCCGGGCAGGCGGCGGGTGGGGGCGGGGAGCGCGCGTGGCCGGGATCCCTGCGCGCGGTGAGGCGGCCCCGGCCATTGTGAGGCGGCG
>NW_023270515.1:986481-1026712 GCF_011800145.1 Mirounga leonina
GGGGTCGCCCGCTTCGGGCTCTAGGAAGGGACGTTTCCCGGACAGTCATCTGGGGCCGGTGTGTTTGCCCCTCGCGAAAGCTCGCTCGCTTGGAGGACGCGAAGCCCGTAAACCTTGAGAGTCGCACCACCCGCAGACAGGAGAACGTCGGCCCGCAAAGCTTTCCCGGGGGAGGAGAGGACGGATGCGGGAAGCCACAGGTGGGGGGGGGGGGCCAGGGGTCCGCGGACACGGACGCGTTCGCGTCTTGGAGGGCACGGCGAACGTCCGCGGGACGGAAGGATGAATAAGTGAGACCGAGCCGCAGTCCAGCGGACAGAAAGGGTTAAGGAAAATGCAGTAGATCGCGGAGGATGTAAGCCTCGCTCGTCGGGGAAAGCCGCCTGGAGCCGGCGATGACTTCGCCGGATGGGGAAAAGGAATGGGAGGAAGCGGGCAGTACCGACAGGCAGCAGCCCATTCCCAGGAAGAGAAGCAGGAAGCTTGGGGGAACGCACGGGGGGAGCCGTGTGTGATTAGGATTCAAAGCTGGAGCAGTGGACAAGGATTTGGGCCTCTCTCAATTGCCGTGCTAGGCTTCTGGCCTCGCTGGGTTCGTCGCTCAGCATGTCCAGGGCACCCTAGTCTGAGCCCGAAAGCACAGCAGTGAGCAAAGCAAAGAGCCCTACCCTCCGTGGAGTATGCATCGTCGTTCTAATTCCTACTCCGTGTAATGACCCCCACGTAGCGGTTCAGCTGAGGTTCAGGTGTGGGACTGACCTTGGGTCTTGTGCCACTGTTAGATGTTTGACCCTGACTGAATCACTTAACCTCTGAGCCTCCGTTTTCCCTCACCTGTAAACTGTAAATCATATTTGTGCCTACTTCGTAGGGTTGTGAGCATTGACAACCGTGTGGGTTAATACGTGTTCCTGGCATATAGTAATAAGCACCCTGTCCGTGCTAGTTTTTTATAATTATTTACACCAGGTAACAGAAGATCTTATATATGTTTGTGAATGAACCCAAACATGTTCAGACAAGCGCATCAGTAATGTGTTCTTATATCTGTTAATTCAGCAAACATTAATCAAGTGATGGAGACCAAAAAAGAATAAGCCACATCTTTGCCATCAGAGACTTCAGCGTCTTTTAGGAGAAACAGATGTAAGCAAATAATGACAAAATTTAGGGCAGAGAGAGGCGATCAACCTGCCTGTGGGAGGGAAGGTTGTTAGAGAGGTTTGAGCCTTCCCAGTTTCTGCGTGGAACGGGATTCCAGGCATCTGAACAACAAAGGGCCAAGACATGAGTAACATTTCAAGTTTAAGGAACTCTAGTATGCCTATTTGGGGTGACTTTGGAGGTGTGGATGGGACCCACTAAGAAGTTAAAATTGAGAAGAAAAAAGTTAAAGTTGGGAGCAATCGGAAGATTCTAAGCCAAGAAGGGTCGGTTTTAATTTTAGGATTGATTTGAGAGTATTAGGACCAAGAGGCAGGAAAACCACTTAGATGACCTTTTAAATAAGAAAGAAATGAAGATGCACTAGGCCAATGGACATAAGGATGAAGAGGCAGAGACAGGATCAGAAACACATTGGAGGTTAAGTCAGCAAGATGAGGTTGAAGTGGAATGAAAAGAGTCACAAAAGTCTCAAGTTTTGGGCTGAGTAGGTCAAGGTTGTGCCACCAACTAAGATAGGACATACAGGCTGTAGCTCATTTGTTAAAATGAATACTTGGCACAACTTGATTATTTGAAGTTACAGTGCATATTTGTGGGACAGTATGATCTGATGCTAAAGATTACCCAAGTTGGCAAGTGATAAAGACATAAAGAAGGGAGGATTTAAACCTTCAAAGATTGATCCAGGACTTGCCTATTTCGCCTTGGGTTGTTTGTTTGTTTTTGGTTTTGTTCTCGAAAGATTTTCTCTTTAAGCAATCTCTACACCCAATGTGGGCCTCGAACTAAGAATGCCAAGATCAAGAGTCCCACGATCCATCCCATGAGCCAGTCAGGTGCCCCAACATATTTCACTTTGTCATAATATCATAAAAGCAAAAGAGAGCCGCCAAAACATGTAAGAATTTATATCTCAAGTACTGGTCTTTGTCCAAAACTACAATTCCAGTATGGGCAGCCCAGTAACCATTATGAGGCATCAGAGTGAGGACAGTTTTCCTTTGCAAAAGCCTGGCTAGTTAGTGCCTTTACAACCTACTCTGATGTCCATGACCAGTACTGCTGGTAGATTTGAAAAAGAAACACAAAGATTCTGACAAGAGGCAGAATATCTTCCCCATTCAACTCTCAAGTGACAGAGACCCAGATTTGATTCCCACTTCTGCCACCTAGAAAAGGAGATACACTCTCCCATCGGCAGCTCCACAGTGGGGGACCTGCCGGGAGTCTCCAAACAAAGCATAAATCGTGTATATGTTCCCCTCACAACTGAACCCAAATCACTCCAAACGCAAACACTAAGATTTGCTTTGGAGTAAATGGAAATAACTTGAGTTGTACCACAGGCAAGCTATATGGAGAGCCAAATTCTAGAAAAGTTGCTAGATAAGCAGGGGCCAGAAGATCTTAACAGCTGGTGACATCATCTGTAAGGCTGTCCCCCATCTCCACTATAAGAGAACTAGAATGTGTTAGTCCTTGGCAGCCAACACCTCTCCTGGATAAGCATCACTGATCCTTAGTCAGATGCCATTAATATGCTCACTTCGCAGCTAAGAAAGCTGAGGCTGGCCTAGGGAGACCCAGAAGGGCCTGAGGGCACATAGCCAGGCTGCAAGCCCAGCTGGGACACAACGACCTTAGACTGAACCCACGCACTGCAGAATTCTTTCTTGCCTTGCCACATCTCACAAGGGAGGAATCAGAGCCTGAATAGGAAGGGACTCACACAAGACCACACAGATGGTCCATGAGAGAGCTGAGATTGGAAATGCACAAGGACGTGAACGATCTCCTTTATCACAGGCAACTCGGCGCTGGATCCTCTTGTTCTCATTTTAAGCATGAGGAAACTGAGGTTTAGAAAATTTCAGGACTTGCGTACGGATGTAAACTCTTAAGGAAAAAACAAAAATCCAGCGGGACCTTCTAAGTTAGGAGTCTCGAGAGCATTAAGTGTGAAGAGCACGTCTGGAAAATGGGGAGCAAACCAGAGTTAGGGGCAACTTTGAAAGAGTGAAACAATGAGATCTGTGAGCAGTAGACACCATGCAAAGAAAACTGTATACATAATTCAAATTCTAATATCAATATGTTTGTGCAAATGTACGTTAATTGAATTTCATCTCGTGCAGCAGGCACTGCTCATCCACACACCCTAGCAGCAGAGTCCTGAGGGACCTAAGAAAGTAGATGACGTTGGACCTACAGAAGAGTGATACCACAAAGCGTAATCAGGACACAGAAGTGAAATCAAGCGCACACAAAAACATCATTTCATTCATTCAACACAAATTACATTGGAAGCCTTCTCTAAGGCAGGCAGTATGTGGTGGTCATTGGTTTCTGGGCTTCTGTGAGCTAAATCCCCTAGAAGTAGAAAAAAGTTAGTATCTTAATAGGTTACCAAAGGACTTTGGGGAAAAAAAAAAAACCAACAGAATGAGGGTAACTGGTTTTGGATAAGCCCTCAGTCATAGCCAACCTTTGCATCTGATTCCTGAGGCTCCTCTCTACTTCCTATGTGTCATCTTTCCCTCAGGACCTTTCCTTCCCTTTCAGTCCGCACCAGCCAGCTGTCCCCTTAATGCTACTTGGCCCTGCCCTCCTTCAGCAGATTGCTTCCACATTTAGCCCTTCCCTCGCTTGTCACTGGATCCTGTCCCTCAGTGTCCCCACGGTGCAGGCATTGGCCCGTGTCTGTGTCCAAGTCTCACCAGTTCTTTTGAGATGGTTCTCAGGGCGTTGGAGAGAACACAGCGTGATTGGACCAGAGAGACCCTGGGAACGGGGGAGCTGGAATCAGAATATGTCCGTCTTCGAAGGCGACTTACGAGTTGAGCAAACTCTCTGGCTCGGCGCTCGTTCTTGGGTTTTGATCATCTTTCACACAGGGATTAACAACAATAGATAACATTTGGTGAATGTGTCTATATCCTGGACACTGCACTAACCCATTTAACATGTTTTGTTTAATCCTATGAGATAGCTAGAATGCATGAGTCACTTGTGAGCATTTCAGAGAGAATGCCTATAAAGAGCTCTCTGAACAATGCCCAGCTCTCAACATCACACTCTTACGTAAAAATTATTTCTTTCTCCATTCCCTCCGTCACCAACAAGTCTCCTCAAAGGTCTCCTTGACTCCCTACCCAATGAATCCTATCACTACTTTTACACTTCCTGAAGTACAACTTAACATATTCTCCATTCAAGCCTGGCTCCTTCCCTTTCACCTAAACCCAAACTCCGGGCTTCCTTTGTAAAGCTGTGTAGGATCCTCTGCTTTCTACCCTTTTCCCCCCAGGGCATCCACAGGAAAGCTGACTGCACCGGGCTGGGAGCTTTCCTGTCCTCTGGCTCCCAGTGGGTCACGACGGAGGAGGCCCCAGCAGGAGATGGAAGAGTGGGAGGAGGGTGAGAGTGGGTTTCTATTTTCCCAGCGCCTTTCCTGCCAAGCCGCAGGTTGGTGATGGCTGCAGGTTCTCGAAAGAAAGCCACAGTTCATGTGGGACAGCTCTCTCTCCATACATCAACCCTCTCTCAGTTTTCATACCTTGACCTCCCCTGGGCCTTCAGGATTTGGGCTTCTCTTCTGAGTCAGATGCAAGCCTCTGGAGGGAGCCCAGCGTGCTTTCGAGTCCCTGGCAGATTTATTTTAACTGCCCGCACCCTTGCGAACAGTGGCACCACTAACCCTCCTTAGGTATCCCAATGGATTATGCCTTCTCCTTCCTTCCGGAGCTCTGGTAGGTACTCAAGCTCTCCATGATGATGACTGCACTCGAACTGAGTCCAGAGCATGCCCTCCAATTCTCTCTCTCTCTGCTCCCCTATTTCTTTCTTCTCTGTACATTTTGTCCTCTAGCTTGAAAGGATCTACCTCAATCCCTAACTCCTTGCCTCACAAAACCTTTCCTGAGTCATTATGGTCCTTGTTAAGCGATTTTTGAATGTCCCCGAATTATTTCTTCATCACACACGCAACCCATCAGTAAGCCCTGATGAGCTTGGATATAAGCACTTCTCATCTAGATGAGCAGAACAACCTCCTAAGTGTCTTCCTGCTTCTCTGTTTATCCTGGAACAGGCGGTTTTCAAGAGGCAGCTGGAGGGGTCCTGTTAAAACTTAAGGCAGTCCTGTCCTCCTTTCTCAAAACCCTCTGACAGCTCCCATCTGACCCAGAGGAGAAGCCCCCGAGTCCTCCAAGGCCTCCATGATCTGGCCTGCTGGTGCTTCTGTGACCTCTTGTCCCACTATTGTTCCCTCTTCTCACTCGGCTCCAGCCGCACCAGCCGCCCTGACCGTCCTCAGACACTCCAGGCACGCCACTACCTCAGGGCCTTTGTACTTGCTGTTCTTTCTGCCAGGATCATCCTTCCCCTAGAACACCACACAGCTAGTTCGTCGCCTCAGACAAGTCGTGGCTCAGAGGTTGCGTTTTCAGTGAGACCTTCCCTGACTGCCCTAAACCCAGTACTTCACCTCACCTTCTGCTCCCACTTCCCTTCTGTCCTGCCTGCTTCCCTCTTCTCTGCAGCACTTTTGACCTAACCGGCTGTAAACTGTGCTCGTCATTTGTGTTTATTGCCCATCTCCTCCCACTTCGTGAAGGCGGGCCGAGAGATTTGTTGTCTGCTCGGCTCTCTGAGGTCTCTCTAGAACTATAACGGAGCCTGATGTATGGTAGGTACACACGAAATATTGGTAGGATGGTTAAAAAAAAAATCGCTTAGCTAGACAGTCCCTCAAACACGAGACGGTGATGCTCTCAACATTCGCTCAGAAGTGTTTTTGGATGGCGTGGTGGTTTAGTCTGAGAGCCCACGACAACCTGTTGGCTCACGGTGTACCTCGAGACGGGGCCCTTAGGTCAGGGGGCCAGCAGAAACAGAGCTCGCAAGACCAGAAATGCTTTCTTTCTCTGCACAACCTGCCCCCGCAGCGGCCCCCACAGAAGAAGGGCCTCCTGTATTCTCTGGAGGGCAGAGCGAAGCAGTCAGAGCCTGGAGAGAGGAAGGGCGTGTGGAAGAGCGCACTGGGGAGCAGGAAGGGAGGCTGCTTTAGGGAGAGCGCCAGACCACTATGGGGATGGGACATCCTGTCACCCCTTTCCCATGAACGCCCAGTGGCCTCTGCCTCCTCCCTGGACACACAGCACTCCCCCCCCCCCCGCCCCGTACCCTCTGGCTGCCAGCTGGAGTCCCCACAGGAGAGAGCTCGCCCCCCCCATCCTCCCCTCCCCCCAACCTCTCTCTCAAGCAAGCACAGCCTGGATCACCAAGAGGAGGAGGCCAAGAAATTCGGCCTTGCCTGAGTCGGGGAGGTAAGTCTGGGAGCTGCTGGGAGTGGAGGGAAACCCAGCAGGCCCAAGAGGAAGTCTACAAGAAAGAACAAAAGATAGAGGGAAAGTCCAAGGAGGTGGGGCTGGGGAAGAAGGTAGTGCTCCAAGGTCACTGGGTCATCTCACCAGGGAATAGTCCCCTGTCACCAGTTACGCAACACCTAAGTGCCTACCGCGAGGCCTTCCCGTTTTCTGGGATGACATTTGGCACCTAACTGCAGAAATAACTCCCCTGTTTGCAAGTTGGATAGAACTTCCTGGTCCCTCTTTTTTATTTATGGGCAAGTCTGACCTAGAGCAGGGTGAAAAAAGAAAACAACCCACAGTTTAACACTAAATCATCAATTTAAAAAAATAAAAGCCATCAAAGGTTTAAAATCTGAATATTGGTAATGAGATGGAGTTCAGATGATGTTTGAATTAAGAACCCAGAATCCCAAATCTTGCCATTAGCCAGCCACTTGCTCTCTCAAGGTCTCCAAGGAAGGAGAATACTGGCTGCAAGCGGTATTTTATGGACCCTGACCTCATCCCCTAATGATCTAGGCTAGATGGTATTTGTTCAGGGCAGCCTTGGGAGACTAGCACAAAGCTGCCCAGAAGTGCCTAAGCAAAGCTGGGGGAAGGCGTTCCAACAGGAGAATGTGCAAAGCTTGGAGAGTGCCTGCAAGGCTCTGTCTTGCGGTCTCCCGGAGCCGTGGTCCTGCACCCAGCAGATCTTCCCAGCTACAAGAGAGCAGAAGACATGATCAACCCTTCTTCCTATAGGACCCAGCTTGTACTCTGAAAGAGCTGGGCTTTGAGTGGGTTAGACCTGGGTTGGTTTCCACCTGGCCTTTAAAACAGCAGAAACCAGCACACTGACCAGGCTAGGTATTTGTACTACCCACAGAGAGGACATAACACAGAATTAACGCAATCCCGGGGAGCACAAGAATGATCACAAAGTGGATATGTTCCTTACAATTTTTGTGAGTGGCTTCATTTTCCATAACAACAATGGCTCCATGGGGCACCTGGCTGGCTCAGTCGGTAGAGGATGCGACTCTGGGTCTCAGGCTAAAGGATATAATTTCCTGCAACAAGCCCATAACATAAGCTATGCCAAAATCTAACCTCACAAAGGTCACACGCTCCACAGAATTTAATTATAAAGGCTTTGCAGAGAGCAGAATACGAGAGGAGAACATCTTGCACTTTGCAGTAAAGAATCCAGAAACTCAATTTCATGATGACAAGATAAATAAAATATGTAGTTTACCTTGAACTGGATCTTGGTCCCAAAAGGCTAATGCTTTCTAATTAGTAACTTTGGAACTACTGGGATATACGTTCTTCAGCTTTCTCTTTTATCTTTATTAAAAAAAAAAAAAAAAAAGAGTGATGACCAGCCACCACTTTGAATTCTCTCAATCTTACAAACTCCCCGAGTATTCTAACTGCAGGGTAGTCTCATTAAGATGGGGTAAAAAGGTAAAAAGTTTACTCAATGGCAAAGAACCCAGAAATAAACTTTGACAGCCGCATAAAGCGAGAGACACATGGCCTGCCTGCTTGCTCCCAGTCAAGCGTGGCTTTCCATAGCCTTCTTCACTCCCCACAAGAACCTGTGGCTATAGAATATACAACCCACAACCAGTGAAGACTTCACTGGATGGAAGAAGCTCCTTTTTTTGCCAGTCTCCTAGGATTTTTTTTTAACCTTCCTGGTCCTCCTTCCCACCTGACACTTCTAGAGGCTTTGCTGTCCTGTCACCAGGTACAAAGCATGCCAGTAATTTTCTGAATGCATCCTGTGATGCAGTCATTTTGGTACAGCCCTTTATTTAACACACCATTTTGGCCCAAGGGTCATAAGTACATCATTTTAAAATTCAACCAAGTCATGTATAAGGCAAGACATATCCATCTGATCCTCAGCCTCATCCAGTACCAGACCTCAACCCATCACCAGCTCCTGGGGAACGGGGGG
Source organism: Mirounga leonina (assembly GCF_011800145.1). Lineage (NCBI taxonomy): Eukaryota > Metazoa > Chordata > Mammalia > Carnivora > Phocidae > Mirounga > Mirounga leonina. The sequence continues at coordinate 994,966 of NW_023270515.1, forward strand.
GAACAGAATAACAGGGAGCCTGGGGATCAGGGCCAGGCTCAGGAATGGCTTAAGAATGGGAGGGATCCATGGGGCACCTGGCTGGCTCAGTCAGTAGAGGATGCGACTCTGGATCTCAGGGTTGTGAGTTCAAGCCCCACGTTGGTGAATAAAATCTTAAAAAAAAAAAAAAAAGGAATGGAATTGTGGCTTCCACACTTCCTGCTAAAGCTGAATGTATATATACCCAGTGACCAAGCTGTCCTTCTTCCCAGTTGTACACCACAAATGAATACATGTGTTCATCAAAAGACACGTGCAAGTACGTTCATAGCAGAACTACCCATAATAGCCCCAAACTGGGGCTATAATGCCCATCAACTGCAGAATGGATAAATAATTTTGAAATTATTTATTTTGAAAAATTGGAATTCATTCATAATAATGTTAAACTATCAGGAATGAGGATGAATGTACAACATAAATGACTCATAAATATAAGGACTGAGCAAAGAAGGCAGACACAAAAGAGTGCATACTGTATTATTGCGTTGATATGCCATTCAAAACCAGGCAAATGGGCCTGTGGCATTAGAAGTTAGGATAGTGGTTAGGGGCGCCTGTATGGCTCAGTCGGTTAAGCGTCTGCCTTTGGCTCAGGTCATGATCCTGGGGTCCTGGGATTGAACCCCACGTCCGGCTCCCTGCTCAGTGGGGAGTCTGCTTCTCCCTCTCCCTCTGCCCCTCGCCACCCCCGCTTGTGCTTTCTTTCTCTCTCTTAAATAGTAAATAAAATCTTTAAAAAAAAAAAAAAGAAGGATAGTGGTTGGTTACTCTTAGGGTGGGGATAGTAACTGAAGAGATACTTCTGGAATTCGGGTTCAGGCATGTTCTCTTTCTTAATCTGGAATGTATTCACTTGGTGAAAAATTCACTGAGCCATACGCTTATGACATATGTTATACTCCAATAAGAAGTTTATATATTTTTTTTAAGATTTTTTTTTTTATTTGACAGAGAGAGACACAGCGAGAGAGGGAGTACAAGCAGGGGGAGTGGGAGAGGGAGAAGCAGGCTTCCCACTGTGCAGGGAGCCCGTTGTGGGACTTGATCCCAGGACCCTGGGACCATGACCTGAGCCGAAGGTGGACGCTTAACGACTGAGCCACCCAGGTGCCCTAAAAAGTTTATATTAAAAGAAAGAAACAAAAGGAAAAATCTCATGGTGTCTGTGGTAGTCAGAATAATGGCTCACCAGAGATGTCCACATCCTAACCCTCAGAATTTGTGAATCTCTCATGTTACCCAGCAAAAGGGACTCTGCAGATGGGCTTTAGTTAAGGATCTCAAGATAAGGAGACTGTCCTGGACCAGTCAGTTTGGCCCCATGGAATCACAGAGGTTTTTTTTTTTTTAGATTTTATTTATTTTTTTGACAGAGAGAGACATAGCGAGAGCAGGAACACAAGCAGGGGGAGTGGGAGAGGGAGAAGCAGGCTTCCCGCAGAGCAGGGAGCCCGATGTGGGGCTCGATCCCAGGACCCTGGGATCATGACCTGAGCCGAAGGCAGATGCTTAACGACCGAGCCACCCCGGCGCCCATCACAGAGGTTTTTATGAGAAGAAAGCAACCTGGTACAAAATATCTTTTGTAGCCCACCCTAAGTGATACATACAGGAGGAGAATTCTAGAAAATGCAGTTCAGCTCAGCAAGTTGGCACATTACAAAGTTACCACATAACTGTACCCTTATTAGCTGGTGTACCTTGGGGAAAAGTCCTTCACTTCATCTGAAAAATTAAAATGATAATAGTTATACATAGGCTTGCATAAGAATTAAGTGAAATAATACATGTTCTAGGCACCATGCCTAGAATATAAGACCTCACATTTTTGTTGAATTTGTTCATTGATCCCATTACTGAGATGGTCAAAGAATGTGCTTTTGGTTTAATTGTGTTGCTCATAAAGATAATTTGCTCTTTGAAATGGTAAAAAGAATTATTGGGGTGCCTGGTGGCTCAGTCGTTAAGTGTCTGCCTTCGGCTCAGGTCATGATCCCAGGGTCCCGGGATCAAGCCCTGTGTTGGGCTCCCTGCTCCGCGGGAAGCCTGCTTCTCCCTCTCCTGCTTCTCCCTCTGCCACTCCCCCTGCTTGTGTTCCCTCTCTCGCTGTGTCTCTCTCTGTCAAATAAATAAATAAAATCTTAAAAAAAAAAAGATTACATGCAAACTTGAGATTAGTGATAACATCATACATTTTGTATCCATTTCTGTAGGACACCGTACATACACATACTGTACTTACATTCCATCTTCTCTTCTATTGATTTCTTGTTTAAAAAAGCAGTTTACAAAACAATATTTCATGTATGTTTCCCTTTTTACAAAAGAACTGAAGCATTTTCTACAAAATATCTGTGTGGTCAGAGGACAGAGACTTGACTGCAAGCACCCCCTCATGCTAGTCGTTTGGGCAAGTCAGGTGAACATGAGACAGGTCGAAGGGAAGACAGGAGAGCCATCGTTCCCCCACAGTCTTCGTGAGCACCTACTGAGAAAACGTGGGTTACTGCTTAAGCCTATACCTGGCACATGTTTGCTCAGCATCATCATCACTGTTATTAATGTGCAGAAAACAGCCTGGAAGCATAAAGACATGCAGGCTAACCCCGTGTGGTGGGATGTTTCATTTGTTTTCTTTTCTTTTTTTTTTTTTTTTTTTAAGTAGGCTCCATGCCCAGCACGGGGCTGGAACTCACGACCCTGAGATCATGACCTGAGCGGAAATCAAGAGTCAGACGCTCAACCAACTGAGCCACCCAGGCGCCCCAAGGGCCATTGGTTTTCTTCTTTGAGCTTTTCTGTCTTCAGAATCATCAATCATAAACATACACGTTATTTTTGAAGACCCTCGTGGCCATAACACCCTCTGTTTCTCTTCCAAACCCTTTCTTTTGACTCCATTCACACTATTCCCCATTCCAGGTTCTGCTCCTCCACATATGAGTCAGTATTTGCAAGTTAAATCCTTTCTGTGTCCCCAGGACCAAGCCAACATCCCACCGTCTATATGGTTTTCTGTCATGATCCCCAATCTTTGGCCTCTGCACGCTCCTCCATTCCCAAAGAGTGACATCTTCTGTCCTAACCCGTTAGGTAAGCAAGAAAGGCATCTTGAACAGTTGCACTGTAAGATTCAAATATGATTAGCAGAGGAAACACATTTTCTTCTAGCCAGTAGTAGGTAAGGTACCCCGCCAAACAAAACTCTACCTTTTCAACGTCTGATTCAAGGGGCAAATATTTCTCCATGGCTACCTTGTAATCTAAATTTAGAGGCCTCAGCAAAATTATCCACATTTTAAAAATATTTATTTCAAGATTCCAAATAAACGCAGTGCCAAGTTTAGCGTGTCAAAGCACAGGAACAACTGCATTTTATTAACCAAGCAATGTTCCTCTTCTTTTTCTGTTGTTTTGATTTTTTCCCCCTCAACTTTTTATTTTGAACATTCTCAAGCCTATAGAAAAGTTGAAAGAACGGTACCAAAAACTCTGATATATCCTTCATGTAGTTCATCAGTTGTTAACTTTTTGCTGCATTTGCTCATTTTTATGCATTTATTTTACTGAACCATTTGAGATGAAAATGCACACAGCATGACTTAACACTACAAATAATTCAGTATGTACAAAGGATAAGGACATTGTCCTACGTGATCACAATACCATGACCACATCCAGGAAAATAAATAATCTTTCAAGGCTATCTACCAAACAGTGTATCAGTGTATATTCAAATTTCTCCAATTGCCTAACATTGTCAAGTATAGCATATATATATATATGATATACGATCATATATATGATTTTATTTTTAAGTAATCACTACACCCAACGTGGGGCTCAAAGTCACAACCCTGAGATCAAGAGTCACATGCTCTACCAGCTGAGCCAGCCAGGAGCCCCAAGTATAGTGTGTGTGTGTGTGTATATATATATATATATATTTTTTTTTTTTTTTTTTTTTTTTTAATCTAGGGTCCAGTCTTGTCTCACGTAGTGCATTTGGTTTTATCTCTTTGGTCTTTAGAACCATCTCTTCTCCCAAACCTTAAACATTGACTTTTTTTTTTTAAGATTTTATTCATTTATATGAGAGAGAGAGAGAGCATGAGCAGGGGAGGGGGGCAGAAGGAGAGGGAGAAGCAGATTCCCCACTGAGCATGGAGCCCGAAGCAGGGCTTGATCCCAGGACCCCGAGATCATGACCTGATCCGAAGTCAGATGCTTAACCGACTGTGCCACCTAGGCGCCCCTTAGACGTTGACTTTTTATAAAAGTCTTCTTTTGTGTTCTTAAACTGTTTTATAATCTGAATTTGTCCGATTATTCCTCATGACTAGATTCAGGTTGAACATTCTGGACAAGAATATCTTATAGGTGATACCATTTAGTTTTCATTGCTTCACATTAGGAGGTGTGCAATATCAGTTTGGACAATTTTGGGTGATGCCAAATTTGATAACTTGGTTTTTTAACATAAATTAAATCATGCAATAATTTGCTTGTTTCTCTCAATAATATATTTTTTAAATCTTCCGTTTTAGTAGATCCACCATGTTTTCCATTTTCAGACTGTCACTTAATATTCCATAGGGTGGTGTATTAAACACTTGCCAAAATCTAGGAAAACTACTAAAATAGATTGAATGTGTGGGTCCCCCCCGGAATTTATATGTTGAACCTTACCCCCCAATGTGATGGCATTTAGAGATGGGGTCTTTGGGAGGTGATTAGGTCATGAGGGAGGAGCTGTCCCGAATGGGATTAGTGCCCTTATAAAAGAATTCCCAGCAAGCTCCCTCACCTCTCCCCCCATGTGAGGATACAGCAAGAAAATGGCTGTCCATGAAGGAGGAAGCAGGTCCTCACCAGACCAAATCTGCCAGTGCCTCGATCTGGACTTCCCAACTTATAGAATTGTGAGAAATAAATATTTTGTCATAAGCCACCCAGTCTATTGTATTTTTGTTATGGCCACCCAAATGGACCGAGATAACTATCTTCTCCCAGTCTGGCCCAAATTTTGCTTAATCGAAGTCCCAGGGCGCCTGGGTGGCTCAGTTGGTTAAGCGACTGCCTTCGGCTCAGGTCATGATCCTGGAGTCCCGGGATCAAGTCCCGCATCAGGCTCCCTGCTCGGCAGGGAGTCTGCTTCTCCCTCTGACCTTCCCCCCTCTCATGTGCTCTCTCTCTCTCACTCTCTCAAATAAATGAATAAATAAAATCTTTAAAAAAAAAAATCGAAGTCCCAGTGGGAGAATGGGAGAAAGTTTTGAAAATCGTATATCCGATGAGAGATTAATATCCAGAATATAGAGGGAGAACTCCTAGAACTCAATAATAAACAACAAACAAGCCAATTCAAAAATGGGCAAAAGACTTAAACATTTTCCCAAAGAAGATACACAAATGATCAGTGAACACATGAAAAGATCACTCAACATCAGTGATCATTGGGGAAACACAAACCAAAACAATGAAATTGGGGCACCTGGCTGGCTCAGTCAGTAGAGCATGCGACTCTTGATCTCAGGATCATGAGGTCAAGCCCCGTGTTGGGTGCAGAGCCTACTTAAAAAAAAAAAGAAAAGAAAGAAAAACTACATGAAATAACCACCTCATATCCCTTAGGATGTCTACTATTTAAAAAAAAATCATAAAATAACAAGTGTTGGTGAGGATGTGGAGATATTGGAACCCATGGGCACTGTTGGTGGGATGTAAATTGGTGCAACTGTTGTGGAAAACAGTATGGATGTTTCTCAAAAAAGTAAACATAGAACTGCCATATGATCCAGTGGTTCCACTGCTAGGTATATACACAAAATAATCAAAAGTAGGGATGTGAAAAGATATTTGTATACTCATGTTTATAGCCACATTATTCACAATAGTGAAAAAATGAAAGCAACCCAAGTGTCCATGAACAGATGAAGGGATAAACCAAATGTGATATATCCTTTTTTTTTTTTTAAAGATTTTATTTATTTATTTGACAGAGAGACACAGCGAGAGCAGGAACACAAGCAGGGAGAGTGGGAGAGGGAGAAGCTGGCTTCCCGCGGAGCAGGGAGCCCGACCGGGGCTCGATCCCAGGACCCTGGGATCATGACCTGAGCCAAAGGCAGACGCCTAACGACTGAGCCACCCAGGCACCCCAAATGTGATATATCCTTAAGATGGAATATTATTCAGCCTTAAAAAGAAAGGAAATTTATGACACATGCTACAATAGGGATGAACCTTGCAGACATTATGCTAAGTGAAATAAGCCAGGTGCAGAAGGACAAACTGACTCCACTTAGGTAAGGTACTTAGAATAGTCAAAATCACAGAGTCAGAAAGTAGAATGGTGGTTGTCAGGGGCAGAGAGTAAGGGGAATGGGAAGTTATTGTTTAATGGGTACAAAGTTTCAGGGTTTTTTTAATGAAAAAAATTATGGGAATGGACTGTGTTGGTGGTTGCACAACATTAGAAAAGTATTTAATACCACTGAGCTATATACTTAAAAATGGCTTAGATGGTAAAATTTATGTTATGTATATTTTACAATAAAATAACCCAGTGGGCTTTTTTGTAGAAATTGACAAATTGATTCTAAAATTTATATGTAAAAGCAAAGGAACTAAAATAACCAAAACAACTTTGAAAAAGAACAAAGTTGGGGGCTTCTGGCTGGCTCAGTTGGTGGAGCATGGGACACTTAATTTTGGGGTTGTGAGTTTGAGCCCCACGTTGGACATAGAGATTACTTAAAAATAAAATAGTTTTTGAAAAAAGAAGAAAAAGAAGTTGGAGGATTTATATTACCTGATTTCAAAACTCCATAAAATAAATTGGAGTAATTGAGAAAGTCTGGTATAGAAAGAATAGACACAGAGACAGTGAAACAGACTAGAGTCTAGAAACAGATGCATACAAATACAGCCAATTGGCTTTTGACAGAGGCAAAGGAAAGTCAATGGAGAAAGGATAGTCTTCAAAACCAGTGCTTCAGCAATCGGATATCCATATGCTAAATACCTCACCCATAAATAAAAACTAACACAGAATGGACACAGACCTAAAAAGAAACCTAAACCTATAAATCTTCTGAGAGGAAATCTTAATATTATTCAGTTAGGCAAAGATTTCATACATATAAAACAAAAAGTATTATCCATAAATTAAAAAGTTGATAAATCAAACTTTCTATTATTTATTGCTGCATAACATATTATCCCAAAACTTAGTGGCTTAAAACAATGCATATTTATTATCTCACCAGTGTCTGTAGATCAGAAATCCAGGTCTGGCTTAGCTAGATCCTCTCTCACAGTCTCTCTCTTTCAAGGCTCCAATCAAAGTGTTGGCCAGGGCTGGGGTCTCATCGGAAGGTGCAACTGGGGAAGAATTCATTCCAGGTCCACGTGGTTTTTTGGGGCAGAATTCAGTTCCTGGATGGCTTTTTGTAGAGGGTTTCAATCCCTAGCTGCTGTTGGCCAGAGGCTGTCCTCAGTTTCTTCACATATGGGTCTCCAACACAGCTGCTTGCTTCATCAAATTGTACATGCCAAGAAAGCAATAGAGTCTACTAGCAAGACAGAAATGACGATCCTATATAACATAATCCCAAAGTACTATTCCATCACCTTTGCTTCATTCTATTGGTTGGAAGCAAGTAACAGGGGCTCCTGGGTGGCTCGGGCCATTAAGCGTCCAACTCTTGGTTTTTGGCTCAGGTCTTGATCTCAGAGTCCTGGGATCAAGCCCTGTATTGGGTTGCCCTCTCAGTGGGAAGTCTGCTTGTCTCCCTCTCTCTCTTTGCTCCTCCCCCTGCTCATGCTCTCTCTCTCTCTCCCTAAAATAAATAAATAAATCTTAAAAAAAAAGGAAGCAAGTAACAGATCCTGACCACTCTTTTTTTTTTTTTTTTTTAAGATTTTACTTATTTATTTGAGAGAAAGAATGAGAGAGAGCACATGAGAGGGGGGAAGGTCAGAGGGAGAAGCAGACTCCCCGCTGAGCAGGGAGCCCAGTGCGGGACTCGATCCTGGGACTCCAGGATCATGACCTGAGCTGAAGACAGTCGCCTAACCAACTGAGCCACCCAGGCACCCAGATCCTGCCCACTCTTAAGGACAGAGGATTGCACAAGTGAATGTATATCAAGAGACTGCAATCACTGGGGCCATCTTAATGTCTGTCCACTCCAGACTTTACCAAAATTAAAAAGCTCTGCTCTTTGAAATACACTGTTAATCAAATGAAAAGACAAGCCACGGACTGAGAGGAAATATTTGTGAAACACACGTCTGATACAGGACTTGTATCCTGAATATATAAAGAACATTTGAAACTCAATGATAAGTAAACAAACAACCAATTTTTTAAAGGGACAGAAGGATGAATAGATACTTCACCAAGAATGACAAAGAAGTACATAAAGAGATGCTCAACATCACTGATCATTAAGAAGATTCAAACTAAAACCACACTGGGATACCACCACACTCATAGTAGTATGGCTAAGTTTTTTAAAAAACTAATTATAGAAAATGCCAGCAGGGATGGAAAGCAACTCAAATTCTCATATATTGATGGTGGGAATACAAACTGATATAGCCATTTTGAAATACAGTCTGGCAATTTCTTATAAAGTTAAATACAGATTTACATTATATTCAGGAAAGGGTTAATTCAGCAGGCCTGGGCTGCTCAAAATTTGCATACTTCCAAGGTCTTTAGGACTGTCCCTTGGTCCAGCTCCTGGGAGATAAGCTCAGAGTCTTTGGAATATCCTGCCTGACCAGAGTGTCTTTGTTTGCTGTGACTGTGGACCACACCAGAGGGTGTAGGCTAATAATGTGATTTATGATGAACGTTCTCTTTTGTATGCCTGAGGCTTTAGCCGAATTGTATCAGTTTGACTTCTGGGGGACTGGAGTCTGAGAGGCTGAGGTCAGTCACATGGGTGCTGCATGTCTACATGACTGACCCCCCCCCCCCATAAAAATCCTGGACATCCAGGCTTAGGTGAGCTTCGCTGGTTGGCAACCCTTTGTACGTGTTGTCATATAGTGGTGCTGGAAGAATTAAGGGCTATCTTTGAGACTCCACTGGAAAGTCTGGGAAAGGACAACTGGAAGTTTGAGCCTGCTTCCCCCCAGAAGCCACCCTATATGCCTTTTCTGTTGCTGATTTTCATCTATTTTTTGCTGTAATAAAATATAACCATGAGTATAACAGCTTTTCTGAATCCTGGGTCCTTCCAGTGAATCATCAAGCCTGAGGGTCATCTTGGGGACCACCAATGTCTTGTGGACCATAGGTCCCAGCTATTTCATGCCTAGTTCAAAACATGAAAATGTATCTTCTCTCAAAAACCCATATATGAGTATTTTTAAGGGCCTTAGTGATGAAATCTTTAAAAACTGGAAACAACCAACCAAAATGTCCTTCAACTCATGAATGGATAAACAAATGGTGGTACAGCCATATAATGTACTCAGTGATAAAAAGGAATGAACTGGTGAGGGGTGCCTGGGTGGCTCAGTTGGTTGAGCATCTGATTTTTGGTTTTGGCTCAGGTCCTGATCTCAGGGTCCTGAGATTGAGCCCCACGTTGGGGTCCACGCTCAGCGGGGACTCTGCTTTGGATTTTCTCTCCCTCTGCCCCTCCCCCTGCTCGTACTCTCTCTCAAATAAATAAATAAATCTTAAAAAAAAAAAAAGAGGAACAAACTGGTGAGACACTCAACAACCTGGATGAACCTCAAGAGATTACAGTAAGTAAAAGAAGCTGGACTCAACAGGCTACATACTTATTCCATATGCAGTATATGACTTTTCTGCAAAGGCCAAACTCTAGGGGACAGAGAACAGTTCAGTGGTTACCAGGTGCTGAGGGTAGGAGGAGGGGTCGTCTACTAAGTGGCAAGAGGGGACTCTTTGAAATATTCTGTGTCTTCAGTGATCACATGACTGCATGTGTTTGTCAAAACTCCTCAAACCAATCACTTAAAAAAGTGAATTTTATTGTATATAAATCTTATAATAAACATGATTTTTTTTAAATAGCAAGGAGTTGGAAATTTCAGGAAATCAAATAGCCTAGAGATGGGCCAAAGTATTTTTCTCCTGCCTCTGAGCTCTAACAAATACCTTACTGCATAACATCACGTTATGACATTGATTTTGGTTCTCTGCTTGTGAGATTTTTTTTTCTTTTTCTTATGTTTTAGCAGATCTGCCCCTCTATACTTTCTTGACTTTTAAATGTGATTAGCATAAAATACTATGTGCACTGTAGATGTAAGTTATGAAGCCCAATATTAAAATCAACTCCCTTGAACATACCATCCAATTAAAGAATTAGAACATTATCAACTTTGTAGAACTTGTCCTCCCGATCTTATTCCTGGGTTGGCCCCCTGAGGTGCCCATTGGCCTGAACTGTATGTTTATCAGACACTTGCTTTGCTCTTTGTACATAGTTTTACTAGACATGTAGGATTCCTTCAATAAAATACAGTTTAGTTTCCCTGGCCTTGAGCTTTGTAAAAATGGGATCATGCCATGTATCGATGATATCAGCTGGGATCTCTCCAGAAAACAGAAGTCCACTCCGGGGCTCAAATGAAGAGATTGTATTGAAGGAGCTACAAGTTGTGGTCAAAATTGAGGGAACCAAGGCACCTGGGTGGCTCAGCCGGTTAAGCGTCTACCTTTGGCTCAGATCAGAGTCCCGGGATGGAGCCCAGAGTTGGGCTCCCTGCTCAGCGGGGAGTCAGCTTCTCCTTCTCCCTCAGCTCCTCTCCCTACTCGTGCTGGCTCTCTCTCAAATAAATAATAAATATTTTTTAAAAATTGAGGGAACCAACAAAGGACATTGGGGTTCCCAGAGACTAGCAGCATTGGAGAGCCATTACCCCCTAGGTCTGATGGAGCAAGGGAGCAAACCTGTCACCAGATCCAGTGAGAGTTGGGCCACTGCATGAGGAGCTGGAGCTGTGGAAGTTATCACAGTCACTGGCACAATCACTGGAAGAAATATTCCAACTGTTCTCTCCTCTTGCCCTGTGCGGTCCTGCTGCCATTCCCATTGGAGGAAGCCAGCGGGACCCCAGCTGCAAAAAAGGCACCAATGTTGCAATCCACAGATTGAGCACTTGTGGACACAGGGCAGGGCAAAGAAGGACAGGTCGTGATCTGGATAGGTGGTTGGAAGCAAATAAAGGAAAACCCAACTCTCTTTGTCAGTATGTTCCCACTCAGTACGGGACTATGTCTTAGGTTCATCCCTGTAATGGCGGTGGCTCACTCATTTTCAAGTACTGTTTAATATGCCATTGGGTGGATATCCCTTTATTAGTCCATTCTCTTGTGGATGGACATCTGCTTCTAGCTCTTACTGCGAGGAACAAGGAATGCGGTTGTGAAGATTTCTGTGATAAAGGGTGGAGGGCTTTGCCTGTAACCAAGAATTTCATCAAATTCTTGGGAATTTGGGAACAGATGGGAAGTATCATGTGCTTTTTATTAGCTTTCCTAGGGCAGAAGTGACCCAGTCAGGTCGCCTCACCTCACTCCAGAGCAACTGTTCGTGGTTTTCATTGTGGTAAAACATACATAACACAAAGTGTACCATCTTAACTACTTCTGGTGTACAATTCAGTGGCATTAAGTGCATTCACAAGGCAAATGCTTATTGAAAATTTGTCAAACCAAACAGCTAGTTGCGTGATTTTTAAACCAAGATTTCTCCCACAAATTTTACATATATAATTTCTTGATATATTATATATGTATAAATTCTTGATATATTTATGAGAAAGGCACACACAGTTCTTGGTGGAATTTACTCGAGTAGGAGAGTACAAATTTAGGGGTTAAAAAAAATCTCTTAATAGATTTCCATTTCCTAGAGCGCTTTTCCATTTGCAGCAGTTAGGCAGAAGTAGCAGAGATTTCCCATATCCCCCTGCACCCTATAGGCACAGCCTCCCCCCACCAGAGTGGCACATTTGTTACAGTCCATGAATCTATGTTGACACGTCATTATCACCCAAAGTCCATACTTGACGTTAGGGGTCTCCCTTGGTGTTGTACAATCTGTGGGTTTGGACAAATACATAACGACATATATTAACCATCATTATGGTCCATACAGAGTAGTTTCACTGTCCTAAAAATCCTCTGCACTCTGCCTGTTCGCCCCTCCTTCCCCTACAAGAGTATAAGTTTTTATTTTCATGATAATATTAGAGGTCAATGTAAAGGAGGTCTGAGGCCTATGAAGCGGGATTTGATGAAGTTGATTTAGCCAGTCCCCTACTGAGAGACACTGGGCTCTTACCAGTTTGCACCATTGCAAACATTTCTGCCATGATCATCTTCATCTTTCCCTCTTGGTGCTCTCTCGAGTTTCTTTAGGGTAAGCACTAAAAATGGCATTGCTGGGACACGGGAAATACTGCATCTTAATTTAATAGGTACTGCTGAATTCCTCAGCCGATTCTTAAAATGTCTAGAATGGTTAAATCAGCAGCATACTATAATATATTGTCATTCTCCAGGGCCCGGGAGATCTAAAAGCATGTTTGGGCAGGTGTTCCTAAAGTATGAGATTCAGGTCATGCCTCTCCCAAATCTGCTTGAGTAACCAGTGCACAAATCTTTCAGTTTTTAAAAAGATTTTATTTATTTATTTGAGAGAGAGAGCAAGAGCGAGAGCGAGAGAGTGAGAGCAGAGGGAGGGGCAGAGAGAGAAGCAGACTCCCCACTGAGCAGGGAGCCCAACATGGGGTTCCATCCCGGGACCCCAGGATCATGGCCTGAGCCAAAGGCAGACGCTTCACCGACTGAGCCACCCAGACGCCCCAACAAATCTTACATTTAATTCACTTACCAGGTATTTGTTGAGTGTCTATTATTTGCTGGTGCCATTTTAACCTCAGAGGATAAAGAGGTTGAGAAGCAGACAAGTTCCTTTCAGTCAGGAGTTGGGTATTCTCACTGCTGTGAGCTTTTAGAATGCGCTAGGCAGTGCCCGATCCGCCGACAGGGACTCAACACATGTGTGTTCATGCTGGTCTGGCTTTGAACAAGATAACCTTTCTTGGTTAACTGATTGAGACAAATAGTTTTCCTATTAATAGGACCAAATTTTTACCTTCCTAAAAACATATCATCTCCAATTTAGTCCATAATTACAGAAACTCAGAAACTCAAAATTGTTCCACGTTTATCCAAAAGAAATGAAAACACGTCCGCACACACACAAAAACCTTTGTACCAGAAGGTTCGTTGCAGCTTTATTCATATTGCCAAGAAATAGGAATATCGCAGCTGCCCATCAAGAAGAGAACGGATAAACAAATCCTGGTGTATTCATACATTGGATTTGTACTCAGCTCAGCAATAGCAACGAATGAACAACTGATCATGCAATAACATGGACGAATCTCAAAAACATTATTCTGGGTGAAAGAAGCCTGATTCAAGAGTATGTATCACGTGATTCCATTTATATAAAGTTCTAGAACAGGCACAACTAAGCCACAGTGAGGCTACAGGTCGGGGCAAGGAAGGAGTGGAAGGGGCATGAAGGCACCTCTGGGGTGATGAAGAGTCTCTCAATCATGACAGGGTTTGGGTTACGCAGGTGGACCTCATCAAACAGTACGCTTGAGATCTGTAAATTTCATCAGATGCAAATTTCACCTCAAAGGAAAAAAAATAGAACCATAAGCAAATACTGAGCTCTAACTACTAACGTGCCTGCTGAAGTATTAGGGGGAAGTGTCCTGATGTCTGCAACTTCCTTTGAAATACATGAAAAAAGTAAGATGAATTGATGGGTAGATGGAGGGGTGGAAAGAGGGACAGAACAATATGGAGTAAAGCAAGTTTAGTGAAAACACAAATTGTAGAATCTGCGTGGTGGGTATTTGGGTGTTCTCTATAATTTTTTTCTCCTTTTGGGGCGCTTGGGTGGCTCAGTCAGTTAAGTGGCTGCCTCCGGCTCAGGTCATGATCCCAGGGTCCTGGGATGGAGCCCCGCATTGGGCTCCCTGCTCGGCGGGGAGCCTGCTTCCCCCTCACCCCCTCACCCCCCACTCACGCTCCTGTGCTCTCCCTCTCTCAAATAAATAAATAAAATCTTAAAAAATTTTTTTCAACTTTTTTGTATATTTGAAACTTTCATAATAAAATGTGGGGACAAAAACTGTATCACAGACTGGGGAAACTTGACTAATCTTTCACTGGAAGGCTGAAATTTAGCCAGGTAAAACTGAATTCAAATTCTAGCCATGCAGCTTTCCGGCTGGTCACTCAATGTGTGTTTACTGCAATTTTCTCAGTATCATGTGGAGAAGATTCTTCTTTTGTAGGGTTTTGTGAGAATTGAATTTTTTTTTTTAAAGATTTTATTTACCTGAGAGAGTGAGCGAGAGAGGGAGAGAGAGAGAGCACGAGCAGGGGGAGGGGCAAAGGGAGAGGCAGGAGCAGACTTCCCGCTGAGCAGCGAGCACAACATGGGCCTCAGTCCTGAGACCCTGGGATCATGACCTGAGCTGAAGGCAGAGGCTTAACCGACTGCGCCACCCAGGTGCCCCTGAGCATTGAATTTAGGTAATATACTAAAAGAACGTGAGAGACACAGCAGGTGAGCAATGAATGGGAGCTTTTATATTATTATTGGTGATTATAATGTAAGACTTCAAAAAAGATAGCCCTCGAGGTGTTCTAGAAAAATCTAAGGCGGCTTCCTGGAAGAGGGATGATGTTAAAAGAAGAGTAGAATTCAGACAGGGCAAATCGAGGGCATTCTTGGTGGGAGAAAAAGCCCAAGGAAAGGCCTAGAAACAAGAATGAGCACAGTGGGCAATTTTGGTGAGTGGAGAAGACCCTGTATTTTGTTTTTTCAAGATAAAATAAAAATATCTGCGTCTCCAGATAAAGGAAGACTTGTTGAAAAATTTAACGTGCCCCCACGAGCCCTTCTAGAGGCAAGATCTTTAATTACTAAGGTGAAGACGGTTTTCAGTTCCAAGAGTAGAGTTTTACTGTCTACTGCTTTACAACTTTCTTGAAACAAGATTGCATTCTCTTTATCCTCTGCCAAAAGACACCCTGGTAAACCGGGCCTGGCAGGAGCTGAAGCTTCCAGTGAGTCTTTTCTCTACTGGGGCACGACTACTCCCAGGTCAATCTCGCCCTAAAAGTGCAGAGTAAAGGAACTCAGGAGTAATGGAGCACTGAGATGCGGGACCATTCAAAACACCCCGAATCTGAGCACCCCACCTCCATCCAAGTCACATACCATCCAGCTTCCCCGGGTGATTATGGCCATGGCCTCCTGCATGTCCCTCTCCTCCACTCTTGTCCTGCGCAGGAGGCAGAATAATGGCCACCCAGAGTGCCCACGTCTGCAGCTTCAGAGCCTGAGTTACACGGCCAAATGGATTTTGCAGATTGGTTTGGACTCTGAGGTGGGAAGATTATTCTGGAACATCTGCATGGGCCCAATGTCCTTATGAAAGGGAGGCAGTGGTGCCCAAGGTGGAGGAAGAGGTGTGGGGACAGAAACATAAGACAGAGTGATGCAGTTGTTGGAGGGGGTGGCCCACAAAGCCAGGAATGCAGATGGCCCCCACAATGGAAAAGGCAAGGATGTGCCTGGAGGTGGAGTCTCCCCTAGAGTCTCCAGAAGGAACACAAAGGAAAGTCTGAACGTGGACTTCAGCCCAGTGAGATTCATCTTGGACTTCTGACCTCCAGAATAATGGCCCCCAAAATGAAAACAATAAACTTGTGTTGTTTCAAGCCCCAAAGTTGTGGCAATTTTTTCCAGCAGCTAGAGTTAGCTTTTAAAAATGTAAACCAGAGCACATTGATTCCCTGTTGAAAACCCTCCAATGCCTTCCCATCACATCCAGAGTAAAATCCAAACTCTTAACAATCTGGTTCCTACCTATATCTTTCTCATTGGCCCCTACTTCTCTCCCTAACCCTGTTTACTCTGCCTCACTTCCTTGACTAAACCCAACTCACTTCTACCTCAGGGCCTTTGCACTTGCCACTTCCTTCGATCAGAATGCTCTTCCCGCAGACTTTTGCAAGGCTGGCTCCTTCTCCTGTTCATGTCTGTTCTGAAATGACACTGGCCCAAAACAGCATTCCCTAAACACCCTGTCCAAAATAATACTGCTCCAGTTCCTAGCTTTTTACCCTTCTTTAGCTTTCTTCATAACATGACTTCCTGAAATTATACCATGTGCATATTTTAATGTGTCTCTTGCTTGCCTCCATAATGGGATGTAAGGTCCGAGGGAGCAGGGAGTTTGCCCCTTCACTGAAGTATCTCTAGCACATGGGCTGTCCTAGTACCTTCATGTGAATGAATGAATGAACAGACTCTCCTTTCCTGATCCCGCACTGCTGTCTTGCCAATGACCCTCCCACTGATACATCAGTTTTCATGCAACATGAGGAAAGAGCTGGATGGTCAAGGATTTGGGGCTGCTGATTATTTGATTTCCTGTGCTTCCTGGCAGAGCTGGGAATAAATCAGCAAAAAGTCCCCAAGCCAGTCATGAACTAAATAAAAAAGGACTTCAATTAAAAAAAAAAAAAAAAAGTCTCTCCCCTACAGCACCCAGCTGGAGATTTATTTATTATTTTATTTTTTAAAGTTTTTTTTTTTTTTTATTCATTTGAGAGCGAGTGAGCATGAGCGGGGGTGGGGGGGAAGCAGAGGGAGAGGGAAAAGCAGACTCCCTGATGAGCAGGGAGCCCAATGCGGGGCTCAATCCCAGGACCCTGGGATCATGACCTGAGCTGAAGGCAGACGCTTAGCCAACTGAGCCACCAAGGTGCCCCTGGAGATGCCTCACCTCATCCTCATTAAGGCCGTTCACTCCGCTAGATCAATCTAAATGGGGGCTGTAGTTCTCTGTGAAAGGGGCTTTTTTTGTGGGGGGAGGATTCAGGCAAGGGTGGAGGAGAGAGGGTGAGCACAGGACTGGAAGAGATTGGGATGGATTCTTGTCAGGTGGCCCCCCTCTCCTTGACTACTCCCCAGCTCATCATCTACAACATGTTTATGGATACTTGAAGACTTCTTTCCAGACCTTTCTTCCAAAAGGCACCATGACAGAGCTGACGGTTGAGATATTCATATGCAAATGCTGGTGGCACATTGTGGTTTTGTTACAAACCAGTCTGCAGTACGCTGGTCCCCTTACCTGCCCAGGCGTGGTTCATCAAGAGTTGCCTGCAAGATCGTTTTCAGAAACTTCCTCAACGCATCAGTAAGTTGGTGCTGCTGCTGGAATACCTGACCTCACATCCCCGGCAACAAGGCCATGTTTTGAGCTGGGTATCCTGCTCCCCTCAACCTCGCTGCTCTGATTCCTGGCCATTGCGGGGTGGAGGTAAGGCTGGGGGTTGAAAACACTCCAGGGAAGGTCCAAAGCTCCAGTTTGGGTCAGGACCTCCAGATCCCATGAGGGATGTGTCCAATTTGCCCTCAAATGGGAACCCTGGTCTCTTGACCTTTTTTTTTTGAGAATCTTTAGCTCAGCGCTAAACTGAAAAATCCTGACCTGGATTTCTTTTCCTCTCCTTGGTTTCAAAAAATTTTTTACAAAATTATTAGATGCTTATTTTAACAAATTCAGACCATACAAACATAAATAAAAGTTAAATTCCCTTGGGCGCCTGGGTGGCTCAGTTGGTTAAGCAACTGCCTTCGGCTCAGGTCATGATCCTGGAGTCCTGGGATCAGTCCCGCATCGGGCTCCCTGCTCGGCAGGGAGTCTGCTTCTCCCTCTGACCCTCCCCCCTCTCATGTGCTCTCTCTCTCCTCTCATCCTCTCTCTCAAATAAATAAATAAAATCTTTAAAAAAAAAAAAAAAGCTAAATTCCCTTTCGAACCGTTGTTCCCCTCCTCTTTGAATTGCACTCCCTTGGGGGAGCCACGGTTAACACTTTCCAAGTGTCCTTCTCTCGAGCTCACCAAATACATCAGGACAATGGAATCATGTGCATATTGTCCTGTAACTAGCATTAATTACTTACCCATGTGTTCTGGACCTTCTTCCATGTCAACATATACAAGTCTATCCTGTTTTTAGCTGAGTGCTATTCTGTAATAAGGATTGGTGATGTAACATAACCTTTGCTGGCTGTGTGGACACTGCTACAGCTATATTACATGGAATGTGCTTGCATATATATCCTTATGCAATTGTAATTTTCTTATGAGTAGACTCTCAGAAAATACATTATTAGGTCAAAGGATGCATTAACCAGGGTTCTCCAGGGAGAGAGAATAGGATACGTAATATATCGAGATTTATTTTAAGAAATTGGCTCATGTGATTTATGGAGGCTGGTAGGTCCAAAACCTGCAGTTCAAGTCCGGAGGCCATCTGCTGCAGAATTCCCTCTGGGCTCTGAAAAGGTCAGTCTTTTTGCTCTCTCCAGGTCTTCAACTGATTGGATGAGGCCCACCCACATTATGGAGGACAAGCCGCTTTACTCTAAGTCTACAAATTTAAATGTTCATCTTATCCCAGACACCCTCACAGAAACATCTAGGATAATGCCCGACAACATATGTGGTCACCATGGACCAGCCACATTACTATATAAAATCACCCATCACAAAGGATATCTTCATTTAAATTTTTGATAAGTATTACCAAATTGCCTTCTAAAAAACTCATTTCCAATTGACACGTCCACCCAGCAACTGGATAGCCATGCCTTTTAACCCCCATCCTTCCCAACACGAAATAGTATCATCATTCCTTTAAATTTTTACCAATCCAATAGGCAGAAATGGTATCTCTGTTGTTTTTATTTGCACTCCTCTGTAACGCAGTTAGAAGTACGTTTTAAAGAAAATAACCAGTGTTGACAAAAGCGCGGAGAAATTAGAACCCCAGTGCACCACTGGTGGGAATGCAAAATGGTGCAGCTACTGTGGAAATGGTATGACAATGCCTCAAAAAGTACTACCGTATGATCCAGCAATTCCACTGCTGGGTATGTGCCCAAAAGAATTGAAAGCAGGGACATAAGCAGGTATTTTTATGCTCGTGTTCATAGCAGCATTATTCATGATAGACCAGAGATGGGAGCAACCCCAGTGTCCATCCTCACATGCAGTGGAATATGATTCAGCCTTGAAAAGGAAGGACATTCCGACACGGCTGCAACATGGATGAAATCTGGAGACATGCTAAGTGCAATCAGCCAGCCACTAAAGGACAGAAACGGTCATTCCACTTCTGTGAGGTCCCTAGAGCAGTCAGGTCCACAGAGATGGAGAGCAGAATGGTGGGTGCCAGGGGCTGCGGGAGGGGGAATGGGAGTCCGTGTTTCATGGGGACAGTTTCAGTTTAGGCAGATGAATATGATCTGGAGACAGATGGTGGTGATGTTTGCACAACAATGGGAAGGTAACTTGAATGCCACTAACCTGTACACTTAAAAGTGGTTGAAATGATAAATTTCATGTGTATTTTACCACCAAAAAACTCTTTTAAAAATTTGAATTTGGGGCGCCTGGGTGGCTCAGTCGTTAAGCGTCTGCCTTCGGCTCAGGTCATGATTCCGGGGTCCTGGGATCAAGCCCCGCATCGGGCTCCCTGCTCAGTGGGAAGCCTGTTTCTCCCTCTCCCATTCCCCCTGCTTGTGTTCCCTCTCTCGCTGTGTCTCTCTGTCAAATAAATAAATATTTAAAAATTAATAAATAAAAAATAAAAATAAAAATTTGAATTTCTTCTGAATTGTTTTTTCATACCATTTGCTTCTGCTTCTATTGGATATTGACTAGGATTAGGATTTGGATGTTCTTTCTTTGTTATATGTATTGCAAATATTTTCTCCCAATCTAACATTTCTCAGGTATTTGTTCAAATAAAATCACATAAAATCTAAAAATGTTATGAGATCAAATATTCATTCAACCTTTTTCTTTGTGGGTTCTGGATTTATTACTTTGCAGAGAAAGGCAGGCCTGTCTACTTCATAATTATGCAACTATTCTACACTTTGCTCTGGTACTTTCGGAGTTTTTCTCTATTTGGGTTTTTAAATCTACTGGAATTTATCTCCATGTGTGGTAGAAGGTAGAGGTCTAATTTATATTTTCCTAAATGGATAGCTGTTGGACTGAGACTGCTTTTTTTTAAATCTGATTTTATTTGTCAGAGAGAGAGAGAGGGAGCATGCGTGCACAAGCAGGGGAAGCGGCGGGGAGGGAGAAGCAGGCTCTCCACGGAGCAGGGAGCCCGATGCGGGACTCGATCCTGGGACTCCGGGATCATGACCTGAGCCGAAGGCAGTCGCTTAACCAACTGAGCCACCCAGGCGCCCTTCTCTTATATTCTTTTATCAAAAAAATTCTTAGCTAGTCTCATAATTTTCTCTTTCTGACGGTCTTTATTGTTTTTCAAGTTTTGTGTTTTTTTTAAGATTTTATTTTTACGTAATCTTTACACCCAACATGGGGCTCGAATTCACAACCCCGAGATCAAGAGTCACATGCTTTGGGACACCTGGGTGGCTCAGTGGGCTGAGCGCCTGCCTTCGGCTCAGGTCATGATCCCAGCGATCCCCAGGATCAAGCCCTGCATCAGGCTCCCTGCTCAGTGGGGGGCCTGCTTCTCCCTCTCCGTCTGCCACTCCCCCTGCTTGTGTGCATGCGCACTCTCTCTCCCTCCCTGTCTCTTTGGCAAATAAATAAATAAAAATCTTAAAAAAAAAGAGTCGCATGCTTTACTGACTGAGCCAGCTAGGCGCCCCCCTCCCCCCCCCCATGGTCTTTAGAATCAGCTTTCCAATTCCTAATGCAAATTCTGCCAGAATTCTGACTGGAATTGCATCACATTTTTTTAGGTAAGAAAAACCGACACCCTTAAATGTTGACTCTTCTTAGGAACCCTGTTTTCTCATTTGTTCAGATCTTCCTTTATGTCCTACAGCCAAGTCTTATATTTTCCTTCCGTAGATAAAAATGCACATTTTTGATGCTGACCAAGACCCATTTTGAGTCCCAGAAATTCGGAAGAGCAGTGTGCCCCCTTGCCAAGTACCCAGAATCCATTTACTCTGATTTCTAAGAGGCCACCTTACTCGTATGAGCTCAATTAAATTTGCTCAATTTAATATTTAGTTCACTTTGGCTTCAAAGATAAACGAGATAAGGAGAAGCAAAGCCAAGAGTGAGAAATTATGCTACAACAGTTAAGACTCCCTTAAAAATATTTTTTGCGAAAACCCAAATCAGCCCTGGTGGAAATGATCATCTTGCACATTTTAATATGCAGCCACATCCTTACACGGACCCTTCCAAGCATGCAAGCCTTGCAACACTGCCTCTGACTCATGCATAACAGATGAGTGTATTTACATTTTTTCATACATAACTTGAATTTATCATTAGTCTTTATACACTTTTCAACTTGAACTTTCTGTGGGTAACATGAAGTGTTTTCCGAAGTAAAATTTAAGACTGACATAACTTTATGAATTCCACCTGAACTGCAGCAGTAATCCCTACAGTTAAGGGTGTAAGGAAACACGGATGGACCTACTGCCATGTTCTAGTAAGATAACACAGCCAGACTGGAGAAGTAACTCTCACGTTCAATGCTCGACTTAAAGTTAGGTCAAATGTATTTTCTAAGGCTTTACTGAGCAACCTATGTTGTTGTAAAGGGGGAAAGTCCACCAGGAATCTAGTTAGCATAGCTGGGAAAATCACTGAGGAAGAGCATCAGGTGTTTATTGGGCACTGTGCCAGATGCTACTATAGTTCCTCAGGACCCTCTGAGAAAGGTTTAGCAGTACTTCAGTTAAGCTCTATTCCCTATCTCTTGCCCCTTCCGTTGCGGGGTCACCTTCATCCGTGAGAAGAACATGGCGAGACGAGAACAGCAACTGCTGTGACCGTCCCTAACTCGGGTCTGTATTTGCACCATGCACGGAGTAGCTCCTGCAGCCCTGTTCTAATCACATCACTTTACATTTCCAAGTCCTCAGGAGACTTCAAACCATAAGAGACTCTTAATCTCAGGAAACAAACTGAGGGCTGCTGGAGTGTGGGGGGGGGGTGGGAGGGATGGGGTGGCTGGGTGATAGACATTGGGGAGGGTATGAGCTATGGTGAGCACTGTGAATTGTGTAAGACTGATGAATCACAGACTTGTACCCCTGTAACAAATACACTATATGTTAATAAAAAATTAAAAAAAAAACAGTATAAAATCTTGCAGAAGTTTTCCAAAATTATATGACATTTACTATTTTCAAAAAAATAAAATAAAATCAATGTGGAATCAGCATCTGGAAGGTAGTATGTTGATTCTAAATGCGGAAATAGCCAGACTGGATTTTTTTTTTTTTTTTTTTTTAGCAGCTTCTTGGTTCAAGTCTATCTGCATCCAACACCCAACCTTGACAAAATGTGCAAAACTTCAAAAGTAAGTGAACATTTTTTGGAACAATTTTTATTAGTAATATATTTTTGCTTCCTGTGTATTTTATTTATACATAGATTGTTTTAAACTATCCATCCTTATTTGCTTCAAGATAGTATGGATAGCCAAGATTAGCAATGGTTTGATGGCTATTGGGATTGGTTGACTGGTACATGGGGGTTCAGTATACTGTACGGCTTCTGAGTATAGTTAAAGTCATCCCTAAGGGGGGAAAAAACAAACCCACCTGTAATGGCCAAATTATGACATAGCCACATGAATTATTAAGCAAGTACTAAACCATTTTACAAATAAAGAAAACCCAAGCACACATGAAGAAAATTTCAACGTATCTAAAATAATTACTTCCAAGCACACCTGGGTGGCTCAGTCTAGTAAATGAATTATTGTTTTTTGGCTTTGTCTGCATTTCCTGAGTTTTTTCCCCAGTGAATATAAATTGCTCCTGTACTTCAATTACATACATACATACACATTTCTCCTCCCTGTACCAGCTGTCCCAATTCTTGTCCCTATGCCAACAAATATTTTTTTAAAGACTTTATTATTTGACAGAGAGAGACAGAGGGAGAGGGAACACAAGCAGGGGGAGTGGGAGAAGGAGAAGCAGGCTTCCCACTGAGCAGGGAGCCCCATGTGGGGCTCGATCCCCGGACCATGGGATCATGACCCGAGCTGAAGGCAGATGCTTAACTACTGAACCACGCCAGGAGCCCCTGCCCACAAATATTTTCACACACACTTCCCAAACAGGGCTACAACAGACTATGTTTTCTCTGGGGCCTCCATGATCAGTCTTGGTACTAGGCACCAGGTTCTATGACTGTTAGTCCTCTGATTAATCCCCGTTTGGAAGGTCAAACCCAACCTCTGACAAGCCAAGGGAGGGAAAGGTTCTTATTTATTGGTTTTGCTAGTTACAGACTGAAGACTGATTTGTTTGCATCATTACTAAAAAGTTATCTTCCCTGTCCTTTTAGCATGTCTGATGTCAAGCATTCTTATCATTCAGTTCTCATTACTAGTTTAAAGAGATTTAAACAACTAGAGATTGATTATTGATAGGCAATGAGCTTAGAAAATATGCCAAGGGGTGCCTGGCTGGCTCAGTTGGTTATCCAACTTTTTTTTTTTTTTTAAAGATTTTATTTATTTGAGAGAGAGAGCACATGAGAGGGGGGAGGGTCAGAGGGAGAAGCAGACTCCCTGCTGAGCAGGGAGCCCGATGCGGGACTCCATCCAGGGACTCCACGATCATGACCTGAGCCGAAGGCAGTCGCTTAACCAACTGAGCCACCCAGGCGCCCGAGTATCCAACTCTTGATCTCGGGGTTGTTAGAGCCCCACGTTGGGTGTAGGGATTACTTAGAAAATTAATTTTTAAAAATATGCCCCAAAGTGGTTTATTTCCTTAAAAACTGTTTTCCTTTGATAGCTGAAGAGAACATCCAGGTGAGGGTTCACTTTTTCATTAAAAAGATAATGCTCAAGGCAAGTAGGACCTACAAGTACCTCCATTCCAATTTTCTACAAAGAAAACCATCTCTTTTAGGTATCTGTAAGAAGTAAAAACAAACAAAACCAACCCTGTCACACTATTTTTTAGAAAACTAGTAAATCTCTTTATTATTAGCAATGAGTTCGGAACCATCGAGGAAATCTTCCTGTGACTGTAAGCAACGATCACTGTTCCTCGGGGTACTGAGGGTTGGGTAGTACAGATGAACACCGTCGAACACGTTAAAGGGTTAAAATTCTAGTTTTCTTCCCATTGGTTTTTAGATACCACCTTTAGCTGTTACCAATAGAGAGGTGCTAGAGAAATTCTGGTACAATAAAACTGTATAAAGTATCCATACACCCCAGGCAAGGTTTTCAGTTCAATGCTTCAATTTACATACCCAAAACCCCGGATTGTCTATAGTCAGAAATTAAGAGACAGATCTGTTTATCATGGTTCCACGCTCTCCACAGAGTACCAACCGCCAGGAACTGGGGAACGTGGCTCCTAGGCCCTTCCCATTCCCTAGGGGTCACCACAGCCCTCCTTTGGGTGTCAGTTTATCCCAAGTCAACATCCTCTTTGCATTGACACCCTGTGGTTTCACTGAAGGGGTCACATCTTACCCTCCCCCCACCCCGTACGAGGTCTGCTCAAAACAGCCACTGACCATTCCTGTGGTCGTCTTTGCAGAGTTGTGATCCCTCAGGACTCCTGTTTCTAGAGCATCCTTGCCCCCCCACTCCCAGAATCATTCCAGGGCAAAACATGATGTCAAGTGTACTGAGGCTTATAGGGTTTCAAGGCCTTCTCCTGTTCAGTGGTAACCCTGGCCTGGTGCTTTCTCTGGCCCTGGGTTTGCATTGGCCAAATCAGTGCAGGTGTCCACCACCACTTCTGAAGACTATTTAGATGGCAAAACGAAGTACAGTATGTATGAAAATCCCAAAAATATGCAAACACAAACCACATTAGCTGTAGTTTTAGCTGATTCAGTACTTATAAGCTAATATGAACAGCAAATAATTATGTAGTTTGCTTCAGAGGATGCTGGACTGTTTGCTATTAAACCAGTTTAGGCACACAAACATCTTCAAAGAACATTGTATATGTTCAAGTGTTACAAAAAAATTAAATATTCCACTTTCAAATTTTAAGAAAACTTTGGAAAAACAAATGTGGTAATTCTTTGAGTAAAATTTAAGCCTGAACTTGATTTATGTGCTTCACGAAATTCTTTCTTAATTGAGTTTTTATTGGTTGTTTTGAGGATCAGTACAGACATTTCAATTTGTACACAATTCTTAACGTACGTACCGAAAATCTAAAAAAACCATGTAGTTGTGATTCTTTTCTAAAAGTTATTCCAGTGACCTTCCAGCTTAAAATTTGGAGGCAAATTTTCCTTAACAGTGTATCAAGTACCAAGATCTTCAAATGCTGATACACTGTTACATTGTTAAGTCCCATTAATTCACAATTTAATATCATATACACTACATACTCAAATTCTCAATCTTGCACAGCACATTAACAGAGTTACTAGGAAAACTGGACTACCACGACCAAGATGTTACAGAGTGCACAAGAATTCTGACCGGAAGAGCCAAGATCTAGGAGTGGTTTTCTTTAGGAAACAATTCTACCAAAAACAACATGGGAATAGAAGTAATTTAAAATATTCAAGACATAGTAAATGCACAACTGACTCCAAATTGGCCATTTAGTATGCTTGGTATTATAGGATATAAAAACTACCCCATCTATGGAATGTTGAGCTGACACCCAAGACAATCAAAGCCTCCCACATTCAATATCCCACTATTTCCTGGTTGTACCAAAAAATAAACAACCAGCAAATGATTTCACCTCTTAAAAAAAAAGCATTTACACTTAAAAAATGGGATGAGGTGGGATTCCCTCCTTCTTAAAAATGTTTCTAGAGCTACTAAAAAACTTGCATTTACAAAATAGTTGATAAAAATATTCCTCTGGATTGTACAAGAAGGGCGACAGGGACCACTGATAAGACATGGTTTATGGTATTAATCAGACTTGGCTTCTTTCTCTCCTGCTTCATCGGAGGCTGGACTCTGCAAATCAAAGGAAAAGTAATAATCAAATACTGGATTTCTGTGTCATTGTTATGATCTTTGAGAGCTTTAATATTTAATACAATGTAAGTTTCACTTACATAGAATTATTAGGTCTTGAAAATACAGGTGGATCCTCACTATTTGCAGATTTTGTATTTGTAAATGTGCCTGCTCACGAAAATTTATTTGTAACCCTAAAATCAATACTCCTGGCACTTTCATGGACTTAAAAGCATTTCTTTGAGTTCCTCAACATGTACATTCCCAGCTGAGGTAGCTGTTTCAGTTCTGAACTAGTGTCTTTTTCTGCAGTTTATCTAGTGCCATACATTTCACATTTTTTTGTGCTTCTGGATGATGTTGCCTAGACAACTGTAATACTGTCTACTAAGTGCAAGAAGGTTGTGGATTTTACCCTTACGGATAAAATACACCTGTTGGAGAGCTTCATTTAGGTATGAGTTACAGGGCTGTTTCTGTTGGCCTCGAGTTCAATGCTCATGTATCAACAACATGTATTCAACGAAAACACGTAAAATAAGGTTATGTCTCGAGGGGTTGATGGAGATGTGCTCAGCATGCTGCAAAGTCTAACCCTGTTCTTCCTCCATGTGCAACTGTTCAGTAGTCCACCTTCTAGAACACAGTCACCATAACAAGAGGGTGATCACGTGTATTAGAAGGTCAAATTCTTCCCTTACAACTAGATTAGTAATCTCATCTTAACACCACATAATATTTGACGTGTGGTCAGAACTACCAGTTAAAAATAAATTCTGATTAAGACTCCACAAATTAGAAATAAGTACCTGGTTGTTTCAAGATTTGATCTATAAATATAAAAGTTTTAAAAACACCCTGAATTATTTATCTTTCCAGGTTTAACCAATGTAACATTAAAAAAAAGGCTTGGCTTAAGAAAAATTATTTATCAAAACCTGTAGCCTACTTGTTTAGTGTCTTCTCTTCAAGGATAAAGATTAAGGACACCAAGTCTTTTTATTTGCTTGATCTAAGTTATTTAGTCCTAACACAAGTAGCCACTTTTAAGAAAACTGGACTTCTTTATCAGAAATGAAATGGGAAAAATGTGCCAAATAAGGAATGGATTCAAAACATTTTTGAATATCCAGGAAATAAAAGCAAGATTACAACAGTTCTATAGATGGCAATTAAAAAAAGAGCCTAGAATATTTCTTAAACAAAATACCAAGGTTATGTGAAAGAAAAAGGAGTATCACATCACTTAGTAAATTAAATCCATTTAAAAATCCACCAAGTATAGCGGGAGGGGAAGAATGAAGCGGGGGAAATCGGAGGGGTAGACGAACCATGAGAGATGATAGACTCTGAAAAACAAACTGAGGGTTCCAGAGGGGAGGAGGGTGGGAGGATGGGTTAGCCTGGTGGTGGGTATTGAGGAGGGCACATTCTGCATGGAGCACTGGGTGTTGTGCACAAACAATGAATCATGGAACACTTCATCTAAAACTAATGATGTAATGTATGGGGATTAACATAAGAATAAAATTTAAAAAAGAAAAAAAAATCCACCAAGTAATTTTATTAATGAACCCTGTGTACAACATACATGGTGGATCTGGTGAAATTCTAAGCATATTAAAATTTCTTGTTCACTCATTTAAAAAAGAAGCCATCAACATATACATTTTCAAATATGATCTAATTCATAAAAACCACCTGTGTATTCACTTAGGAGTTACCATACAAAGCTTTAATATTTTGATGAATAAAGACTGTCTTATCCACTATATGGAAATATAGAACTTATTATTTACTGTTCAAAGTCCAAATCAACAACACACAACACTTCTGACCTCCTCATTTTTAGTTTCTCCGTTTTCTGCAGGTAAGTCTTCTTTCGTTTCTTGGTTAGCCACTTCAGCCTGTTTTCCCTTTGCTCCCCTTTTCCCCTTTGTTTGCACTTTTCTGTCTGAAGATTTATCCTAGGATACATTAAGAGTATATTTTAAGTATAAACTTGGCACTTACGTTTTCTCATTTCCTATAGTGTCCCCAACAGCTGCCATGTTCATGCTAGCCCCCACAGCATCCTGAAGGACAGGACACCACTTTCAGAGAAGACACCTGAAAGTCCATCCCCACTAGTCAGGACGACAGTGTATGCCCAGAACTGTAACATTACTTGCATTATCAAGCCTCATCAGACTTACCTTGAGTAAACCTCCACCTGCTCAATCACCCACTATTCTCTCAAGTTCCACATGA
This sequence comes from Mirounga leonina, assembly GCF_011800145.1. Taxonomy (NCBI): domain Eukaryota; kingdom Metazoa; phylum Chordata; class Mammalia; order Carnivora; family Phocidae; genus Mirounga; species Mirounga leonina. Next base: position 1,023,362 of record NW_023270515.1, read on the forward strand.
CCGAACCAATGAGGGGAAGAAGAGTTGGAGGAAATCTCTTTCCACTGTAACCCTACCCATCCCCAAAGTTTTCTTAAGCTTGAATAATCAAATTGTCAAATCATCACCGTTCTGACAGGACATTCACCCTCCCAGTAAGACCATTCACCTGAAAACAGCACCATGTTCAATGGTCAGGTTGACTAGCCTGCTACAGCTAATCCCTTGATATCATGTAATGAGTAGCTAAAATGATCAATTTTGAGTGTATAATTTTCATTTACATGTTGGAAGAATCTGAAAAGCACACATATTAGTATGATGATAAAAGACGTTCAAAATTTAAGCCACTGTTAAGCAACATAAAACTGTTTTTGGATACCATCCATCAATGGGGAAGAAGTTTAAACATTTAACATTTATTCCTTGTAAAGAATGCTTAATTGTGGGGCGCCTGGGTGGCTCAGTCGTTAAGCGTCTGCCTTCAGCTTGGGTCATGATCCCAGGGTCCTGGGATAGAGCCCCGCATCGAGCTCCCTGTTCTGTGGGGAGCCTGCTTCTCTCCCTCCCACTCCCCCTGCTTGTGTTCCTGCTCTCGCTGTGTCTCTGTCAAATAAATAAATAAAAATCTTTAAAAAAAAAAATAAACAAAAAAACCCAAAGAATGCTTAATTGTTAGGTCACCAGTAAGTTTTATCAAAGACTCCTGTCAGTACTGACCAATATTTGAGTTGAACAGCCACAAAGACATGTAGGTCAATATCACAACTTCAATGCTAAGCGTGGGGGGTGGGGGGGAGCCACTGTACTGTATTCTGAACCAATGATGGCCTTCCACGTAAAAGACAACATGACAGCTACTAATAATACACCATCTTTAGAACAAACCATAAATTATAATTATTTTTTAGTGAGCTCTACGCCCAGTGTGGGGCTCAAATGCACAACGCTGAGATCAAGGGTCATATGCTCTACCGACTGAGCCAGCCGGGAGCCCCAGAATAAACTATAAATTATGAAAACAAACGTATTTGGGATAGCACTCCTCACACACTGGTACCATGAAGTGTCACAATCACCTCTGCAGTTAAAAGTTATTCTTTTATAATCTGATTTTAGATTTCTCATTAGTTTTCTAACCACTATGGCATAGCATAAAAATGTAAATCCTTAGAAGTGAAAACAAAATACCATTTTTAATAACAGGAACGACAGATGAAAAAAGGCAAATCAATGTTTTCCTAATATATGTTTCAATCCCCAAAATACTTCTAAGAAAATGATACAAGTCATTACCTCAGTGGTATATATATGCTTTGAAAACAGTGTGCCTACACTGTAATCAATACATCAAAAATTTACCTTCCATTAATGCTTTAAATTGGATCGATTATGAAGGGTGTACTACAGAAACTCAAGTAAAACAAAGCCCCCCAACTCCACATTTTTCCTTTGGCAACACTGAGTTGACAAATTTGTTCCTCAAGAACACTGACGAGAAAACTTACCTGTTGGCCTCTCAGTGGGAGAAAGAAATGTGTTGATTACACCTGATCCCAAACCCAACTGAGTGTAAAATCCGAGTATTTTCATTAAAATAAGTTTTGGGGGCAAACCAAAATATACGAAGTGGTAAATAAGGAAGAAAAATTTAAGAGGAAAACAGGCATAGTACTTCAGCCAATTGGTTTATTAAAAATAACCCAAAGATGGGTAATAATAGTACATAGTTCATTCCATCATTATGCAACAAGATCCGCTATTTTTTTGGCCTTCATGAAAGGTTCCTGTTTTACTTAACCTTTTATACAGAGTTACTGTTTTACCTTTTGTTGGGGGAAATACTAAGTTAACACACTATGCTTCCAACCTTTGACTACTTAAAAAAAATAGACTTTTCCACTTAAAAAACCACTTTGAGACTCCCACATTCGTTTCTGCACAACGTTTAACATAACTGGAAACAAAACCCTTGATTACGCAGTGCTAAGCTTCCAACTACACTTTCAGAAAAGGGGTCTGACACCAAACTCTCAGGTTTCAAGTGCACAGCATTAATCACAGCACGCACTTCCCCCGAAGACCGCGACAGCTTTGCAGAGCCCGGTTTCAACGCTACATCCAACATCAGAGTTGGGACCACTGCCGTGTGCTTTGCCTTCCCAACTAAGTGTTCCCACTTCGCATAAACGCACGGACCACTTCCCTTCAGAGACCCCAACGTCAACGACGCAGTCGTGCGTCTATTCCGGGGAACGACTCTAACGGTGGTTCGTGGTTCGGGTTAACGCAGACTTAGGGTAAGACGAGCAGTGCGCTCCTCTACACGTGGTGACTGAACACAGTACTTGTGCCATTACGTCCTCCGGGGGCGCAGCCTCGATGGCACAGGACCGCGCACAGGACCGCGCACCTCACCCGCAAAACACCCCCACACGAGGGCTCGACCGCGGCTCCGGGATTACGGTCAAGCCCAAGCACACGCCCGGGCGGCCAGCACGAACCATGACGAACGCAACCCAGGAAGGGATTTCCTTCGTCAGCTACACTTCGGAGTATTTTCCGGCGCCCTAAGTCTTTCAACCTCCGCGGCACGGTGACCGTGACACGTTACGTTCCCGTAAAAAACCAGGAGAACCATGTCCATTATTATTATTTTTTTTTTTTACCCAGGCCGGAAGCAAAAGTCGGTCCCTGCTATCGTTACGAAATAAAACGCAAGTAGGGGAACAGGAGACAGTTCCACGCTTCGGGCAAGCAGGACATCGGACCGAGACTTTCGGAGTCACGACCTCCGTCACTGAGGCCGCCAGCCCTCGGCGTCGCCGGCGACGGCTTGCTACTCGCACCCGTCACGCGTCAAGCAGCGCGGCAGCGGTCCCCAAGCGGGAGCCTACCTTTCCTGCCGCCTTTTTTGGCTTCGCTTCCGCTTTTGCAGGAGCGGGTTTCTGAAAAGCAAAGGCAGCACTGAGTGTCTTCGCTGGGCAGACCCCACGGGGCAGAAACGGTTACGGGGCGCGCTCTACTTACAGCGGACAACCTCGCCGACCTCCTCTTGGGCTTCGGGGGAGAAAAGGAAAAAGAGCGAGCAGTGAGCGGCGAAGCGCAACGGGACCCACCCCCGGGCCGAGGCGCCGGCTCTTACCTCCTCCCTGGCCGCCCCCTCGGCGGAGCCGACCTGCGGAAGGAAGCACACGCGCGAGTGGCCGCAGCCCGCGCGCCCCGCGCCCGCCCGCGCGAACAATGCCCGGCCGCGTGACGTCAGCGGCTTCCCGCCGCCGCGTTCGAATCTCCCACCCGGCTCCTCGGCCGCCGAACGTTCCAGAACGCCGTGCCCGGGCCGCCGCGCGAGCGCAGCCCGCCGGCCCGCTG
>NW_023270515.1:1027112-1075276 GCF_011800145.1 Mirounga leonina
CGAATCTCCCCCCCCGCCCCCCCGCCGCGGCCCGTGCGAGAAGGGCGTGCCGGGGCCGCCGCGCGCACGCGCCCCGCGCGCCCGCGGCGGCGCCCGGGGCGCCCGCCAGGCCCTGCGCCGCCGTGCGCGCGGCGGGCCTCGGGCCTCGCGGGGCGGCCGTGGCGGCCCGGACGGCGCAGGGCGCGTGTGCGGGCCGCGGCCGCCGCTCACCTTCCTCTTGGGCATCGTGGCGGCGGGGCGGGCGCGTGCCGGGTGCCTCCGGGCCGCGGCGCGCCGAGAGCCTCCGCGAAGCTGGGCTGCCTGGCCGCTACCGCTCCTCCCGCCGCCCGAGCTGCTGCGACCCGCCGCGGGGGCGGTGGGAGAACCGGATGGAACCGGATTGGGAGCCCGCCCCCTCCTCCCCCCGCGTCCCCCGGCCGCGGGCTCCCCCTCCCCGCCGGCCGGGCCGCCCCCCGCCCCCGCCCCCGCCCATTGGCTGTGGGGCCCACCGCGCCGCGGCCCGCGCCCGGAATAGGTGAGGCGGGCCGTCACTCGACCGCTGCGCCCCGCCCCCGCTCCCGGCGCCCCCTCCCCCGCCCGCCGGCTCGCGGGGCCCCAGACCCAGGCGAGGGGGGCGGGGCCCCAGAGGCCGCTCTCACCTCACGGTAGTTTGTTTGAAGCCGAGCCGCAAAGTGCGGTCTGCGCGCCGATTGGCGGGGTCCCGCCACGTGATCGCCGGTGACCCCACCCACAACCTCCCTGGTTACCTGGGCACCCCCAGCGCCCAGAGAGCCTCGGGGACTGAGTTCCACCCTTCTAGAGTGAGTTGGTATGGGACATTTATAGTTAGTCTAATAAACTGTAAAGGGAGAGACAATGGATTCAAGTACGAGCCAATTTCTCCCTCCTCGGGCGGCAAGAAAGGCTATCTATGGGCCGCAGCTTCGCAGGCCTTCGGGAAGCAGGTCCTAGTGCGCAGGCGCCAGAGGGGAGGTCGTGGGAAGGAAAGCTAGCGCGCGGGCTCAGCGGCGGGTGCTACTGCGCAGGCGCGGATCTTTGCGACGTCGCTGGGCTCGCGGCAGTCCCGCGGCCGGGTTCCGCTGCTTGGTTGCTCTGGGTCGCTCCTTTAAATCTTCTGTTCCTTCAGGGGTCGGGGTCCTCACCGTCCCCAGGACGTGTCATCTCGCAGACCTCTGGGCCGGCCGATCCCTCCTACGCTGAAGTGCGGCGGGAAGCACGCCCACCCGCTCCAGCCCTTTTTTGCTCACCTAAGCACCTTTTTAAAGCGGGAAAAGGGCATCAGGCTGGGGGGCGGTGAGCTGGGAACCCCGGAACCAGTGAGATCGCATGTTACCCAGTTTCTTTAATGAAGAAGAGAATTCCGTCTAAAAGGATGAATTGTGTGGGCTTACACGTTTTTAATAAAAATTGTCAGCTGGGATTCTTGGAAAGAAGGAAACGTTGGAGTACTTTGCATCCAAAAGATAGGAAACAGATCAGATGTCCGTCATTTGAGAGGCCCGGATGAACTGTGGAACCTTCGCACAATGTAATAGTGAGCTACAACAAAGAAAGATGAGGCAGCTCTTTACTGAGGAAGTGAATTTCGAAAACCGCTAGTCAGATGTTGCACCTCTGATCTCAATAACTAGCGTCTTCCCTTCTCATTCATGGAAGTCTGAAGTCCTAGAGTGGCTTATAAAGCCCCCTGCAATTTGGCCCAGTTCAATGATTTTCATCGCTGCTCCTTCTGTTTCACCCTCCCGTTCTCAACCTGGCCTGGCACCCCTGCTTCTCAGGGCCTTGGCACCTGCTGTTCCCTCTGCCTTAGACCAGTGTGGCTTCTCTTCCTCATTCGGGTTTTTGCGTAAATTTCACCCTCTCAGTGAGGCCTGTCCTGACCTTTCAGTTTAAAATTGCACCTCCCCATCTTTGTTTTCTGCCTTATTTTCTACATGGTGCCTACGGAATATATAGATATTGAGTATAAAGTTATACATTCATTGTGTAACTCAGGAAGAATTCACAAGAAAGTGGTGCCAGTGGTGCTTCTGTGGAGAAGAACTGGGAGCAGGGTAAGATTAAAATTTATCCTTTTTATTTCCCCACTCCTATCTGCATTACAAAAAAAAAAAAAAAATCAGAGAATGACTGAGTTTGTGGCACAAACATACACTGAGCACCTGCCCTGTGCCAGGCATTATGTTAGGCCCTGGGGTAGAGAGACAGCAGACAGGACATGTATGGCAAGGACTCTGGGTGGAAGTTTAGAGGAAAGACAAGGCACCCAAGTTGTCCTAGCAAGGGAAAGGGGGAAGCCACAGGCCGGGGGACAGCACAGACCAGGGCATGCAGACGTACTAGAATGTGATAGTCCTTCAGGGCCTGCTAAGTGGCAGTGATGGATACATGGAGAATGGACAGTGACAATTAGAGAAAAGAGGCAGAAAGAGAAAGGCAACGTGCAGAAGGCATTTGATGCCAGGCTAAGGGGTTTGGCCATTATCCAAGAAGACATTGCAAGGTCCTAATAAGGGAATGATGGGCTGAGATCTGAACTTACCTTATAAAGAACTTTCTCCCATGAGAATTAAAGATGCAGTAGTCCAGAGGTGACAAACTGGTAGCCTACGATGTTTGCTTTGGACCAGACATTTTTTTAATTGGCCAACATAAGCATGTGAAACAACTGGAACTCAATAGGAAGACCACTTGGCAGTATCTTTTAAAGGTAAGCAAGTACTCTATGGCTCAGTAATTCACTCCTAGAAATACACCCAACAAAATTGCCTACATCTGTTAACCAGAAGACATGAAGTAGAATATTCATAGCTGACCTATTTTCATAGGCTCAGCCAACAGCAACCTAAATGCCCATCAACAGTAGAGTGGATGAGTGAGTGGAAGACTATCATCCATGACAAAGACTATCTACAATTACACACAGCAGTGTGGGTGAATCTCACAAACACAATGTTGAAAGCAAGATGCCAAATCCAAAAGAATACATAGTGTGATTCCATTCATATAATGTACAAAGGCAGGCAAACAGGTAAGTCACCCAACACAGGCACTAAAACTAGGCAGTGTTTGATCAAAAGTCAGAATCTATGCTAGATGATCCAGACTGTTGGATAACCACATGGAAACAGGATTTTTAAAATTCCTCAAGATCCCTCAGGATCTTTGTATACACTCGCACAAGTATCCTCACCACCACTTCACCCTGGGGTTCACATGCCCCATTTTGGAAAATCATGCATTCTTGCAGGCTGGTTGATGGTGCAGGGTGATTGAGGATTTCTAGAGAGGAGAATCCCAAGCCTAATCTAAGGCAGAACTGCTGGTGATAGGCAGGGTTCCGAGGGGAACTGAGAGGGTGAAATCAATAATGGTGAGCAGTTTGCCCCCCCCCGCCCCGTGTCAGGTGTCCTAGGTGCTGGGGATGTAACTGTGAACACGAGAGTTGAGCCACCTGTCCTCATGGGGTTCTCATTCTAGTGGGAGTACGATAAAGTAAACAAGATACTTTCGCATAGCGATGACGCCTTGAAGGAAGGAAAAGTGTCACAATATGGAGCATGCTGGAGGTATGCCGAATGGGGCTGCTGTTGATGGGGTAGTCAGGGAGGGACTCTGAGGAGAGAAGTGAAGGGTAAGACGTCCTGGGCCTTTGGTGGCTCTGAAGGAGAAGGCTTCAGGAGAGAGAAACAGCTGGTATAAAGGTCCTGAGGTAGGATCAGCCTTGCTGTGTTTGAAGAAGGGAAATGTGGGTAGAGAAGCAAGCAGTGGTGAGGATGTGTGAGGCGGTGAGGAAGCAGTGAAGGGCTGCAGTGAGAACTGAGGTCATTGGTCTGGATTCCCAAGTGGAGATGAGGTCAGGCTGAGAGGTTAACACGTCAAGTCAGTTGTTGCCAGAAGACATGAGACCAGATGAGACCTTGTAAAGCAGTCTAGCCAACAAATGTTGGCTGTGGGGAAGGAGATCCCTGGAAGGAGGGATTTGGGCTATCTTTTGGTGGGGGGAGGGGACTGACAGGACTCTTCAGTGGACTGGGGCAAGGGAGATGAGAGAGACTTTTGGCCATGAGCAATAGAAACCCAATTAGCATAACAGTAAGGAAATGGACTATCTCCTACAGCAGAATGTTCTGGACTGGAAGATTCAGCAGCTTCATGTGTTCTCACAGCCTAGGTTCTTTCCTCTTTTATTGTACCACTTTCTGAGTTGGCTTCATCCTCGGAAGTGGGATCCCACTTGTCACATCCAGATTTGTAACAGCCAGAGAAAGAATGTCTCTTTTCCCAGAAGCCCTCTCTCGATTGCCTTTACTTCTTGGCCAGAATTGGGTCACATGCAAGGGGATGTGACCCTTAGATCAAATCAGACCCACCCGTGGAGTTGGGGGTAGGGCCAAGAGTGGAGGGAATGGATACCTGAGCAAAATAAGGGCTCTGTTAGGAAGGACAAGGTGGGCAATGGGCTGAGAATCATGTGTGTCCACTAGGCTGTGTGGCTGGGGAGCAATTCACCCAGCGAGGGAGGAAAGAAGAGGTGTGTGGGACCATGGAGGGGGCACATGGAGATTGTAAAGTGCCCCCTACATTGACAACGTATGATGTCACCAATTGTCCTGATGAAGCAGTTTCAGTGAGTGGTAGGACAGAAACCAGGTTGAAGTTAGAAAGTGGAGGGCAGGGGAGGAACTGAGAACGTGTTCCAGCCCCCACTGTGCTGTGCTGCATTATACTGTGTCTCCAGAAGCCGTCTCTGGGCCAGTGTGTCCAGAGAGTGAAGACGGAAGATAAACTGCGGTAGGTGTGAGATGAGCCTGTGAGCAAGAGCAGGTATAAGGGAGATGATGATCGGAACTGCGAATGCCTACTGTCCACCGTTCTGTTGGATATCCAAGCTGTTGCGGAAGGGTGAGATGCAAGAGAAGCAGAGGAGAGCAAAACTGCTGGGCCCCACGCAGAGCTTTGGATGACCACTATGCTGAATGAGTTGGCTAGAAATGCCAGAACACAGAGAGCCCTAAGATGACCCATAGTCGTAGAAGTCACCATGCAGTGTATGTTTCTAGCCTGGTTGCAAACTTTATGGCTTCATGACTATATAAATAATTATTATTAGCTAAGATAATTGGAATTATTATTATTATGAGCTTCCTGTTTGTCAGTCCATAGTCCACATTGCTATTTTAGAAAAAACACTAAGCCAGCTACAAATTGGTCATGTTATTCTTTTCTGCCCACAGGTGAATCTTGCCTTTCCAAACATGGAAAGGAAGCTTCTTAATCTGTCCCAGCTGTTGTAGCAAAATACCATAGACTGGGTGGCTTATAAACAACAGACATTTATTTCTCACAGTTCTAGAGGCTGGGAAGTCCAAGATCAAGGCTCTGGTAGTTTCCATATTTGGTGAGAACCTGCTTCCCGGTTCATAGATGGCTGTGTTCTCGCTGTGTCCTCAACTTGGAAGAAAGGGGAAAGCAGCTCTCTGGGGTCTCTTTATAAGAACACTGATCCCATTCACAAGGGCTCCACCCGCATGACCTAGTCACCTCCCAAAGGCCCCCCCCTCCAGATATCATACTAGTGGGGGTTAGGTTTCCACATTTGAATTTTTAAAAAATATTTATTTATTTGTCTGAGAGAAAGAAAGAGAGCACAAGCAGGGGGAGCGGCAGGCAGAAGGAGAAGCAGGCTCCCTGCTGAGTAAGGAGCCCGATGCGGGACTTGACCCCAGAACCCTGCGATCATGTCCTGACTGAAGGCAGACGCTTAACCGACTGAGCCACCCAGGGGCCCCTCAACATTTGAGTTTTGGGAACACACTTTCAGTTCAGGAACACCCCCTGCATCTCTTCCAGATCACTCAGTTTCTGTGGCTTCCAAAGAGAATCACCCCGTCAAATGGGCAGCCACTTCATACTATTTGAGACTTGAGCAGAAATATTCTACTCCATTGTTAAGGGGCACTTGTTATACCTGACTCTTGAGATCACATGAGAGAGTTCCCCTGGCTTTTGTGAACTCTGAAGGCAGAGGCAGTGGTATAAATGTGTCCAGCTGACATGGTTTGAGGGATGCCCCATTCGTAACCTACAGGAGGAAGCCGTTTCCTTTGGTTAGACGTTGCCCCACATATGTGGTTTGGAGTGTTGGCCAGAATAACAATCAAAAGCCAAAAAAAAGAGTTCTCTTAATGCTACTTTTACATTATTCAAATACATTTGACTCGGGAGCAACATGGGTTTGAACTACATGGGTCCACCTATATGCAGATATTTTTCGATACATAGAGTACGGTAAATGTATTTTCTCTTCCATATGATTTTCTTAATAACATTTTCTTTTCTCTAGCTTACTTGATTATAAGAGTACAGTATATAATACATATAACATACAAAGTATGTGTTAATTGGCTGTTTATGTTACTGGTAAGGCTTCTGCAACAATAGGCTATTAGTAGTTAAGTTTTGGGGGTGTCAACAGTTATCATAGATTTCCAACTGCATTGGAGTTAGCTCCCCTAACCCCTGTGTTGTTCAAGGGTTTATTTTAATTAAAAAAATGTTTTCTTCTGAGTCCTTTCTCAGAAGCATTATAATTGATGAAGACTTCACTTTTTTCTGTTTTAAGATTTTATTTATTTATTTGACAGAGAGAGACACAGCAAGAGAGGGAACACAAGCAGGGGGAGTGGGAGAGGGAGAAGCAGGCTTCCCGCTGAGCAGGGAGCCCAATGCGGGGCTCAGTCCCAGGACCCTGGGATCATGACCTGAGCCGAAGGCAGACGCTTAACCACTGAGTCACCCAGGCGCCCACCCCAAGACTTCACTTTGATGTAATTTTCATTAAGGAAAAAGGAGGAGAGGGAGCCTACTGTGACATTTCATTATAGTCAAATGTTATTTGACAAATGTTATTCCCATCTGAATGTCTTCTCATTTTCCTTTCCATTTGGAGAAACCAGAGAAAGCATTATTAGCAGAAATAGATGAGCCTGGCTCTTGACTCCATTTTTAATTTTTCACAACATTTCTGTAAGTTTGAAATTATTTTAAAATAAAAAAATTTGAAAGCTAATGAAAAATTTATTTAGAGGGGGCTCCTGGGTGGCTCAGTCATTAAGCGTCTGCCTTCGGCTCAGGTCATGATCCCAGGATCCTGGGATCGAGCCCCGTGTCGGGCTCCCTGCTCGGCGGGAAGCCTGCTTCTCCCTCTCCCACACCCCCTGCTTGTGTTTCCTCTCTCACTGTCTCTCTCTGTCAAATAAATAAATAAAATCTTAAAAAAAAAAAAAAAGAAATATTTATTTAGAGATACATTTCTTCTGGACATTTTCCAAAGCCTGTGAAATTTTGAGAAGTAAATGAAATTAACTGCACAAATAATAATAATATTATATTTTAAACTACTCAGTTTTGCATATTTAGAAGGGCATAGCATAACAGAGACTTAAAAACATTTAAAATGTTATTTGGTTCTACCAGTATTTTTCTTTTTCTTTTTTTTTTTAAAGATTTTATTTATTTATTTGACAGAGAGAGACATAGCGAGAGAGGGAACACAAGCAGGGAGAGTGGGAGAGGGAGAATCAGGCTTCCCGCCGAGCAGGGAGCCCGATGCGGGGCTCGATCGCAGGACCCTGGGATCATGTCTGAGCCGAAGGCAGACGCTTAATGACTGAGCCACCCAGGCGCCCCTCTATCAGTATTTTTCTTAAATTGAAGTAAAATTCACATAACATGCAGTTATTTTTTTTATTTTTTTTATTTTTTAAAAGATTTTATTTATTTATTTCACAGAGAGAGACAGCGAGAGCAGGAACACAAGCAGGGGGAGTGGGAGAGGGAGAAGCAGGCCTCCCACTGAGCAGGGAGCCGGATGCGGGGCTCAATCCCAGGACCCTGGGATCATGACCTGAGCCGAAGGCAGACACCTAATGACTGAGCCACCCAGGCGCCCCTGCAGTTTTTTTTTTTTTTTAAGATTTTATTTATTTGAGAGAGAGCACAAGCAGGGGGAGGGGCAGAGGGAGAGAGAAGCACACTCCCCGCTAAGTAGGGAGCCTGACTGGGGACTCGGTCCCAGGACCCCAGGATCATGACCTGAGCTGAAGGCAGACGCTTAACTGAGTGAGCCACCCAAGCGCCCCAGGAACTATTTTGAAGTGTACATTAGTACATTTACAATGTTGTTCAACTACTACCTAATAGTATTAAACGTGCTATTTTTAAAGATAATTTAACATTTACATTTAAAATTTTTATGAGTGTTTTTTAACTTGTTAAAATTAGCTCAGATTACAAGCTGTCACGTTTTTCTGATAATCTCCCAGCACACGTGTACACATGCATACGTGTGCACACATTCAAGATTCCTTCTAATTCAGCTATACTGAAATGCAGTTCTCCAGGAGATCCTGATTCTTCATTCCTCATTAGCTATCTTGGATCCTAAAGCAGGCTGCAAACATACAGGACACATGCAGGTCCCTGACAGCTAATGAGCATCATGAGGCCATGAAATTTGTGCATTTGAGGTCACTGCCTGTGCTTGGCTTGTGCCAGTCACTGAAACAAACAATGCAGATTTTACTTGATTCACCTGAGAGTTGGTGTACCCCTAGTTCTCAATGGAAAGATTGTCAGTCTATTCTTTGATTCAACCCTGCATGTGACCACCACCACCACCATCACCACCACCACCACCACCATCATCATCACCATCACCATCATCATCACCATCAGCACCACCACCGTCATCACCATGATCATCATCACCACCACCACCATCACCATCATCACCATCACCATCATCATCACCATCACCATCATCATCACCATGATCATCATCATCACCACCACCACCACCATCATCATTTAGTAAAACCGAGTAGGCAAAGCTAGGAATAGGTAAGTTCAGTTTCCGCTACATTGTGACTTCTTTCTATCCCCTCTGTTCTCACTATGTTGGAAAGAGTTGAGGCAGTCTTTCTTTCACCTAGCATTTCAGTGCTGCCTTCCGGGTGTGCCTGTCTCAAGAGGAATCACCTTGCATTGGCCCCTCTGAATAACTGACCCCAAGTCATTCAAGTTTTGGGCACATTTCTAGTCACTGCTGACATTCCTTTGAATCTCTGACCAAGATTTGGTTTCCGTTAGAGAACTCGTTTCTCCAATCCCAGTCATGATTGGCTGCAAATTGACATAATACCCATGGATATAGGTCTTGCTAAATCCATTCTCTGAAGTCCTATGTGTAGGAATTGTCAGAGGCTCCAGGACCTGTCAGTTCTGAACAAGGAATGATTTGATGAAAGCCCCCACTGCTGCTTTCAATGGTGTTTGTATTTTCTGTGCACCTTCCTCTGGATGGCGACCCATTTGTAATGCTATCCCAATCTTTACTTTCTACAGGCTGAATGCCTTTTTTTTTTGTTTTTAACTTGACAGTCTAGTGTGATACTTGGATGGAGTTGGTAGAAGCTGTGACTCACTGGGTTCTTCTTTTTCCATTGCTGTACTTGACTCAAGTTTTGAATTAAGGAATGGGGTACTTCTGTGTTCTCTATCTGCCTCATTATAGACCTGCAAGACCTAAAGTTGTGTAAAGATTTAGTTCCCCTATGTGAGTTATATTCCTCAGAATTAAGAGTCACTCTGTTCTTGAGTTGGTGAACAGCTTTGATTATTTAAAGTAGACCATAACCTTATTGGCTCTAGTCTTTGGATTGTATTTCTCACTGTAATATTAATTCTAGCACTGTTTTTTCCAACCATGTACTTCTCTAAATGGTTCTTCCTCCTTTTGCCTGAATTCACTACTTCCTGCTTGGTTTGCCTGACAATAAGCAAGTCCTAAACCTGTTGCTCTACATGCTAAGTTGCACTCAACTAAGTTGCACTCAACTTAGGACTTGCTTATTGTTCCACCCTCAATTCCATTTCTAATCTTCCTAAGATTGGGAAGGATTCTTCTGCTGAATTTTGCTGTTTTGGACCATCTTTAAATCTAGCCCTTGGAATGTTGTAAATATTACTATTGAAACTTGCCATCGTTTGATATCTTGTTTGCCTAGCCACAGGGCTCTTTGATCTTTGACGCTTATCTTTGGTACCATCATCTCTGTTGGTATCTGAGAGTTGAAAGTCCATATCTTGACCAGGATTTCTAATCCAGTTATTTGCATGATTTATGCTGATTTCCAGGAGAAACCAACATTCTTCATTGGATTTGTTCCGCTCACAGATCTCAAAGTTTTTAACAATAAAATTGCCAATTGAACTTTCTTTAGGGATCCCTCAGTCTCTGCTGCATGCCCCACTTTTCCTATTTCTCCAGTCAGGTGTGTCTCTTGACTCATCTAATAGCTATTGTAGTGCCTCTGATTATTTCTCCAATGGTGCTTGGAACCTTAATGGCCTCCCTCTGACATCTCAACACCAAGTTCATGAATAAGCTGGTAAGAGGCTTCTTCTCTGTGGAGTTGCTCTTGCTGTCATCTTGGTTCATTTTCACAATGATATGGTCTTTATAGTAGCCAGAATAACGCCCCCTCCCCCAAATGTCCACCGTTTAATGCCCAGAACCTGTGAATATGTTACCTTATGTGGCCCAAAGGACTTTGCAGATGTAATGAAGTTAAAGATTTTTAAATGGGGAGGAAAATTATCCTGGCTTATCCATCTGGATCCACTTCACTCAATAAGGAGGGACAAAGGAGGGTCAGAGATGTGACAATGGAAGCAGAGGTCGGAGTGGCATGATTGCTGGCTTAATCTGAACTAGATATGGACGGATTGATACAGACATGTCCTGGCTTTCATACTTTCTTTCCACATGTTAGTAGAATAATTCAGCCTTTAGTTGTTAGTGCTCTTTTTGAGAGCTATCCAAATGAAGCAATAGGAGAGATCTGAGTTGTTCAAATTGTGTTGTGTTTGAAGGCCAGGTACTGCTGGTTCTCTCCCACCTCTGCTGCACAGTCAAGGACATTCTTCAGGGTTTTTTGTCAAATTCTTGCCTTACCAGGAACTGGTGATCCTCCTCCTTGGGGGATATGGTAGTGCAGGGGGATAGTAGGGGTGGAGAACAGTGATGCCCTCTTCTTCTGCCTGAAAGGTAGACACTGGGGAGGGAGGCAGGGAGGCAGGAGGAGATGCTATAACTTCATGAGGTTGTTTCTCCCTCCTGATTCATCTAAGTCTCTAGTGAGTAGAGGAGCCAGTAGTCTGACTAGAGCTTCGGATGGTCCAGCTGCAGGGAAAAGGGGAGAGACAAGCTCCAAGCCTGTCTTTAGTTTGGTCAGTTCAGCCTCACCTACCAGCTAAGATGCCATTCCATGGGAATAATTCACTCTACCACTATTGAATACTGCACGTTTTCTTGAAGCAGAAATTGGCAGTGATGAGAGAAAAACTCTCTAAGGGCCTGATATACAAGGGATGCCAGTTTAGATTTCTTTCCAAGTCAGCATGACTGTACATAAACTTTGTTCCAACCAAAGGCCTGCTTTATGACCCAACCACCCATGGATTTTACACCTGCTTTGTGAATGAGTAGCCTAAAGGAAAACCATGTTGTCTTGAGATATCGATCAATACTTCTACTCCCTGCATTCCTTTGCGATAAGACTTGTGATTCCTCCCTATATGCTAATCTATAATCTTTTGAGCTTTCACAAGATGTAAAAAAAGTATATAACCCTGTAAAAACTATCCATTCTCCAGAGCACTTCCTTCCCTGTGAAGACCATGTTTCCAGGGCAGCTGCCCTAACTTGGGCTCAAATGAAACTTTTCTTTTCTCTTTAAAATTTTTAAAAAGTTTTGTTCATTTTGCATGGACATTTCTTGGCGTAGTGGGCAGGATATCAGAGCAGCTAGCCTGAGAAACATCTGGGGGTCCTCCAGGCTTGATGCTTGGTATCAGCAGGGGCCCTTTGTACTCTTCCAGCTTCTTAGCACCTCACAGTTGTATCTGGTGAGTTCTACTGATATCCAGACACCCTCAACTTAACAGTCCTCACTTTTATTCAAGCTGTTAAGGCTCACCGGTAATGTTCTCCAAGTGGGAATAATCTAGAGAGGTTGGTGTTATGAGTAGGTTGTTTTAATTTGACATTATACTAATTGATGTTATTAATATAAGGCTTGAGTAAATTTTCTGGCTAGAAATATGAGAGACTGAATCACTCAGCTCCGAAGAAAGGGGATGCTTGCTCCTTCTGGCCTAAAGGCACTTTCAAGAGACTGAAAGCCCAGCGGAAGTGTCTGAGGGTATTCCTTGAGATGTGTAGGGGTCCCCTAGGGATTTCCTATCTCATAAGGTAATTAGTGATTGGCTCATCTGGGGACACACACATAAGATTGATCACCCAGTGCTTCTAGCCCCACTCAATGGTCTTTTATCTCTCTTTTTTAAGTAGGCTCCACACCCAGCATGGAGCCTAATATGGGGCTTGAACTCACAACACTGAGATCAAGAGTCAGATGCTTAACTGACTGAGCCACCCAGGCGCCCCAGCTCCCTCAATGGTCTTAGAGCTCCCTGGGAGAAACTGAGACACATAAGAGAGTGTATTATGGCTATTTGGAAGTGATACTCACAAGCACTACCCTCTTGATCCATCACAATCAACATCCTTAGATTTTGCTCAAGCCTTATTCCTAAATGGAAACCAAATGAGTAGGGAATTGTGCTTTAAAAGCCAAACAGCTCCCAGAAAACCAACAACCACCCACAGGAACTCCGGCAAGCCATATGTACTACATATATGGAGCCTCTACTTGCAAGTGCTTATTCAAGCAGGAAACTTTTTTTTTTTTTTTAACTACATGGGGCTGACCTCACAACCCTGAGATCAAGACCCTGAGACCAAGAGCTGGGCTAAGACCAAGAGTTGGACGCCCAGCTGACGAGCCACCCAGGTGCCCCATGGTAAATTTAACTAAGGATAACCTGTCTCGGATGGCCCAAATGGGGTCCTTTTGACATGTCTAAATTAGTTTTCTTTTTTTTTTTTTTTAAGATTTTATTTTATTTTAAGTAATCTCTACACCCAATGTGGGGCTTGAACTTATAACACCTAGGTCAAGAGTTGCATAATCTACCAACTGAGCCAGCCAGGTACCCCCCCTCCAAAATTAGTTTTCTTGTGCACACAATTAGAGAAAGTGGGCTGTAAGATTAAGCAACCAGAAAGTAGGAAGCTATTTGGTTGAGTCAGGGAAGCCCTTGGCTTTCGAGAGGAACCAACACTCTCAGAGATATTCTGGGCCTCATTTGGTTTATTTGTTGCTGTAGCTTTTGGCATCTTTGGACAAGCTCTGTTATATTGTTATATTGGAAAACAGGAAATGACTAGTTCACGGATCCATAATTATAATGCTATCTTGCAATTTGATTTGTTTTAATAAAATGGAGATATTTGGAAATTGGGTCTTTAATGTCCTCTCCACAAATATTAATGAAACAAAGGCTAGATTTTGTTTGCATCTTGTTTGTGTATATGTGTCCATGTGTGTTATAAATGTGAGATTTTTTTTCTACCTCTGGATGGTATTGCTAAAATTAATTTGTAAAAGAGCTCTTCATAATTGGCTTAAAGCAAGTGTCTATAAGAATTGGACATTCTCAGTAGGGGAGAGTCCAAGATGGCAGAAGAATAGCAGACCTTAGTTTCATCTGGTCCCAGGAATTCAGCTAGAGAGCTACCAAATCATTCTGAACACCTGCGAACTCAACTGGAGATTGAAGAAAATAGCTGCAACTCTGCAAATAGAAAAGTGACCACTTACTGCAAGGTAAGTGGTGCACAGAAGTGAATCTGAGGCAATATATGGGAAGATAAACTGCAGGGGGAGGGAAACTCCACAAGCCAGCTACCAGAAAGTGATAGAACAGCAGAGCACAAAAGCAGAACTTTTACAAGTCTGCTCCAGGGAGGGACATCCCTGCCTGAAACGTGCTCAGGTGATGAAGCAGGGGTAGCATTCTAGATGAGACAGTGTGGTCCCAGGATCCCTGGGGGCACAGGAAGACCAGGGGTGCCTGAGCATAGCAGAGTTCCCAGGCATTGGAGCGGGGCAGCTGGCTGCGTTCAGTGAGCCCTGGAGAGAGCTCTCAGCTCGGGGTTGCCATAAACCACAAACCATGGCATGGTCGGGTGACTGCTCTCTGAGCAGGGGCCCAACAAATGGCAGAAACAGCAAGGCCCCCCCTTCCTCCCCAGAGAGGAGCGGTGTGGGAGCGCACCATAGAGTCTGCAGGGTTTGGAGACTCAACATGGGGTCGCGTGCCTGAGATAGAAACACTCGCGGTCACAGGGTGGGTGAGCATGGAGTGCTGATGGAGCCCAGGGAGATAGGAGTGATTGACTGCTTTTCTCTGAGGATGCACTGAGTAGTGGGGCCCTGAGGTTTTGGCTCCAGGGCCAAAGATTGGAAGGCTGCCATTTTCACTCTTAACCTCTAAAGCAGCACAGAAAACCTTCAGGGAACAAAAGCCACATAGAGCAATCAGGGCAAATTAGTTAGCCTGGCCCCTGGCAAGGGTGGTGCAGCTCCATCCAGGGCAAAGATACTTGAGAATCAATGCAACAAACCCCTCCCCCAGAAGATCAGCAAGAATATCCAGCCAAGACCAAGTTTACCAATCATAGTGAACTGCAAAATTCCAGTGCTAGGGGAATATAGCATATACAGTTCATGGTTTTTTTCCCCACGATTCTTTAGTTTTTCAATTTTAATTTTTTCCCCTCTTTCCTTTTTCAACCAATTCCTTATTTTATCAACTCTTTTTAAAAATCTTTTTTAATTTTTATTTTTACAGTTACATTCTATCCTTTCATTGTATTTAATTTTATTTTTGTGTATATATATATTATATATATATATATAATATATATATATATATGTTTTTCTTTCTTTACACTTTTGGGATGCAGTTTCTTCTAACAGACCAAAATACACCCAGAATCTAGTATATGGCTCTGTTCTCTTCATCTGTCTGATCATATTCTCTTGTATTTTTTTTTCTTTCCTCTTCTTTTTCCTTTTTCCTTTTTTTTTTTTTTTTGGTTAAAGTCTTTTTTAATTTTCATCTTTACAGTTACATTCTATCCATCCAATGTATTTAATTTTATTTTTGTATATATATATATATGTTTTTCTTTCCTTAAAATTTTGAGATGTAGTCTTCTAACAAACTGATGAAAATACACACAGTATATAGTATATTGCTCTGTTCTGTTCACCTGTCTGTTTATATTCCTTATTTTTTTCTTTTTTTTTTGTCTTTTTTCATTTTTACATTCTAGCCTTTTGTTGTATTTAATTTTGTTTTTGTACATATATTTTTCTTTCTTTAAATTTTGGGATCTAGTTTTCTAACAAACAGACCAAAATACACACAGAATCCAGTGTATTGCTCTATTCGGTTCACCTGTCTGATTACATTTTCTTAAAAAAAAAAAAAAATTTTTTTTTTTTTTTCAAGAAACAAGATGAAACCAGAGAGGGAGACAAACCATAAGAGACTCTTAATCTTAGGAAACAAACTGAGGGTTGCTGGAGGGGAGAAGAGTGGCAGGATGGGGTAACTGAGTGATGGACATTGGGGTAACTGGGTGATGGACATTATATAAGACTGATGGATTATAGACCTGTATGCCTGAAACAAATAATACATTATACGTTAATCAAAAAAAATTTAGTTTTGGTTTTGGGTCTCTCCTGATTTGTTTAGTGTGTAATTCTCTGGGGTCGTTGTTGCCATTTTAGTATTTTGTTCTCTAATTCATCTATACTTCTCTGGACAGAATCAAGACAGAAAAACTCACCTCAAAAAAGAGAACAAGAGGCAGTACTGACTGCCAGGGACCTAATCAGTATGGATATAAGTAAGATGTTGGAGCTAGAATTCAGAATAACAATTATAAAGATAGTAGCTGGGCTTGTAAAAAGCATAGA
The DNA here is from genome assembly GCF_011800145.1 of Mirounga leonina. Classification (NCBI taxonomy): domain Eukaryota; kingdom Metazoa; phylum Chordata; class Mammalia; order Carnivora; family Phocidae; genus Mirounga; species Mirounga leonina. The sequence goes on from NW_023270515.1 coordinate 1,043,075, forward strand.
AGACACTAGAGAATCCCTTCCTGGAAAAATAAAAGAACTAAGATCTAATCAAGTCAAAATCAAAAAGGCTATTAATGAGATGCAATAAAAATGGAGGCTCTAGGGGCGCCTGGGTGGCTCAGTCAGTTAAGCGTCTGCCTTCGGCTCAGGTCATGATCCCAGGGTCCTGGGATCGAGCCCCGCATCGGGCTCCCTGCATGGCAGGAAGCCTGCTTCTCCCTCTCCCACTCCCCCTGCTTGTGTTCCCTCTCTCGCTGTGTCTCTCTCTGTCAAATAAATAAAAATCTTAAAAAAAAAAAAAATGGAGGCTCTAACTGCTAGGATAAATGAGGCAGAAGAGAGAATTAGTGATATAGAAGACAAAATGATGGAGAATAAAGAAGCTGAGAGAAAGAGAGATAACTACTGGATTACAAGGGGAGAATTCCAGAGATAAGTGATACTATAAAGCAAAACAATATTAGATTAATTGGGATCCCAGAAGAAGAGAAAAGAGAGAGAGAGGGCCAGAAGATATGTTGGAGCAAATTATAGTGGAGAACTTCCCTGATCTGGGGAAGGAAACAGGCATCCAAGTCCAAGAGGCACAGAGGAACCCCCTCAAAATCAATAAAAATAGGTCAACACCCCGACATACAGTAGTGAAACTTGCAAATCTCAGAGACAAAGAGAAAATCCTGAAAGCAGCTCAGAACAAGAGGTCTGTAACCTACAAGGTAGAAACATCAGATTGGCAGCAGACCTATGCAGAGTCCTGATAGGCCAGAGAGGACAGGGTACTAAATGAGAAAAATAGGCAGCCAAGAATACTTTATCCAGCTAGAACGTCATTCAAAATAGAAGGAGAGATAAAAAGCTTCCAGGACAAACAGAAACTAAGGCTGTCATTCAAAATAGAAAGAGAGATAAAAAGCTTCCAGGACAAACAGAAATATTGCCCTGCAAGAAATATTAAAAGGGAGCCTTCAAGCAAAGAGAGAGTCCAAAATAACATAGACCAGAAAGGAACAGAATCAATATACAGAAAGAGTGACTTTATAGGTAATACAATGGCACTAAATTCATCTTTCAATAGTTACTCTGAATGTAAATGGGCTAAATGCCCCAATCAAAAGACACATGGTATCAGACTGGATAAAAAAGCAAGACCCATTGATATGCTGTCTGCAAGAGACTCATTTTAGACCCAAAGACACCTCCAGATTGAAAATGAGGGGGTGGAAACCATTTATCATGCTGATGGACATCAAAAGAAAGCTGGGGAGACAATCCATGTATCAGACAAATTAGATTTTTAAACCAAAGACTGTAATAAGAGATGAAGAAGGACACTATATCATAATTAAAGGGTCTATCCAACAAGACGATCTAACAATTGTAAATATTTATGCCCCTAACATGGGAGCAGCCAATTATATAAGCCAATTAATAACAAAATTAAAGAAACACATTGATAATAATACAATAATAGTAGGGGACTTTAACATCCCACTCACTGCAATGGACAGATCATCTAAGCAGAAGATAAACAAGAATATAAGGGCTTTGAATGACACACTGGACCAGATGGACTTCACAGATACATTCAGAACATTCCATCTTAAAGCAACAGAATGTACATTTTTCTTACATGCACATGGAACGTCCTCTAGAATAGATCACATCTGGGGTCACAAATCAGGTCTCAACCAGTACCAAAAGATTGGGATCATTCCCTGCCTATTATCAGACCACAATACTTTAAAACTGGAACTCAATCATAAGAGGAAATTTGGAAAGAACTCAAAAAGATGGAGGCTAAAGAGCATACTATTAAAGAATGAATGGATCAACCAGGAAATTAAAGAAGAATTTAAAAAATTCATGGAAACAAATGAAAATGAAAACACAACTGTTCAAAATCTTTGGGATGCAGCAAAGGCAGTCCTAAGAGGGAAGTATATAGCAACACAAGCCTTTCTCAAGAAACAAGAAAGGTCTCAAATACACAACCTAACCCTACACCTGAAGGAGCTGGAGAAAGAACAGCAAATAAAGCCTAAACCCAGCAGGAGAAGAGAAATACTAAAGATCAGAGCAGAAATAAATGAAATAGAAACCAAAAGAACAGTAGAACAGATCAACGAAACTAGGAGCTGGTTCTTTGAAAGAATTAATAAGATTGATAGACCCCTGGCCAGATTTATTAAAAAGGAAAGAAAAAGGACACAATACATAAAATAAAATCATGAATGAAAGAGGAGAGATCACAATCAACACTGAAGTAATACAAACAATTATAAGGACATATTATGAACAGCTATATGCCAACAAATTAGGCAACCTGGAAGAAATGGATGCATTCCGAGAGACATATAAACTACCAAAACTGAACCAGGAAGAAATAGAAAACCTGAACAGACCCATAACCAGCAAGGAAATTGAAGCTGTCAACAAAAATCTCCCAACAAACAAGAGTCCAGGGCCAGATGGCTTTCCAGGGGAATTCTACCAAACATTTAAAGAAGAAATAATACCTATTCTACTACAGCTGTTTCAAAAAATAGAAATGTAAGGAAAACTTCCAAACTCTTTCTATGAGGCCAGCATTACCTGATCCCCAAACCAGAGAAAGACCCCATCAAAAAGGAGAATTACAGACCAATATCCCTGATGAATATGGATGTAAAAATTGTTACCAAAATACTAACCAGTAAGTTCCAACAGTACATTAAAAGGATTATTCACCATGACCAAGTGGGATTTACTCATGGGCTGCAAGGGTGGTTCAACATCTGCAAATCAATCTATATGATACACTACATAAATAAAAGAAAGGGACAAGAACCATATGATCCTCTCAACACATGCAGAAAAAGCATTTGACAAAGTACAGCATCGTTTCTTGATTAAAACTCTGCAGTGCAGAGATAGAGGGAACATACCTCAATATCATAAAAGCCACATAAAAAATCCCATAGTGAATATCATTCTCAATGGGGAAAAACTGAAAGCTTTTCCCCTAAGCTCAGGTACATGGCAGGGATGTCCACTCTCACCACTGCTATTCAACATAGTACTAGAAGTCCTAGCCTCAGCAGTCAGAAAACAAAAAGAACTAAAAGGCATCCAAATTGGCAAAGAAGAAGTCAAACTCTCACTCTTTGCAGATGACATGATACTCTATGTGGAAAACCCAAAAGACTCCACCCCAAAAATGCTAGAACTCCTACAGGAATTCAGCAAAGGGGCAGGATAGAAAATCAATGCACAGAAATCTGTTGCATTTCTATACACTAACAGTGAGACAGAAAAAAAGAAATTGAGGAGTTGATCCTATGTACAATTGCACCCAAAACCATAAGATACCTAGGAATAAACCTAACCAAAGGATTTCAATCCTTACCATAGAATCTATACTCAGAAAACTATAGAACACTCATGAAAGAAATGGGGGAAGATGCAATGAAATGGAAAAACGTTCCATGCTCATGGATTGGAAGAACACATATTGTTAAAATGTCTATGTTACCTCGAGCAATCTATACATTCAATGCAATCACTATCAAAATACCATCAACTTTTTTCACAGAGCTGGAACAAATAATCCTAAAATTTGTATGGAACCAGAAAAGACCCCGAATAGCCAAAGGAATGTTGAAAAAGAAAACCAAAGCTGGGGGCATCACAGTTCTGGACTTCAAGCTCTGCTACAAAGCTATAATCATCAAGACAGTATGGTACTGGCACAAAAACAGACACATAGGTCAATGGAACAGAATAGAGAACCCAAAATGGATCCTCAACTCTATGGTCAACTAATCATCATAAAAGCAGAAAAGAATATCCAATGGAAAAAAGGCAGTCTCTTCAACAAATGGTGTTGGGAAAATTGGATAGCCACATGCAGAAGAATGAAACTGGACCATTTCCTTACACTATACCCAAAAATAGACTCAAAATGGATGAAAGACCTAAATGTGAGACAGGAGTCCATCAACATCCTAGAGGAGAACAAAGGCAGCAACCTCTGTGACCTCAGCTACAGCAACTTCTTGCTAGATACATCTCCAAAGGCAAGGGAAACAAAGGCAAAAATGAACTATGGGGACTTCATTGAGATAAAAAGCTCTTGCACAGCAAAGGAAACAGTTGAGAAAACCAAAAGACAACCAACAGAATGGGAGAAGATATTTGCAAATGTCTTATCAGAGAAAGGGCTAGTATCCAAAATCTATAAAGAGCTTACCAAACTCAACACCCAAAGAACAAATAATCCAATCAAGAAATGGGCAGAAGACATGAACAGACATTTCTGCAAAGACATACAAATGACCAAAAGACATGTGAAAAAAATGTTCAACATCACTCAGCATCAGGGAAATACACAATCAAAACCACAATGAGATAACACACCACACCAGTCAGAATGGCTAAAATTAACAAGTCAGGAAGCGACAGATGTTGGCAGGGATGCGGAGAAAGGGGAACCCTCCTACACTGTTGGTGGGAATGCAAGCTGGTGCAGCCACTCTGGATAACAGTATGGAGGTTCTTCAAAAAGTTGAAAATAGAGCTACCCTAAGACCCAGCAATTGCATTACTGGGTATTTACCCGAAAGATACAGATGTAGTGATCTGAAGGGGCACCTGCACCCCAATGTTTATAGCAGCAATGTCCACAATAGCCAAACTATGGAAAGAGCCCAGATGTCCATGGACAGATGATGTGGTATATATACACAATGGTATACTACTCAGCCATCAAAAGAATGAAGTCTTGCCATTTGCAATAACATGGATGGAGGTAGAGGGTATTATGCTAAGCAAAATAAGGCAATCAGAGAAAGACCATTATTATATGATCTCACTCATTTGTGGAATTTAAAAAACAAGACAGAGGCTCATAATGGAAGGTAGGAAAAAATAAAAGAAGATGAAATCACAGAGGGAGATAAACCGTAAGAGACTCTTTTTTTTTTTAACTGTTTTTTTTTAAAGATTTTATTTATTTATTAGAGAGAGAGAATGAGAGAGAGCACATGAGAGGGGGGAGGGTCAGAGGGAGAAGCAGACTCCCCGCTGAGCAGGGAGCCCGATGCGGGACTCAATCCTGGGACTCCAGGATCATGACCTGAGCCGAAGGCAGTCGCTTAACCAACTGAGCCACCCAGGCGCCCCGTAAGAGACTCTTAATCATAGGAACAAACTGAGGCTTTCTGGAGGGGCAGGAGGATGGGGTAACTGAGTGGTGGACTTTAATAAGGAGGGCACATGATGTAGTGAGCACTGAGTATTATATAGGACTGATGAATCACTTACCTCTACCTCTGAAACCAATAATACATTATATGTTATTTAATTGTATTTAAATTAAAAATAAAAACAGAACAAAACAAAACAAAAAAAGAATTGAACCTTCTAAAACTCAGAAAGATAGAGACTAACCCAAATGTTTTTCATGTTTACATGATCTGGAAAAATGTTCAACATTAAAACTAGTTTAAGTTGTCGGTTTAAATAAAATAGACATGTCTTTAGAGATATCTGCATTAAACATAAAACTCTTATTCTAATAAGGTTTACTAAAGGTCAGATAAGCTCGTGTCATCTCTGGTGCCATTTTCAGCAAAAAATAACTTAAAATAATGGTTGACTTTGTCTGTCTCATGATCTTTTCCTGGGTAATTGTTATGAGCAAATAGGGTAAGTAAATAAAAAGGTTTATAACTTTCAAAATCTTTGGTAACCTGAAACTTTGAAGTGTTGCTACGTTAAATGATAAATTGGGTTGAATTCATTGGATATCTAGGTCTTTGCCAAATAAGATAGAATACTAGAGTATTGATTACTGAATGTAGGTTTGTCTGCTTTTGCCTTCTTATTGCAGAGAAACTGGGAATATGTGGTTCTGTTTGGTAAACATGCTTTGTGTTTTACTGAAAGTTATACTATAAAAAAACCACATTAGCTAGAAATCATGAAATGTATTCAGAAATTTCTTGTGTAAAGTATTCTGGTGTAACAGTTCACAAGTGGTTACTACTTAATTTTTACTAGAAATTACTAGAAATTAAGGTTTCTTTTTTTAATTTTTATTTTTTTTATAAATCTATAGTTTTATTAAGACAAAAACTGACAATGTGGTATGAAGTTTACATTTAAACAAAGTTTCCACAGAAACCTAACACATGCCTAAAAAGATTTTACAATGGAGTTCTAGAATGCAGGTCTAGACAATGTCAAGAACTGATGGATCTCATGACTCAAAACAGCATATTGGGTATTAGTTAATTCTTAGGCTTAAAAAAATGTTTTATTTTGTTTTGTGTTTTAAAGTGAACCACTGCCCCAGTATGAAAGTTTAATCTTCTCCTGAGACCAGGGCTTTTGAAATCCTTCCACTCTTGAAGTGATTCAATGAACTTGTGCTGTCAGTGACTGAACCCTGCCACCAGTGATTGATTTCAGAGTTCAAAGTTCCAATAACAGGCTCCAAGAGTTTTCCACCCTAAGAGCAGGGGCCTTTGTCTTTCTCTGCTCTCCCACTTTCTATACTACCCTCTTCCCCTCTCCAAATACCTCAGGCAGTGGCGTGGATGGACAAGCTGATGTTTAAAACTTCATAATTGGAAAAGAAAGGGCCTTCTTATCAATTTCAAGAATTAGCACCTCTAAGACAGAACAATCTGCTTATGTATACACTCCAATAAGACTTTTCCTCTTCAATCAGTTTCCATCCCCAAAATGGCAGTTTTGGTAACTTATTAACTGGCTTAGTCCTTTGTTGGGAACAGCGTTAAGCTCAGGTGGGGAACACCTTGGCTTAAAGTTTCGGGCATTCCCAGCTTTTAAACAGCTTTTAAACAGTCTCTCACAGTCCTCATTTAGGTCGCCAATTACATTTTTTTGAAAAGATAAAATATTCGGGACACAGAACCGAATCACTACAAGTTTGTTCTTTCCATTGTTTCACCATTTCCCCAATCAGGCCCCGAATTTTAACAAAATGATCCTACCCATCTCTGTTCCTTCCCACCCCCAACCCTCCCACCCCCAAATGATACACCAGTAATAGCCAGTAATAGCCAAAAACTACACACATGCTAGGCTGTAAAAATGCAGAGTGAACACTATTGGGAAGAAGGCTGTGCGTTGTGGAGATGCGCTCTGAAGATCTGCAGTATCTGTTGCTCTCCCACACACCCATTCTGCAAGTTCTGTCCTTCATGGAAGGCCCTTTGCCTTTCTCAGCAAAGCACAGAATGGGCTGCCTTACAACACGTCTCCTCCTTCCCCTCCGCTGGGGTGGGTGTGCCAACTACACAGCCTGGAAAGGCTTTAAAACGCTTGGGCTGCTGCGGGGCACAGAAACGATACCGACTCTTCAAAGGACATCTTCTCAAGCCACCTCTATGGTGTCAAGACCAGTAGAACTCCTTCCCTCCCCGCTTGAATCCCACAGTCGGATGTGGCGGGGCAGGTACTCGGGAGACTGAATTCTTGTCATCTGTTTTGTCATCGTCCTCCGAGGGGCAAGAATGCCACGTCAGCCTTTCCTCATAGAAGGATATGACCGCCTGCGGGCACTTGACGTTGGCCTCCCCGGCAGGGACCAGGTCGGCCTCATCAGCATTTTCCCCTTTCATCAGGAACATGAGCTCTCCGCTGGGGTCTGTAGCTCCAGTGCGCCGCTCTGGCTCCGAACCCCGGGCAAAGCCTCGTGGCCTTTCTGGCTCTTCTTTCTTCTTCTTTGGTCGGCTCTCTTCTCCCTTATCTTCAGAATCAGGGTCAGCTTTGCGCTTGCCTCCCTCTGATTTCTGTCTCATGTGCTGTTTTCTGTGACTGCAGAAACTCGGCAATGAGATCAGGGCAGCCCAGGTTCTCTTCTGGCCCCCACGTGTTACCCTCGTCCGGGGACCCCTTCCACCGGAGGAGGTCCCCCACTTTGCCCTTTACCACTGGTGGTCAAGAACTGTTTCCACCACATGTTCCTCTTCCTCCTCTTCTAGCACCTCCTCCTCTTTCTTCTTCTTTTGTTTCTTCCCCATAGTGCCCGCCAGCTTTCTCGTCTAAAGGGTGACGCTGCTCAGAGCAGCGCGCGACAGCCCGAGAGGAATGGGTGCCGCGCCAATGGCGCGCCCCCCGCCGGGGAGTGGCGCCCAGGAAAGCAACAAGGCACCCGCAGCGGCAGGCGACCCGCTCACTGGAGCGGCGGACCGCGGGCCCGGCCAACGGCCCTCCCCTCAGCCAAACACTTTTTTTTTTTTTTTAAGATTTTATTTATTTATTTGAGAGAGAGAATGAGAGACAGATAGCAAGAGAGGGAATAGGGTCAGAGGGAGAAGCAGGCTTCCTGCAGAGCAGGGAGCCCGATGTGGGCCTCAATCCCAGGACCCTGGGATCATGACCTGAGCCGAAGGCAGTCGCTTAACGACTGAGCCACCCAGGCGCCGCCCCTATAATCACTTTTTTTTTTAAAGATTTTATTTATTTATTTGACAGAGATACAGCGAGAGAGGGAACACAAGCAGGGGGGGTGGGAGAGGGAGAAGCAGGTTTTCTGCTGAGCAGGGAGCCCGATGCGGGACTTGATCCAGGGACTCGATCCAGGGACTCAATCCAGGGACTCCAGGATCATGACCTGAGCCAAAGGCAGACGCTTAACCAACTGAGCCACCCAGGCGCCCCAGAAATTAAGGTTTCTAAGCATTAAGAATTCTGATAAATATTTGAGACTGCTAGAAAATGATAAACCAACTCTGTATGTAAGGAAAGTAAGATGTGTTTTTGATAAGAAAGGTATGAGGAATGGGAACATATTTTTGTTGAGGGGAAGGAAAGTAATTTTGTCCTAAAATGAGACTGGTTATTTAGAGAGAGAAGACTAAGGACAAAAATCTGAATGAAGAAAGGAGTTGTAGGTTTGTGATGGGAAATCTTTGGAAACGAATTTTATGCATGGTCAGGGCTAATTAAGATAGGAATGAATGAGTTTTAAATGTACATTAATATAAGATTGACATTTGGCCTTTTTCTCTGTTAAAAAGTCAAAGTTTTCTTGGATTGTTGGTCTGCTCTTGAGAAGAAATTATAAACAAAGTTTTTCTTATCTACACCCCCCCCGCCCCCCAAAAAAAAACCCAAACCAAACAAACCCATGCTTGCTATGCTTTGTCTCTATCAGGTCTTTGATTACTTAAGAAAGCTAAGACTTTTCAGTATTGAAAGGAGTTAAGTTTTGCTAATGACTGGGTAACCTCTTGTATTTGTCTTTAGAATTTAGGCATTGCCACGTTGGTTAAATAGATAATTAAATATTAAGTTTTATAACCATCTGTAATCCTATTTAGTCATGTGCTTTAAAACCATCTGAGGTTTTTTTTTTTTTTTTTAAGATTTTTTTTTTTTTTTATTCATAAGAGACAGAGAGAGAGAGAGAGAGAGGCAGAGGGAGAAGCAGGCTCCCCGCTGAGCAGGGAGCCCAATGCGGGACTCGATCCCAGGAGTCTGGGATCATGACCTGAGCTGAAGGCAGACACTTAACCATCTGAGCCACCCAGGAGCCCCCATCTGAGGTTTTTAACAGAACTTCCCAAAGATTTGAATTCTAAATGAAATCCTTTTCACTAATTAGGCTTGCTTATTTGTTGTGTTAAGTCATATGGGAAACATTGTTAAACAAATGATGATAAACCTTCTTAGGTTATATTGTATGGGCAAATGCTATAACTATTTTTAAAGATTTATTTATTTTGAGAGAGAGAGAGCGCACGTGCGTGTGTGAGTGGGGGGAGGGGCAGAGGGAGAGGGAGAGAGAGAATCCCAAGCAGACTCCCCACTGAGCATAGAGCCCCACACAGGGCTCAGTCCCACAACCCTGAGATCATGACCTGAGCCAAAATCAAGAGTCGGATGCTCAACCAACTGAACCACCAGGGCACCCTGAAATGCTATAACTATTTCAGAAATTACATGAAATTCCTAAATTTTTTTTTTTTAAAGATTTTATTTATTTATTTGAGACAGAGAGCATGAGAGGGAGGAGGGTCAGAGGGAGAAGCAGACTCCCTGCCGAGCAGAGAGCCCGATGCGGGACCCGATCCCAGGACTCCAGGATCATGACCTGAGCCGAAGGTTCAAATTTTAATATGTCCTGGTGTAAGGTCATCACGACATTCTAATTATTGATGTGTTGTATGTCACCAAAACAACTGGATTTCTTTGTCAACTGCATTATAATGAACTCTCATCACATCTTTAACCATGTCCATTTTGAGTCTTTTTGCCATCTGTAGTTATTGTTCCGATGCTTTTGAAAATGTGTTTCATCTTTAATGAGATTCATGAAATGGACTTTTTGACCAACCGAGGTTTCTGATGTCTTTTAGATCATAAAACTAAGCTGAGTGAGAATTTCCAGTAGTGGGAAAACTGCATTCAAACAGAACAAGAATTAATAAGATGGGACTGAATGAATTGAGGAAGATTATTATGATTTTTATGACTCTTGTTTAGAACATTACTGGTCTTTTATTTATTTATTTATTTATTTATTTATTTATTTATTTATTTATTTATTTACTAAGTAGGCTCCATGCCCAGCATGGAGACCAACGTGGGGCTTGAAGTCATGACCCTGAGATCAAGAGAAACATTACTGGTCCTTTAAAGTCTACTCTTCCAGATTTAAGGAAACCTTTTCTCTTAAGATACCTATGAATCACAGAAATATGATAAAATACACCTTTGTGAACAAATTGAAACATTTATCTTTTCTCTCTACCTAAAACCCTCCAAAATTCAGAAACTCTCAGTGAGTATTCTTTCTTTCATGGCAGTTATAATCATCTGCATAAGTTCAATAAGAATCTGTTCTCCTTGTAACAGGACACCATTGGAAATATTGGTTATTTTACCAAGAGTTTGACTGGAATGTCATATTTGAGAGAGACATGCATAGACTCAGAAACGACCACACAACTTTAAGGAACTAAGGTTGACTTTCTTGAGCCAATAAAGTCCCTTGGAAATGTTGACCTGCTATCTTGCTTGCAGAGTTCCCAGCAGCCTCACCAGGTGAGTAAAGAATGTCACTTCCTGGCAGGCTACAGGAGCCTCAGGATATTTTGGGGACCTCAAGAAGAGGAATTCACCTAAATCTATAGGTATTGTAGGCAAATCTGACAGCAAGAATTTGGTTTGGCTTCTGGCCTTGAGAGGCTATTAAAAGTTCAATCTAAAATTCCTGATACAAAAGTTCCAAGAGCACCTGGGTGGCTCAGTCGGTTAAGCGTCTGCCTTCGGCTCAGGTCATGATCCCAGGGTCTGGAGATCGAGCCCCACATCGGGCTCCCTGCTCAGCAGGTAGTCTGCTTCTCCCTCTCCCTCTGCTCTTCCCCCCAGCTCGTGTTCTCTCTTTCTCTCACTCACTCTCTCAAATAAAAAATCTTAAAAAAAAAAAGTTCCAGCAAAGCAGATTTTAAAAACCTTATTTGGTCAATCACTATTCTTGCTCTGCTTATGTAAGTAATAAGGCCAAGTTTATTAAAACTGGATTTATTTTGGGGCGCCTGGGTGGCTCAGATGGTTAAGCGTCTGCCTTCGGCTCAGGTCATGATCCCAGGGTCCCGGGATCGAGTCCCGCATCAGGCTCCCTGCTCCTTGGGAGCCTGCTTCTCCCTCTGCCTCTCTCTCTCTCTCTCTCTGTCTGTCTGTCATGAATAAATAAATAAAATCTTTAAAAAAAAAAAACTGGATTTATTTTGCAAAGAAATTAGTAATAATTTGGCGATTTTTGGTAAAAATGAGGGTGATTATAGAAAGAACATGTTTCAATAGCACATCTTTGTAGCTATTAGATTTTAATACTATTCATTATAAACTGGACTTGATTCTGATTTCTTTTTTTTTTTTTAAGATTTTATTTATTTATTTGACAGAGAGAGACACAGCTAGAGAGGGAACACAAGCAGGAGGAGAGGGAGAGGGAGAAGCAGGCTCCCCACTGAGCAGGGAGCCCGACGTGGGCTCAATCCCAGGACCCTGGGATCATGAGCTGAACCAAAGGCAGACACTTAATGACTGAGCCACCCAGGCGCCCCTTGATTCTGATTTCTTTTAGTGTCCTCCAATGCCTGGCTACAACTCTTCAAACTAACACTTTGATTTTTCTCCCACCTTTCTGACTTAGAATCATTTGAGAATTAAAACTGTCCTTTTCCCCGAAGCTCTGCAAACCGGAAAAAATAAATGATGTAAAGAAGTCACTGCAATAGCTCACGAATAGACAAAATCTTTGTGTCTAATTGTTTAGTGGGGCACTGAAGGATCATCAGAGACATTTGAGCTACAAACTAGGATGAGGGGTAGGTGACACCAGTAAAGACTGCTCTCCCAAGATTTGGGACCAGGCTTGTATTTCTACTCTTTTTTTTTTTTTAATTTTTTTTTTTAAAGATTTTATTTATTTGAGAGAGAGAGAATGAGAGACAGAGAGCATGAGAGGGGGGGAGGGTCCGAGGGAGAAGCAGACTCCCCGCCGAGCAGGGAGCCCGATGCGGGACTCGATCCCGGGACTCCAGGATCATGACCTGAGCCGAAGGCAGTCGCTTAACTGACTGAGCTACCCAGGCGCCCCTCTTTTTTTTTTTTAAATTGCGGTATTAGAAGATAGTAAATCTACTTGTTTGCTTTCACCTCCCCCTTGATTATGTCCTGATAAAATATCATGGTTACTTGCAGATTTAACTAATATAACTTTGAATATTACCGGAGTACTTTATTATAATGAGAACTTAGATGAAATATTGATGAACTTTTGGACTTACTCTAATGTTCCCGTAGCTACACTGGTGCTTACAAATTACCTCTATTAGGAAAAGCCTTTCAAGAAGTGCTACGTAACTCAGATTTAACCTACAATATATATAATACTCAACAGATTGACCATTGTGTCTCTATAAACTTAGATGATAATGTATGAAGAAAGGTCCCCAGGTACAACGGGAGAAACTTAGCAACCGCTTGTCCAACATGCCGAATTATCCAGTGTACTCACAAACCATGTTTTCGTAGATGGAGCGACCTAAGACAAAACAAGAAAAAACAGTGGGCATCTATCAAAGATGCTACTTTAGAAGTGACTTGGTGGATTCAGCCATCTCCTAAATCTAACTTTGCCATTCATCCCAGAAGATTCTTTTTCTTTCTTTCTTTATTTTTTTAAAGATTTTATTTATTTATTTGAGAGAGAGAGACTGAGAGAGAGAGAGCATGAGAGGGGGGAGGGTCGGGAGGGTCAGAGGGAGAAGCAGACTCCCCGCCGAGCAGGGAGCCCGATGCGGGACTCGATCCCGGGACTCCAGGATCATGACCTGAGCTGAAGGCAGTCGCTTAACCAACTGAGCCACCCAGGCGCCCCATCCCAGAAGATTCTGAGGTAATTATGGGTCAATGGCTGCAGAAACCCAAAATGTACAGCTCTCCTAATCTGTGGAAAAATCATTAAAGACCCTTGTAACTTATATAAATGTTCAATTACTGCCTTGGTATCCAAACTTATGGCTAACTAGACTTATTTCAGTGTCATAGTGGGAATAGAAACTATTATAAATACCACCAAAGTTCTTGCCATTGGAGGAAGATGGGCCTTAATAGGCAGTGATTCTTACTGGATTCCTGTATCTTCTGATATCTGTGAATTCAGGAAAAATATATGGTTAGGCCCTAAACAACAATGGAGCCCTGAATTCACTCCAACTTGGCCTGTACAAACTAACGTATGGTATATGGGAAAAGAAGATGTTGTTGGGAAGGTTTTCAAAACACCTCTGCAGGGGTGCCTGGGTGGCTCAGTTGGTTAAGTGTCTGCCTTCGGCTCAGGTCATGATCTCAAGGTCCTGGGATTGAGACCCGTGTTGGGCTCCCTGCTCAGTGGGGAGTCTGATTCTCCCTCTCCCTCTGCCCCTTGCCCTCCCCCTGCTTGTGCTCACTCTCTTACTCTTTCTCTCTCTCTCACTCAAATAAATAAATAAATTCTTAAAAAAAAAAACCCACCTCTGTAATACTCCTTGATTTATTTTGTAACAAGAGTATTTTTCATCTTAACTCTACTCCTATATGGTGTAATACTGGCCTTCTATCTCAAATAGAACTGCCTGATTCTAATAAAAATCATACTAATATTGATATTCATGACCAAATGTTTTGGGAGATAGAATCACAACCACCACAAGATGTAATATCTATGGAAACTAACTGGCCAGAGAAATTGTTACATATAATAACAGAAAATTTGGGCGCCTGGGTGGCTCAGTTGGTTAAGCGACTGCCTTCGGCTCAGGTCATGATCCTGGAGTCCCGGGATCAGTTCCACATCCGGCTCCCTGCTCAGCGGGGAGTCTGCTTCTCCCTCTGACCCTCCCCCCTCTCATGCTCTCTCTCTCTCCCAAATAAATAAATAAATAATCTAAAAAAAAAACAAAAACAAAATTTAATTACCATTTTAAACCAATCAGTTCAAACATATCACAAGGCACAAATAACTACAGATAAAGGAAATAGATACTCAAGTTAATTCAATATTACAAAATACCTGTAATGGATTTTTTTTTAAAGATTTTATTTATTTATTTGACAGGGAGAGACACAGAGAGAGGGAACACAAACAGGGGGAGTGGGAGAGGGAGAAGCAGGCTTCCCCGGGAACAGGGAGCCCGATGCGGGGCTGGATCCCAGGACTCTGGGATCGTAACCTGAGCCGAAGGCAGACGCCTAACGACTGAGCCACCCAGGCGCCCCTGTAATGGATTTTTTGGAGGAATTCTTTTTCTAATTCTGTACCTAGTCCCCATTATTTGCTTCAAATGTTATTAATTGGATTTTTATTGCTATTTTTGTATTTATGTTATAAATGTTACAAAAATGCAAAGGCAAAAACTCATTACAAAGCACACATACAATGTTGGCATGACGATTCGATCTGATTGAAAAAATATATATATACTGTAATATTCCCTGTTAAAGGCCATTCTGTTGACAACCCCCCCCCCCCACACACATAGACTCCTAGGTGACTTAAATCCAACCTAGCGTTGAGGGATATGATAGGCCCACGGCAGGTAAGCAATCACTCAGGCATCAAGGGGCAAAATAATGATCACCAATGCTTTCTGTCGAAAGATTACTGATCAAAAGGGGGAAATGATGAGAGAAAAACTCTCTAAAGCCCTGATATACAAGGAACGCCATTTTAGATTTCTTTCTCAGTCAACACGACTCTTAAGAAACTTTGTTCAAACCAAAAACTTGATTTATGGTCTGCCACCCATGCATTGTACATCTGCTTTGTGAATAAGTAGCCTGAAGGAGAACCATCTTGTCCTTAAGATACTGATCAATCCTGCTGTCCCCGGCATTCCTCTGTGATAAAACTCATGATTCCTGCCTATATGCTAATCTGTAAGCTTTTGAGCCTGTACAAGATGTAAAAAAAGTATATAACCCTGTAAAAACTTTTCTAGAACGCTTTCTTCCTTGTGAGGAGCATGTTTCCCAGGCAACTGTCCTAACTTGGGCTCCAGAAAACTCTTTCTTACTTTTAGAAATTCTAAAAGGTTTGCTCATTTTGCGAAGAGAGTAGAACCACAGCTCCTTGATTCCCTTGATTGGAATTTGTTCTCAAAATCCAACCTAGGGCGCCTGGGTGGCTCAGTCGTTAAGCGTTTGCCTTCGGCTCAGGTCCTGATTCCAGGTTCCTGGGATAGAGCCCCTCCTACGGGCTGCCTGCTTCTCCCTCTCCCACTCCCCCTGCTTGTGTTCCCTCTCTCGCTATCTCTCTATCAAATAAATAAAATCTTAAAAAAAAAATCCAACCTTGGCAGAAGGGGCAACTAAATATCTCTTATTTTATTATTATTTATTATTTATTTTTAGAGAAAGAGTGGACCCACGCACACACATGGAAGGGTGGGGTGGGGGTGGGAGGGGCGGGGATGGGGGTGGGGCGGGGATGGGGGTGGGGAGGGGCAGAAGGAGAGAGAGAGTCCTAAGCAGGCTCCACACTAAGTGGGGAGCCCAGATGTCACAACTCTGAGATCTTGACCTGAGCCCAAAATCAAGAGTCAGAGGCTTAACCACTGAGCTGCCCAGGCGCCCCCAGCTAAATATCTTTTGCTTTATCTACTATATGCAAACATGAATTGGGATTATTTTGCCATAAAACTTCATTTCACCTAAACTTAGGTTATTACAGGCTGATTGTAAACAGTGCCTTCTGATTAATACTTATTTTTCAGGTATGCAGCTTTGTAAATTGTTTAGATTTACTTCAGTGTTTTGTTTTGAAATATAAACAAGACATTTCACATATGATTACAAAACGTTTCTTTTTACAGTCACTTGCTACTATAATTACGGTAGTTTTCCATTTATGGGGAGGCTTATTTTAAAATAAATTTATCTAGGAATAAAAGTCAATTTAAAGAAAGCACTCACTATATAATTGTAACAAGTGGCTCGCGGCTACAACAAACCTCTAGCCGGTGGCAGCCCAACCACCGGAGCTTGGAAAACCGCGGCCAGGGGGGTGGTGGGGAGGGTGCGGAAAGGCTACGGAAGCCGGAAAGGCCAAGGAGTAACCTGGAAAGCGTCCATGACCAAGAGGAAAAGACGGCCCCGCCTCCCGGCCCAGTGTGGCACAGTGCGCAGGCGCGGCGGCGCGCCTCCGCGGCCGCTGGGCCTCACTGCGCAGGCGCCCGCGCGGCGTGGGCGCCGGCGTGGTCCCCATGGAGTTACCTTAGCGGAGCCGGCACCTCCGGGAGCATCGGCATGAGCGGCGCGGAGGCTGACCGCTGGGCGTGGCTGCTGGTGCTCAGCTTCGTGTTTGGGTGCAATGTCCTCAGGATCCTCCTCCCGTCCTTCTCCTCCTTCGTAAGTAGCTGCTTTGCCTCCCAGGGGCCGATACAGGGGCGAGCCTGGCGTAGATACGGGGGTCTCAGACTGGCCTCGTGAGGGCTGGGTTCCGCCAGCAGAGGCGTCTTGGTTGGGCCGTTCTGCTTTAAGTTTTGTTTTGTTTTGTTTTTTTAGTTGCTAGCGTCTAAGAGTTGCAAAGCTTTACCCCCAAATCCGGATTTCTGGGGTCTCAGGGAGAAAAAAGAATGACCCGGCAACACTTGGCCACGTTTTCACGTGGCAGCAGCTCCGAGACTGGAAGTTCTCAGTGCCCCTCTGCCGGCCGGCCACACTTAGTTCCGTTAGCTCCTGGTCGGTGGAGGAATCAAGCAGCCCTCGCTGCTGGGGTCCAGAGCCCGGCGCAGCGCGGAGTACAGGGTTTCCCGGAGGCCCTGGCCTTCCCTGCGCGTAGTGCCGGAGTACCAGCCGTGCCAGGTCCCAGATGGAAGGGTCTCAGGGTGCAGCCGCCCCCATTTTTGCGGTCGGAGGCAGTGCAGACAGAATCTCGGCACCGTGTCATGCTTCCTGTATTCAAGAGAGCAAAGGGCACCGGGGAGCAGCTCTCTGCCGTGCGTTTTGCGTAAGCATGAGTACATTATCTCGTGTCCAGTTGTCACGGCTGCTGTAAGATGCGAATGTCATCTCATGCCCCTTTACCTCCCAGAGGAGGAGTCTGACTCAGAGGGTCAGGTAGTTGCATTGTGTCACCCAGTTAGTGACTACTAGGGTGGAGACTGATCCTTGGTTTGTGATTCTCCTAGTTTTGTCCCTCTGCCTGTTGGAGCATGGATACAGGTTTGGTGGCAGATTGGAGGTGTGTGTGGGAAACAGGGAGCTGTACCCTGGGGAAGGGCGCCCCCTTTATGCCCACAGCCGGAGTCTGACAGACTGAAAGACCTCCAAGACTGGGTGCACGCCATTGTAGCATTATTGGGGGAAACGCAGTTCTCCCTGCTCTTATCTCCTGATGTAAATTGGTGGTGTGTATGGGGGAGGGGGTGTTATTTAAGACTAGGCGGGATTTCTACTTTCTTTATTCTACCAGCATTCATTGAGTGCCTGTTTCATGTGCGATTCTATTCTAGGACTGTACTACCTGCATTGCCCAACTAAGGCATAGGAGATTCTCTCTTAACCCCTCATTCTCCCCTTGATACTGCTTAGTCTTTAAGATGATGTCCCAAATACTTAGCATTGCATAAAAGACCCTCGAAGAGCTGGCCTTTGCCTATCGTTTTTTTTTTTTGTCTTAAAAAAAAATGTGGTAAAATAATACATAACATAAAATTTACCATTTTAACCATTTTTGGGTGTATGGTTCACTTGCATTAAATAATTCACATTGTTGTGCAACCATCACCACCATCCATCTCCAGAACTTCTCCATCTTCCTAAACTGAAACTGTCCATTAAACAGTAAGTCCCTATCCCTCTTTCACCTCAGTCCTGGCAACCACAGTTCTACTTTCTGTCTCTATGAATTTTACTACTCTGATTGTCTCATGTACGTGAAATCATGCGATATTTTTCCTTTTATGCCTGGCTTCTTTTCATTCAGCATAATGCCTTCAGGGTCTATCCCTGTTGTAGCATGTGTTAGGATTTCCTTCCTTTTTAAGGCTGAATAATATTTCATTGTCTGTGTATACCACATTTTGTTTATCCTTTCATCTTTTGATGGACATTTGGGTTGTTTTCACCTTTTGGCCTATGTGAATAATGCTTCTGGAACACTGGTGTGCAAATACCTGTTCGAGTCTCTGCTTTCAGTACTTTTGGGTAAACATCCGGAAGTGGGATTACTGGATAGTATGGTATTCTATTTTCAACTTTTTGAGACATTGCCCAACTGGTTTCCGTAGCAGCTGCACCATTTTGCATCCTCACCTGCAACATACAAGGTTCTAATTTTTCCACAATTTCCAGCACTTGCTATTTTGTTTTGTTTTGTTTTGTTTTTGTTTTTATAATAGTCATCCTCAGTGGATGTGAGTGGCATCTTATTGTGGTTTTGATTTGCATTTTCCTAATGAATAGTGATGTTGAATATCATTTTATGTGCTTATTGGCCATCTGTATATCTTCTTTGGACAAATGCCTGTTCAAGTCCTTTGCCCCCTTTTTAATGGCGCATCAGGAGCTTGTCCGTAAGGGAAGGGCATCCTCTGTGGACTCAGAGCGGGGAGTGAGTGGGTGTTTGTTTTGTTGTTGTTGTTGGGTGAGGAATTGTTTACTTACCAGATATATGATTTGTAAACATTTTCTCCCGTTCTGTGGTTTGCCTGCCCATCTTTCTTGAATATTACCTTGATTCTTCTTATGTACCCCATCCCATTTCACCTCTTGTTGGAGCTATATGAAATGAAATTGCTCAAAGAGGCTGTGTTAGTTTTGTATTCCTCTATGAGCTGCTCATAATTTCCTGTTAGCGGAGGGGGAAAGAGGAGTGTGTGTTTGGGGTATGCTAGTGGATATAAGTAAGACCTATCACCATCAGGCTCCTTAACCAAGCTTCCACCAAACTGGTGCTCAGCAGCTAGGACCCACTCACCAAGGGTTATTGCTGCAGCCTAGAAGTACGTGAGGCTTGTGTCCCTCGATGTTCCTCATTTAGGTGAAAAAGCACTGGGTTCACAATCTGTGCTGCTTCCCACAGGTTGTATAACCACTGTAACCTCAAACCAATTAGGTTTCTTGAACCTGTTTCCCCTTGGTTGTAACGCTATTTGTCAGGGTCGTCATATATACTTACCCTAGCAGACTACAGCCCCTACTGTTGGTGTGCAGAACAGGGAAGAGTAATGAAGAGATCTGTACCGCCCGGTCACTGGGTTTGTGGTGAGGGTCAATGTAAAGCCGTAAGGAACGCTCTGGTCCTGGTTAGGGTAAGATGCTGTTCTTTCATGACCATTAGAGGCTGCCTGTTGCAGGCCCTTTTGGAGGACCTAAGTGGGAAGGACTCCCGAGGAGAAACAAAGCTTGACTGGGAATGGGCCATGTCCTCCTACGTCAAAGATGGCTTTCCTGCCAGTGTTTCAGAACCATTTTCCACGCAGCTAGAAGGAAGGGGGGGGGGGGCGCACCATCCCGTTAGGTAGGCTGGTTGAGGCCCTTGAATAAGTCTCTTAAGTATCACAAGTCCTCTGCCTAGCAAAGCCTTGCAGGGTCCTGGGAGGGGACCTCAGCTGAATACTTGGGTAGAGATGGGGGCCTGGATGAGGACACCCAGTCCCTGGTGTTGACTTGGTTGGAATTTTCCTGAGAGTTCTTAATTCTCTTCAAGCTGGTCACAGGGTATATGGATGAGAGGGCCTAGTTCATTTAATAGGTGACCCAGGACTTTCTTCAGCCAAAGGCAGAGGAAGAGGGAGACAGAGATACCCCTGCGAGCACCCCTGCGCGCGGGTGTAGGGAGGCGCACTGCGCAGGCGCCCCGCGCAGGCGCCCCAGGCCTAGCAGTGGCCGAGGGCAGAGCGAGCGTCCTGGCGAGCTGTGTGCACTGCGCATGCGCCCCGGGGACTCCGGTGGGAGGCGGGGTGTAGGGAGGCGCACTACGCAGGCGCCCCAGGATTGACGTGGCTGAGAGTGGGTGCTGCGCTGGTGTAACAGCCCCTCCCTTCCGGGGCACCCCGCTTCGCAGACCCTGGGCATGGGCCCGGCGCAGGCTGCCCTCTGGGATCTGGCTTGTGGGGTGACTGCCATTTTCATATTTGATGACTTTGAAATTCCCTTCATTTTCTGCTCTGAAAAGTGGCCGCCTCCCTTTCCTTGTGGGGGCCCAGGCCTCTGAGGCCAGGGACAGACACTGCAGGACCTGCCTGCTGCTGTAGGGGCCTTCCTGAGACCCTCCCCCTTTCCGGGGAGCACACTGCCTCGTGAGTTCCTCTGTGGACCACCAGGCGTGAGGATGGCCCGCGAGTATTAGTTGTGGGGGTAATTGAGGGGGCAGGGGGGGTTGAGTGCACATGCGCAGTTGGGGCCTCGTGGATGGGGTCGTCCAGGTGCGCAGGACCAGTGCTGTGAGGAGGGCTCCCAACTGGGGCCCTCTTGTGGGTCTGCAGCTTCGCAGGAGTCTTGGTCCCTTCTCGGGATGAGCCGTGCGTCGCCAGTATTAGGGACACATCTAAGTGGGCAACCCCAGCATGTCATTCCCCTGGTGCCCCCTGTGTTTCAGGAGGGACGAACCTTTGGGCTTAAAGGCCATTATACATTAATTCAGATGGGTCTAGTCCAGATGCCAGCCATTGAGTGGTGGAGTGGAGTTTGACTCTTCCCTGGTGTGACTCCAAGTTCAAAACGTAACATTTTGTCTGTTGGGAAAGGGATGTGGAACTTGGACAGGATCTGAGGGTGAGTCTGGTAGGACACTATGAGCTCATGCAGGCTGGCAGCCAGCGTCTGGGGGACAAGGGTGACAAGGATGATTGGTTCTATCCTTGTTTTCGCCCCAGATTCTTCCACTGCCTGTCCTCTTAATAAGAATTTTGAAAAACTTGTTTTCTGCTTGAGAATTCTTTGTGTACCCATCTCCAGGTCTTTGAAAAGCTGTACCCCACGTAGCTTATCTGTTTCTGTCAAGTGGGAGGTTTAATGTCCTGGAAGGTGCTTTTGAATACATAAGGAGGTCAGAGGTTTATTTTTGTTTGAAAAATTAATATTCAGAACACTTAAATTCAAATCTCATTAGATTTTAAAATTTAATTCATAGTTCCAGTACATTTTAACTGTCACTAATAAGGAAGTCTTGGATTAATATAGGTACCTATTTGCAAATTTAAACACTTCCAAATATTTTTGTGTACTTGCAGACATAATTTATTCATTTTCCCTCCCAACTACAATTGTCTAATTTAACCATAAGATTCCAAACTTCTCCACAAGCTCATTTTCCCACCCTCACTCACCTTCTAGTCCTGAGTAAACATCTTTGGTCTTTTCAGTTTTTAATTTTTTTTGTGTGTTCTCTATACTGTTAAGTAATGTGCTTGTGCTTCTATTTCTTCTTTTGAAGATCTAGTGTTAAACATCAGGTTTATTGATGTGTAATTTGCATTCAGTGAAATTCACTGTTTCTAGGTAGGTGGGCAGTTTGATGAGTTTTGGGCTACTTATTCATAGGGTAACCACCATCACAATCAAGATAAGGAATATATCTATCACCTCAAAAAATCTATTTCCCCACCCTGTGCCTGTTTCTTGATTTATAAAGCTAAGCAACATCTATAGACTTGCTCTGAAAGATGATTCTGTGATTTTTTTTTTTTTTAAAGATTTTATTTATTTATTTGACAGAGAGAGAGAGAGCGAGAGCAGGAACACAAGCAGGGGGAGTGGGAGAGGGAGAAGCAGGCTGCCTGCCAAGCAGGGAGCCTGATGTGGGACTCGATCCCAGGACTCTGGGATCATGCCCTGAGCCGAAGGCGGACGCTTAACGACTGAGCCACCCAGGCGCCCGATTCTGTGATTTTCTAAAGAAAATTTGGCCCATTCCTATTTTCGTTTCTAGGGGGGATCAGGTTGGCATATATATGTCCTTTAGTTCAAGTGTTGGGTAGTGGTCAGGCTAGGGCAGAGGGGACGAAGACAGAGCTGGGTTTGAAGACCCCTACTCTTGGCGTGAAGCCTGCAGGAAGATGCGCAGGGGCAAACACACTGCGCTTTGTGCAGGTGCCCTTGAGAGACCTTTGTCCCCACGAAAAGGGCTTCATTGTGCAGGCGCTAGAGAATGCCACCTCAGAGGGTCCCAGGACCCCGCACTTGCGCAGACGCTCCGGGAGACCCGTGATGGGGCACGGCTCCCCGGCTCTATTTGAAGAGTTGCCCTGTTGTGCAGAGGGGACCCCAAGCTGGAGGGACAAACTCAATTATTGTGCACTTGCTATGTGCCCATACACTTACATACATTATCCCCTTTCATCTTTTTTCATTAATCTGTTTTTAAAATTTTGAAACAAACGTGCAGAAAAGGTGGGGCGTGCAGAGGACTTGTGATACTTAAGATACAATACAAAGAACTGATTTTGTTTCCTGAACCATTTGAAAATAAGTTGTCAACCTGAGCCCCTGCATTCCCCGACACATTGCTGTATAAACAGGTGCCTTGTCCACAGCACAGCCATCAGGAACCTTCCTACTGACCTGCTCCTGTTTTCGCTTGTCCCACTCAAGGTCCTTTGTAGCAAAAGGATCCCGGCCAGTACTGTGCATTGCACATACTTGCCACGTCTCTTCAGTCTGGAAGGATTCCCGGTATTTCCTTGACTTGTATGGCTGACCTTTCTGAATATGGCAAGGGCAGTGAGTTTGCAGAATGCTTAGAACATCTTTGTCCCGGGTCGCAGAAGGGATGTTATGTTCTCATTGCATCTCATCTGGCGCCGTGGCACGTTCACCCTTCACTTGGGGCGGGTCCGAAGGGGGGGGTGCAGCCCCACCACCCTCCCTCCTCACCGCACCCTTGCTGTTGGGCGATCCTGAGGCATCCTGGCCGGCTGCCGGGCGCCACCTAGTGGCCACTGCCATCTGGTCCCTGGGCTCCCGCCTGCCAGCGTCCCCGCAGTTGTATGTGAGGGTGAGTGGCATCTGGGGACGGCCCATGTGGGGTCTGGCTGTCAGAGGCGCCCCTTCACAAAATTTATGTCTGTATTTCTCTACCTGCCAAAAACCGCGAGTTCACACCCATGCCTCCAATTCTAATTCAACACTGCAGGATTCATTCTGGTTCTTCCATATTCCTAACCCCTTGTTCTGAGAGTGAGAAAACTGGCTCCCATTATTTTCAGTATGTTTACTGGATTTGATCAGTGCTTTGTAATTGATCTCGCATCCCCACTGCTGCCTGCTCCTGCCCTACCCCCATGCCTGCCGGCCCCCCTTGGGCTCTGTCGCTGGGGGTGGCTGGGTGCTTTCCTCTTTTCCTGTAGGCCTCTCCCTCTGTGTCCTATGCCAGGCTGCCCTTTCTGGAGATGCTCACATCACCATGCTTGGCTCTGTCCTCCCTTGCCAGGGGCCCCTCTGTGGGAATGCCCTCCTGATGGTGCTAGGGATTAAGTCCTGCTGCTGGGCCACCCCCTCCTCACTAGCACCGCCCCCCTTCCTCTGCCTACCTAATTTAGGACTAAATTCTTCAAGGGAAGAGGATGTGTGGTCCTGTTAACCTGACTGACGCCTGGAATTGGTTTTCACTTTATAATCACAATTTTACAGTTACAGTGAAAGATACAGACATTTGTGCTGGAGCGATCTGTAGGCATGTCTGCAAAAGGAAACGTCTACTTAGAACGGTGAGTCACATCAGAGGGAGTTTTTGTCTTTATGGTGGTCATAGAGGCAGCAGGACTAGGCCGCAGAGCCTGGCTGTTCGGGTAAAGGGCAGCCTGCCCGGCTGGAAGTGGCAGCAGTAGGATGGGGCGGAGTTGTCCCCCCGTGGGAAGGCACTGACCGCAGCTGTCCACTCCACCAGATGTCCAGGCTGCTGCAGAAGGATGCTGAGCAGGAGGCACAGATGAGAGCAGAGATCCAGGACATGAAGCAGGAGCTCTCCACTGTCAACATGATGGATGAATTCGCCAGATATGCCAGGCTAGAGAGAAAGATCAACAAGATGACGGATAAGCTTAAAACTCACGGTACTGGTTTCGCTCTAGTGTGGAAAGCTCCATGGGGGCTGACGAATAGAGAAGTCTTTTTATAAGATTGGTAGGATATATGCTTTGATTCTTAGATGTTCTCAATGTTTGTCCAGAAGAAACTCAGTAGTCATGATTACTTTCTCTTTATTTGCCGGTGAACCTTTGCTTCCTAAACACAGAAACAACATCCTCTTAGCTTTTTTCTGTTTCTGTAGGTAGACATTTTCAAATTAAACGCTTCTCTTTCTTTATTTTATTTTTTTAAGATTTTATTTATTTGTCAGAGAGAGCGAGTGAGCACAAGCAGGGGGAGCGGCAGAGGGAGAAGCAGGCTCCCTGCTGAGCAGAGATCCCGATGTGGGACTCGATCCCAGGACCCTGAGATCATGACCTGAGCCGAAGGCAGAGGCTTAACCATCTGAGCCACCCAGGCGTCCCTCAACACTTTTCAAGATAAGCCTAGAGAAAGTGTCACAGTGGATGCCCAAGGGCTTTTGTGAACGCTCTCAAATGTGCCCAGAGTGTCCTTATCCGAGAATAGACTGACAGGGTCAGGATCAGGTCTTGTTCATCGCTGTGGTCGCCACCGTCCCTAACAGTCTCCTCTGATGAAGACATTTCCACCCACGTGCTGGGAACTCGCACAGTGAGACAGCTTTCTCCAGGCTAGTAAGACATACGGAGGGCCCCCCAGGCCCAGGACAAGCTAGGCTCCCACGTGTGGGTTAGTGTACTGTGTAGACAGGGAGACCTGGGAAGCAAACGTAGTCCTGTTGGTAAGTACACTATAAAAAGAATCTCTGGTGTAGACGGATAGTTTTAAGGGTGTTCAAAATTAAAGCTTCAAATCTTACAATCTGTGCATGACTCTATTTTAATGAATGGATGTGTGGCTTTTAAGAAATTCTGTTTTATATTTTCTAAATATACTGAGCAAATGCTACACAACATGATTAGAAGATATTTTATAAGAGGAGAATAACATTTCTGTGTATTTGAATATTTTCCTTTTTCTTCAGGACTGATATAATGATTTCATCCTGTTTTTCCTTTCAGTGAAAGCTCGGACAGCTCAGTTGGCCAAGATAAAATGGGTTATAAGTGTTGCCTTCTATGTATTGCAAGTAAGTTCACTGTTGTGTTACCTGGGGTCTTTAAAGTTGATAACGGACTGTCCTCCAGGGCTCTGTGGCCCCCAGAATCCAGGTCTGAGAGTTCAGGCTTTTCCACTTTCCGTGGCTGTGCTGTGCTCTCCGGTGGGTATGGAACCGAACGCTGTGCGTTTATAAGTTAGGCTAAAAGAAAGCCTTTCCCTCTCTCTGGTTTCAAATTGAAGTACAGTTAACGTACAGTGTCCTATTAGTTTCAGGTGTACAACGTAATGAATCAGCAATTCTCTGCGTTGCTCAGTGCTCACCACGATAAGTGTAATCACCATCCCTCATCGTGCAACGTGGTTACGATATCACTGACTACATTTCCTCTGCTGTACTTTTCATCTCCATGACTTATTTATTTTGGAACGGGAAGTTTGTACCTCTTAATCTCCTTTATCTACTATCCCTCTACTCCTCTTCCCTCTGGCAACCATCAGTTTGTTCTCTGTATTTATAGGTCTGCTTTTTGTTTATTCGTTTTATTTTTTAGATTCCACATATGAGTGAAATGATACGGTATTTGTCTTCCTCTCTCTGACTTATTTCACATAGCGTTATACCTTCTAGATCCATCCATGTTACAAACAGCAAGATCTCATCCCTTTTAGTGGCTGAGTAGTATTCCACTGTCTGTGTATGTATGTGTGTAAATATATATAAATACACCACCTCCTCTTTGTCCGTCCATCTATCGATGGACACTTGGGCTGCTTCCATGTCCTGGCTACTGTAAATAATGCTGCAGTAAACATAGGGGTGCATGTATCTTTTCAAATGAGTGTTTTTGTTTTCTTTGGGCAAATACTCAGTAGGAGAATGACTGGGTCCTATGGTATTTCTATTTTTAACTTTCTGAGGAACGTCTGTACTGTTTCCACAGGGGCTGCACCAGCTTGCATTCCCACCAGCAGTGCACGAGGGTTCCAAGAAAGTCTCTTGAGTTGTGAAACATGGGGGTTTTTTAGCACATGAATGCTGGAGTAGCTTCTCTGGGGCTCTTGCCTTTATTGCCTTTATTCCAGTGCAGTTTGGGGAGCCTGCGGGGAAGTGAGAGAAGCTTATTTATTTATTTATTTATTTATTTATTTATTTATTTATTTATTTATTATTATTTTTAAAGATTTTATTTATTCATTTGAGAGAGAGAGCACATGAGAGGGGGGAGGGTCAGAGGGAGAAGCAGGCTCCCTGCCGAGCAGGGAGCCCGACGCGGGACTCGATCCCGGGACTCCAGGATCACGGCCCGAGCCGAAGGCAGTCGCCCAACCGACTGAGCCACCCAGGCGCCCCGAGAGAAGCTTATTTAGACGTTGCATTTTCTAAGGTGGTCAGTTTGGGTCATTGCTTGTTGTGCAGCGTGCAGACGTGGCAAGTGCTTCTCACTGTCCGGGTGGGGATTGCTTTTGTCACTAATAGGGTGTACTTATCGTAGGCCAGCTACTTGAAGGAGATGCTCAGTGAGAAAAGAATACCTTTGTTATAGGAGGCCTTGGTTAATTTATCAGCTAATTTAATAGTGTATATTTATTATTCAGATTAAAACAGTAAAACAGCAATCCACTAAGAAGGCTACCCGACTTGGCAGCAGTGTGTTCTAGGTGTCCTGGGAACTAGTCTCTCTTTATTTACTTATTTTTAAAGATTTTATTTATTTATTTGACACACAGCAAGAGAGGGAACACAAGCAGGGGGAGAGGGAGAAGCAGGCTTCCCGCTGAGCAGGGAGCCCGACGCGGGGCTCGATCCCAGGACCCTGGGATCATGACCCGAGCCAAAGGCAGATGCTTAACGACTGAGCCACCAGGTGCCCCGTGAACTAGTCTTTAATTCGACAGACACTCTGTTTCGGGGTGCCAGCAAATTAGTGGCTGTGTGGATGTGTCTGTGTCCTGCAAGGACTGGACTGGTGGGGCTTGAAGTCACCAGTTTAGAGAGTTTCCTTAGTGTTTGCCCGTCTGTCGTCCTCCTTGGTCACTGGGCGTGTGGCCGGTGGGTTGCTGCACTCACCAGCACTGTCTTCGCAGGCTGCCCTGATGGTGTCGCTCATCTGGAAGTACTACTCCGTCCCCGTGGCTGTGGTACCGAGCAAGTGGATCACTCCGCTAGACCGCCTGGTAGCATTTCCGACTAGAGTAGCAGGTAAGAGGTTTCTGGAAACCAGAGCAGAAGAATACGGATAGGCTTCTGTAGACGTGTGGGGTACAAGGTGAAGGAACCCAAGCTCATCCATTGACTAGTGAGAGTACTTTGTCTTGGCCTTGCACAAGGCTCACGGTGAAGAAACAGGGCTAGAGAAGTTACTTACCTTGTCCAGTGCCACTGAAATGTTAAGTAGCAGAGCTGGAGTTCACCCTGGGTCTGCTTGCAGAATGTCAGCCCATACCTTGTCTGATACCCTGTTCAGTGAAACCCCGATCTCTAGTTCCTAGGTTCTGTGACCTCTCTTCGTTTCTTTCACTTGGCCTCTCTCCAGCATGTACTGCTATTGGTCATTCTTTTATTTCTGAAAGGTAATAATATCCTTTGGGTGTGGGGCGCCTGGGTGGCTCAGACGGTTAAGCGTCTGCCTTTGGCTTAGGTCATGATCCCAGGGTCCTGGGATCGAGTCCCGCATTGGGCTCCCTGCTAGGCGGGGAGCCTGCTTCTCTCCCTCTGCCTCTGCCTCTCTCTCTCTGACTTTCATGAATAAATAAATAAATAAAATTAAAAAAATATATATCCTTTGGGTGTTAAAAGTAGTACATATTGGGTGCCTGGGTGGCTCAGTCGGTTAAGCGGCTGCCTTCGGCTCAGGTCATGTTCTCAGGGTCCTGGGATCAAGTCCCCCATTGGGCTCCCTGCTCAGGGGGTAGCCTGCTTCTCCCTCTCCTCCCTGCTCATGCTCTTTCTCTCTCTCTCAAATAAATAAATAAAATCTTAAAAAAAAAAAGTGGTACATATCATTGTAGAATGATTAGAAATACAGGAACAATTTAAAAACATAAGCTGTAGATACCTCTCTTTGTGGTATGTTTTTCCACCCTTTTTTTCTATTTATTTTATACAACTAAGATCATCTGGCACATACAGTTTTAGACCCCTTTTTACTTTATATTGTAAACCCTTTCCCATATCATTAAACTTTTTAAGAAATTTTGAATAACTTGCTCTTCATTGGGATATATCATGATTTACTAATTCCCCTGATAAAAGATACATATTTAGGTCCTAATTCCTTACTATCAGGAATAATGCTGCATGCCGCACACATCCCTGTCATTCAGCCTTCGGTTGTGATCTGTTGCTGGAGGTGAATTACTGAGTGAAGAGGAGTGACTGTTGCAGAGATCCCAGTTTCATCACGCCCTCCACCCTGCCCCCTCCTCCCCCCACCCAACCTTGTGGGCACCGTGCCCATGGGCTGTCAGTGCTGCTGAGCAGGAGAGCGTGAGGACGCCCTTCCGGGCATCCAGAGGGCCATCGGCCACTCCTGCTGCCTGACTTCCTTTTTCTCCATCACCAGCTGGGCAAGAAAGGCATGGGTAGGCACTGCTGTCTGTGTTCATAATGCTTTTTTGAGAAGGAAAAACAGTCTTCCTGGGCGGTTTTACCGTTTGTTAATATCATACATGACAATGCACATCTCCGGTAGCTGTTCTGTGTGATTCCTGTTCAGTAAGGAGGGCAGCCCTGTGAATCAGGAGGAGGCCTGCTGAATCTGAATCCAGGGAGCACACACCTAGGCTTTCTTAGCCGAGCGCTGCTGCAGAAGGGTTGATTTCCTGTGAGTTAAGGGTAGCAGAGGCAGGAAATGCAGGCGGGACTGTTGGCATGCCTTCTGACGGTGAGCGTCTGTATTTCCAGGTGGCGTTGGGATTACCTGTTGGATTTTAGTCTGTAACAAGGTTGTGGCGATTGTGCTCCACCCTTTCAGCTGAAGGAAGACAGATGCAACTGTGACATCTTAGGGAGTGGATTTCCGCTGAGGAGGTTACAAATCTGATTGATGCTTTTTTTTTTTTTTTAAGGAAACAAAAGCACACAGGTTAGTTTTTTTGTTGAATGTGTTTGTTCTTGGATTTTATGTGAGATACGAGAGTCCTGATTTTGTACACTTGTCACCGAGCTGGAAGGCCAGGCTCTCCCACGTGTGACCCGGCCAGCAAGTCCTGGGTTTGTCACAAGAAGGGGCCTTGGCGGCACGTTACTGGGGGTGTGCACCATTGGCGTACTTTAAAGGTCACATTGCCAACTGAAAAGTCAAAATTTTCTAACTTAAGTACTTTAAAAAGACTTAGCACTATTTCTGATCCAGATTAGAAAGCGATTTAATTTTAATACCACTACCAGAGTTTGAAGTCTCCCGTAGTCCTGCTAAAAGAATAACACTAAGTGACATTGCTTGTGTGGTTTTCCTCCTCTGTTTAAAAGGTCATACGCGAGCCTGCGTATAGTATTATCTACTTGTTTAAAGTTGTTAACTTTTCGTTACTGTGTTTTGTAAATGTATTCATGGGATCATAATGCATTGTTTTATGCTTGAATTCTGTGTTTTATACTTAAAGCATTTCAAATGAAGTGTGTTTTATAAGCATTTAATATTTATGCTCTGTAGAATGGAACAAGGTTAAAAAACAAACTAGGAATTCTGATTAAAATGAGTGGATACATTTTTTAAAACACTTTTTTTTTACTTTTGTGTTGCTTTTTTTTTTTGAGTTCTAAATGACAGATAACATTATATTAGTTTGAAGACTACAACGTAGTGATTTGATATTTGTATACACTGTAAATGATCACCACAGTAAGTCTGGTTTCCCCATGTAAAACACTTTCATAATTAAAATTTTTGCAAGGGCTTGTGTGACTGTTCTTCTTACAGCCTGCCTACTTGCTATGACCAGTTTGTAACTGTGACAAGTGACGGAGGACTTTAACTGTCAACTTTGCTTGGCCACAGCCCCGTAAAGCTAAATTCTGTCACTGGTTTTTAAAAGGTCATATTTGTATTCTTGAGTTCCCTAGCGGCTTAATAAGCAGCTCATTGTTAATTCCATGACTTGTACTGGAGAAGGAGAGTACTGTGGTGCTTTATTTAGTTCAGATGCCTCCGCCCAGGTTGACTTAGCTTTAAGAGAGGATGCGCAGCAGGAGTCACGGGAGCACTTAGAGCAAAAGCATCAGAGGGCGGATCCGGGCCACCAAGGCTGGGAGGGCCGCCTGAGGAGGCAGAGGCAGTGGCACGGGGAAGCTGCGGGGCCCAGGCGCCTGGCGCCCGGATCAAGGGCCCGGTGTGCGGGAACGCTCGGTGGCCACACACGGCCTGCCCGGGGACATCCTTGGCTCACTAATCCGCGTCCAGTCTCCCTGACAAGAGCCTTCTCGATCTCCTAAAGACCCGTTCTTTCAGTTCACACTCAAGGCTTCAACAGAGCTCACAGCGGCCAGGGGAGAAGACGCACGGTTAGCTGGGGATCTTGCCACACGCGGCAGCAGCTGGCAGGGCCGACGCGAGGGGCACGTAAGTGTCCTTCAGGTTTTACATCACTGTGGGTTTTCAGAAATGGTATTGTTCTTAAATAGATAATAAACATGGTACTGGATTCAAAAGCTGCAGAAAGGGATACGGTGGGAGGTAGATCTGACCCTTGACCATCGTGTCACCCCATCTTCTGTTACCGTTTTCTTATGATTCTTCCAGTGATATCCCATATGTAAATGAAAAATTGTGTGCATCTCTAAAATAAAAATTTTTTTAATTATAAAAGTAACACATAAAAAAATGGTAACTGTTTGCTGTGGTTTTTTTTTTTTTTTTTTAAAGATTATTTATTTATTTATTTGAGACAGAATGAGATACAGAGAGCATGAGAGGGAGGAGGGTCAGAGGGAGAAGGAGACTCCCTGCCGAGCAGGGAGCCCCATGCGGGACTCGATCCTGGGACTCCAGGATCATGACCCGAGCCGAAGGCAGTTGCCTAACCAACTGAGCCACCCAGGCGCCCTTTTTTTTTTTAAATTCCTACTTCGAAGCAAGGAAGCAAAGTCTCCCGTACCCACAGGACTGGGATTGTTGGTGTTAACCTTCGTGCTTTAACTTTCCTATTTACATATGGATAGCGATAGGTTTTGGGTTTCTGTGAAAAAATACCGGATATAGTTGATGGCTTTACGTGAAGATAGACACCTGTTTGATTTAATATATCTAAAGTTCTCCTTATGCCAATTTTGTTTGCTTTACGTGTATGGTAATTCAAGCAGGGAGATCTTTATCCACAAACCCCCACAGACACTGTTGTATGGGGTTAATACGCTTCTGTTGCCGCCACAAGGAGGCATAACACTAGTCAGCTAGTTCACTCTCCCTTGAGCTGGCCAGGCACTCTGGTGTCCCATGGTTTCTCTTACACGTGCAGCTCTCAGTGGGGGCAGTGTGTATGTGTGTGTGTGTATGTGTGTGTGTGTGTGTGCTGAGCCTCCCCTGCAATCTGTGTGTGTGTGCT
>NW_023270515.1:1075286-1179122 GCF_011800145.1 Mirounga leonina
GTGTGTGTGTGCTGAGCCTCCCCTGCAATCTGTGTGTGTGCTGAGCCCCCCTTGCAATGTGTGAAGCCCTCTCTTAATCTATCTTAGATGATAGTGATTTCTTTTTTCTTCCCCTCCTCGTTGAACACCTTACATAGTATCTATGTGACTGATTCGTCAACCAGTTTTGTATTGATGTGGGGTGTCTGCTGTTGTGTGGTTTTGTTCCTAATGTTTTAGATGCTTTTGTGTGCATGTATGATAAAGGGTTTTCAGTGCTGCTACAAGTGCCTTTTGGGCCAGAGACTGTCCCTTAGGCTTTTTTATTCCCTTCCTAGTGTGTCTTAAGTCAGTATCCAGGAATATTTAACTTAAAAAAGAAAATCACATAATGGCTTTCCACTAGGGCCATGTAAGTCTTTCCCAGGGAGTATATTTTCTTCATAGTTGAGGCGTTACCAATGAACAGTTATTAGAATTTTCTAGGATGCTCTTCTCTTGTAAGTCCTTCATGACAGAGCCCTTTGGTGGTGTGGCAGATTCAAAGCTGTGTGTGTTGCTGGTTTGCACACTAATGTGGAAGCCATCCTCTCTCGGGGCTCTCTTCTTGTTGGTGTGGGTTAGCTTTTCTACTTGCATATTTGGCTTGTAAAGAGTATGCATCCCTCTTTTTTTTTTAATTTTATTTTATTATGTTATGTTAATCACCATACATTACATCATTAGTTTTTGATGTGGTGATCCACGATCCATTGTTTGTGTATAACACCCAGTGCTCCATGCAGTACGTGCCCTCCTTAATACCCATCACCAGGCTAACCCATCCCCCCCCCCTCCTCTCTAAAACCCTCAGTTTGTTTCTCAGAGTCCATCGTCTCTCATGGTTCATCTCTCCCTCCGATTTCCCCCCCTTCATTTTTCCCTTCTTTCTCCTAATGTCCTCCATGCTATTCCTTATGTTCCACAAATAAGTGAAACCGTGTGATAATTGACTTTCTCTGCTTGACTTATTTAATTTAGCATAATCTCCTCCACTCCCATCAATGTTGATGTAAAAGTTGGGTGTTCATCATTTCTGATGGCTGAGTAATATTCCATTGTATATATGGACCACATCTTCTTTATCCATTCATCTGTTGAAGGGCATCTCGGCTCTTTCCACAGTTTGGCTATTGCGGACATTGCTGCTATGAACATTGGGGTGCATATGGCCCTTCTTTTCACTACATCTGTGTCTTTGGGGTAAATCCCAGTAGTGCAATTGCTGGGTCATAGGGTAGCTCTATTTTTAAATTTTTGAGGAACCTCCATACTGTTTTCCAAAGTGGCTGTACCAACTTTCATTCCCACCAACAGTGTAAGAGGGTTCCCCTTTCTCCACAACCTTTCCAACATTTGTTGTTTCTTGCCTTGTCAATTTTTGCCATTCTAACTGGTGTAAGGTGGTATCTCAGTGTAGTTTTCATTTGAATTTCCCTGATGGCTAATGATGATGAACATTTTTTCATGTGTCTGTTAGCCATTTGTATGTTTTCTTCAGAGAAGTGTCTTTTCCTGTCTTCTGTCCATTTTTTGACTTGATTATTTGTTTTTTGGGTGTTGAATTTGAGAAGTTCTTTATAGATCGTGGATACCAGCCCTTTATCTGTAGTGTCATTTGCAAATATCTTCTCCCATTCTGTGGGTTTGCCTCTTTGTTTTGTTGACTGTATCTTTTGCTGTGCAGAAGCTTTTTATCTTGATGAAGTCCCAAAAGTTCATTTTTGCTTTTGTTTCACTAGCTTTTGGAGATGTATCTTGAAGGAAGTTGCTGTGGCTGATGTTAAAGAGGTTATTGCCTATGTTCTCCTCTAGGATTTTGATGGATTCCTGTCTCACATTGAGGTCTTTCATCCATTTTGAGTTTATCTTTGGGTATGGTGTTAGAGAATGGTCAGGTTTCATTCTTCTGCATGTGGCTGTCCAATTTTCCCAGCACCATTTATTGAAGAGACTGTCTTTTTTTTCCATTGCTTATTTTTTCCTGCTTTGTCGAAGATTATTTGACCATAGGGTTGAGGTCCATATCTTGGCTCTCTATTTCTGTTCCGTTGGTCTATATGTCTGTTTTTGTGCCACTACCATGCTGTCTTGGTGATCACTGCTTTGTAATAGAGCTTGAAGTCTGGCACTGTGATGCCCCCAGCTTTGTTTTTCTTTTTCAACATTTCCTTGGCGATTCGGGGTCTTTTCTGATTCCATACAAATTTTAGGAATGTTTGTTCCAGCACTTTGAAAAATGTCATTGGAATTTTGATCGGGAGGGCATTGAAGGTATAGATTGCTCTGGGTAGTATAAACATTTTAACAATGTTTATTGTTCTGATCCATGAGCATGGAATGTTTTTCCATCTTTTTGTGTCTTCTTCAATTTCTTTCATGAGTGTTCTGTAGTTCCTAGAGTATAGATCCTTTACCTCTTTGGTTAGGTTTATTCCGAGGTATCTTATGGTTTTTGGTGCTATTGTAAATGGAATTGATTCTCTAATTTCTCTTTCTACAGTTGCGTTGTTAGTGTATAAGAAAGCAACTGATTTCTGTGCATTGATTTTGTATCCTGCCACATTACTGAATTGCTGGATGAGATCTAGTAATTTGGGGGTGGAGTCTTTTGGGTTTTCCTCATAAAGTGTCATGTCATCTGCGAAAAGAGAGAGTTTGACTTCTTTGCCAATTTGAATACCTCTTATTTCTTTTTGTTGTCTGATTGCTGTTGCTAGGACTTCTAGTACTATGTTGAACAACAGTGGTGAGAGTGGGCACCCTTGACGTGTTCCTGATCTTAAGGGAAAGGCTCTCAGCTTTTCCCCATTGAGGATGATATTCGCTGTGGGTTTTTCATAGATGGATTTTATGAACTTGATGAATGTTCCCTCTATCCCTATACTCTGAAGAGTTTTAATCAGGAAAGGATGTTGTATTTTGTCAAATGCTTTTTCTGCATCAATGGAGAGGACCATATGGTTCTTCTCCCTCCTCTTATTAATGTGTTCTATCACATTGATTGGTTTGTGAATGTTGAACCACCCTTGCATCCCGGGGATAAATCCCACTTGGTCGTGGTGGATGATCCTTTTAATGTATTGTTGGGTCCTATTACTAGGATTTTGTTGAGGATTTTGGAATCCATATTCATCAGGGATATTGGTCTGAAATTCTCCTTTTTGATGGGGTCTTTGTCTGGTTTGGGGATTAAGGTAATGCTGGCCTCATAGAATGAGTCTGGAAGTTTTCCTTCTGTTTCTATTTTTTTGAAACAGCTTCAGGAGAATAGGTATTATGTCTTCTTTGAATGTTTGGTAGAATTCCCCAGGGAATCCATCAGGCCCTGGACTCTTGGGAGGGTTTTGATCACTACTTCAATCTCATTACTGGTTATTGTCCTATTCAGGTTGTCAATTTCTTCCTCTTTCAGTCTTGGCAGTTTCCAGGTTTCCAGGAAGGCCTCCATTTCATCCAGATTGCTCAGTTTATTGGCATATAGTTGTTGATAATAATTTCTAATAATTGTTTCTATTTCCTTGGTGTTAGTCGTGATCTCTCCCCTTTCATTCATAATTTTATTAATTTGGGTCCTTTCTCTTCTCTTTTGGATAAGTCTCGCCAGTGGTTTAGCAATCTTATTAATTCTGTCAAAGAACCAGCTTCTAGTTTCGTTGATCTGATCTACTGTGTTTCTGGTTTCTAATTCATTGATCTCTGCTCTAATCTTAATTATTTCTCTTCTAATATGTGGCTTAGGCATTGTTTGTTGCTTTTTCTCTAGTTCTTTAAGGTGTAGAGTTAGTTGGTGAATTTGGGATTTTTCTATTTATTTTTATTTTTTTCTTTTTACAAACCTTTTTTTTTTTTTTTAATATTCCATTTATTTATTTGACAGAGAGAGAGAGAGAGAGCAGGAACACAAGCAGGGGGAGTGGGAGAGGGAGAAGCAGGCTTCCCACTGAGCAGGGAGCCCGATGCGGGGCTCGATCCCAGGACCCTGGGATCATGACCTGAGCCAAAGGCAGACGCTTAATGACGGAGCCACCCAGGCGCCCCTTTTTCTATTTTTTTGAGTAAAGCTTGGATGGCTATGTATTTCCCCCTTAGGACCACCTTTGCAGTATCCCATAGGTTTTGGACTGATGTGTTTTCGTTCTCATTGGTTTCTTTGAATTGTTTAAGTTCTTCTTTGATTTCCTGGTTGACCCAAACATTCTTGAGCAGAGTGGTCTTTAGCTTCCAAGTGTTTGAATTTCTGCCAAATTTTTTCTTGTGATTGAGTTCCAGTTTTAAAGCATTATAGTCTGAGAATATGCAGGGAATAATCTCAGTCTTTTGGTATCGGTTGAGACCTGATCTGTGACCCATTATGTGGTCTATTCTGTAGAAAGTTCCATGTGCGCTCGAGAAGAATGAGTATTCTGTTGTTTTAGGGTGGAATGTTCTGTAAGTATCTATAAGGTCCATCTGGTCCAGTGTATCATTCAAAGCTCTTGTTTCCTTGTTGATTTTCTGCTTAGATGATCTGTCTATTGCTGAGAGTGGAGTACTGAGGTCTCCTACAATTAACGTATTGTTATCAGTATGACTCTTTATTTTGGTTAACAGTTGGCTTATGTAGATGGCTGCTCCCATGTTGGGGGCATAGATATTTACAATTGTTAGATCTTGTTGGATAGACCCTTTAAGAATGATATAGTGTCCTTCTGTGTCTCTAACTACAGATTTTAGTTTAAAATCTAATTTGTCTGATATAAGAATTGCTACCCCAGCTTTCTTTTTATTTTGTTTTATTTTGTTTGTTTGTTTGTTTTTTGTTTGTTTTTTATTTTTTGTTTTTTTTCCCCCAGCTTTCTTTTGAGGTCCATTGGCACGGAAGATGGATCTCCATCCCTTCACTTTCAGTCTGGATGTATCTTTATGTTCAAAATGAACCTGTCTTGTAGACAGCATATGGATTGGTCCTGTCTTTTTATCCAATCTGCAACCCTGTGCCGTTTTATGGGAGCGTTTAGGCCATTCACGTTGAGAGTGATTATTGAAGGATATGGATTGTCATCATGTTGCCTGTGAAGACCTTGTTTTTATAGATTGCCCCTGTAAATTTCTGTTGTATATCATTCTTGGGGTATTTCTCCTTTTATAGAACCCCCCTTAATATTTCTTGCAGGGCTGGCTTAGTGATCACATATTCTTTCAGCTTCTGCCGGTCGTGGAAGCTCTGCATCTCTCCATCCATTCTAAATGACAGCCTTGCCGGATAAAGTATTCTTGGCTGCATGTTCTTCTCGTTTAGTACCCTGAATATGTCTTGCCAGGCCCTTCTGGCTTGCCAGGTTTCTGTGGATAGGTCTGATGTTATTCTGATGTTCCTCCCTCTGTACATAAGGAATCTCTTCCCCCTAACTGCCCTTAAGATGGTTTCCTTGGTTCTAAGATTTGCAAGTTTTACTATTACATGCCGGCGTGTTGGCCTGTTTTCCTTGATCTTGGGAGGGGTCCTCTCTGCCTCTAGGACTTGAATGTTTGTTTCATTTCCCAGATTAGGGAAGTTCTCAGCTATGATTTGCTCAAATATATCTTCTAGTCCTCTCTCTCTCTCAACCCCCTCAGGGATCCCAATAATTCTGACATTGGAATGTTTCATGGTGTCACTTATTTCTCTGATTCTATTTTCATGGATTCTGAGTTGTTTTTCCCTGGCCTCCTCTTTTCCTTTTTTATCTATTAAATTGTCTTCAGGTCACTAATCATTCTTCTGCCTCACTTACCCTAGCTGTTAGATTATCTAGATTAGTTTGGATCTCATTGATAGCATTTTTAAGTTCTGCCAATTCAGCTTTCATTTCTGCCCTTAGAGACTCTATGTTGCCATTAACTGATTTCTCCATTCTAGCCATTGTCTTCACAATTGCTAGCCTGAATTCCATCTCCGACATCTTGGTTATATCTGAATCCATTTGTAAATTTGTGGCATGAGTGATAGTCTCTGAGTCTTTCCTATTTTGGGGGTTCCTCTTCCTAGTCATACTGTTGAGGGGTGGTTGAGGGAATGTATAGAGTCCAAATTATTGACCAGAACCCAAGCAAGATGCACCTGTTTTCTTGGGACCTTAGGGTTGCTGGTCTCTTGTTCTCCCAGCCTATCTTCTGCGGGAGGGGCCTGCCACGCTGTTACTCAGGCAACCCTGTTTGGGCAGAGTTGCCCTGACCCCTGTGGTGGGGGTTTGGCTCAGTGGGAACCAGTTTTTTGGGGCTTTTGTTCTCTGGCGGCTTTCCCTGGCGGCTTTCCATGTCTCTTCCATGAGTCAGAGCAGAAGAGACCGTTTCCAACCCTCTGCCTCAGAGCAGAGAGACCGCAGTCTGTTCTTCAGTGAGCTCTCTAGCCACACCGTCTCCGTTTCTGTCCGTGCTGCTATAAACTGCAGCGTCCTGGGTTGTGCGCCCCTCCACAGCGCCCCCAGTCCTGCCTCCAGGTCGGGGCATGTCTCTGCCCTTTGTGCTTCCAAAACTGCCAGCCGCTCCCAGTTCGCACGCACGACCCCGCCCTCTGGGTTTCTGCCCCGGGGGCTGCCCTAAAGTCCTTTCCCGACGCTACCGGTCTGCGAGTCTGTGCCCGTCCGCAGCGCGCGAGGCTGTCACTCACCGGCGGTGTAGGATCCCCACGGCCAGGCACCCTCCCACTGCCGTTTATCCTCTGATATCTGCCCGCGGAATCACGGCTCCCCACTTCGTACCTTGGAACCAGCCGCCTGCGATATTCTGTTTGTAGAGATCCAGATCTTCTTACATCTCAGGCTGGTTTTGTGGGTGCTCAGAGTGGTCTGGTAGATATCCAGCTCAATTCCAGGGACCAGTTGGAGTAGGGTCCCCTACTCCTCCACCATCCTTTCCTCTTCTGCATCCCTCTTTCAACACTCAGTATTGACTCCTGCCTGAGAGTTCATTCTTTTTTTTTTTTTTTTTTTTCTGAGAGTTCATTCTTAAGTTGAATGAATATTGTGTAGCTTTTGCCAATATTTTTGTTGTTGCTTGTGCTTTCGGTGTCATATCTAAGAATCCGTTGCCAAATCCAGGGTCACAGAGATTTATGTCTATGTTTTCTTCTAAGAGTTTTATAGTTTTAACTTTTACATTTAAGTCTTTTATTCACTTTGAATTAATTTTTGTATAGAGAGTGAGGTAAGGGTTCACCTTTATTCTTTTGTACGTGGATATCTGGTTTTTAAGCACCATTTGTTGAGACTGTTTATTCCCCGTTGAGTGGTCTTGGCAACCTTGTCAAAATCAGTGAACTGTAGATACATGGGTTTATTTCTGGACTCTTAGTTCTATTCCATCCACCTTGTTGTCTGTCTGTACTTAAACCAATTCCAAAATGTTTTGAGCTTTGTAGTAAGTCTTGAAATTGGGAAGTGTACATCCTCCAATTTTGTGTTTCTTCTTAAAGATTGTTTTGGCTGTTCTGTGTCCCCTGCAATTTCATTTGAATTTTAGAATTAGCTTCTCAATTTCTATGAAGAAGTTAGCTGGGATTCTGATAGGGATTGTGTTGAATTTGTCAGCTTGGGGAGTATTGCCCTCTTAACAGTATTAGGTCTTCCATTCCATGAACATGGGCTGTCTTTCAAGCTATTTTGATCTTCAATTTCTTTCAACAACGCTCTGTGGTTTTCAGATGATATTTTCTATTTCTTTTGTTAAATTTATTCATAAGTATTTTCTTTTTGATGCTATTATAAGTGAAATTTTTTAAATTTCATTTCAGATTGTTATATAGAAATTGGTTTTTATACATTGATCTTGTATTCTGCAGACTCATTTATCAGTTCCAGTAGTTTAGTGGATACCTTAGGATTTTCTATATACAAGATCATGTCATCTGTGAATAGAAATAGTTTTACTTCTTTTCCAATCAATGCCTTTTATTTCATTTTTGCCTACTTGCTCTGGCCAGAACCTCTAGTACAGTGTGGAATAGAAGTGTTGAATGTGGACAGTATTGTCTTTTTCCTCATCTGGTTTTGTTATCATGGTTATGCCAGTCTCATACGAATGAGTTGGAAAATGTTCCTTTTTCTATATTCTGGACCAGCTTTAAGGTCTGAGTTATTCTTTGAATATATGATGAATTTGTTGGTAAAATCTTCTGGGTTTTCTCTTATTTTTATTGAAAGATTAACTACTGATTTCAATTTCTTTAGTGATTATGAGGTTTTTCAGTTTTATATTTTTTCTTGAATTATATTAGGAAAATTAGCTTAGGATTTAACCATTTCTTCTCAACTTTAAAATATATTAGGATAAAATTTTTGTAAATCCTCCATTTGTGATGAAAAATACAAGTTTGAAGTTGTCTTCTGTATGTGTCCATTAGGTTAGAGTTACCAACTGTCTTATTCAAATCTTTTTCTTTACTGGTGCTTTTTTATTTGCTGGGCTACCCATTACCGGGAGGTCTGGGCTTTGCTTCTGACCAACCACTATCAGTCAGGGATTCACATGATCTCCTCCTCAGGTTTGATTAATTTGCTAGAGCAGCTCAGAACTCAGGAAAGCCATTTCCTCCTGTTTGCCAGTTTATTATAAAAGGATATGATAAAGGATACCGATGACCAGCACATGGAGGGGATGCTTAGGGCAAGGTGTGTGGGAAGGGGTGTGGAGCTTCCACGCCGTCTCCAGGCACGCCATTCTCCCTGCACCTTCATGTGTTCAACCCAGAAGCTCTCCCAACCCCATGCTGCTGGGATTTTATGGAGGTTTCCTTGGGTAGGCATGGTGGATCATCAACTCCATTTTCAGCCCCTCTCCCTTCTCAAGAGTATAAGGGTGGGGCTGAAAGTTCCAAACTTCTAATCCCAGCGTGGTCTTTCCAGTGACCAGCCCCCACCCAGGAGCCCACCTGGAGTCGCCTCGTTAGAACAAAAGACACGCCCATCACCCAGAAATTACCAGGGTTTCCGGAGCCCTGTGTCAGGAAGGGGTTAGAGACCAAATACCAGAACAAAAGGTGCTCCGAGTGCTCTTCCCATGCAGGGAATTACAGGGGTTTCAGGAGCTCTGTGCTGGGAGCCTGGGCAGAGGCCAGTACATTCTTTCTTTCTTTCTTTCTTTTTTTTTTAAATTTTATTCATTTATTTGACAGAGAGAGACATAGCGAGAGAGGGAACACAAGCCGGGGGAGTGGGAGAGGGAGAAGCAGGCTTCCCGCCGAGCAGGGAGCCCGATGCGGGGCTCGATCCCAGGACCCTGGGATCATGACCTGAGCTGAAGGCAGACGCTTAACCGACTGAGCCACCCAGGTGCCCTCTTTTTTTTTTTTTTAGAGATTTTATTTATTTATTTGACACAGAGAGAGAGATAGAGAGAGAGAGCACAAGCAGGGGGAGCGGCAGGCAGAGGGAGAGGGAGAAGCAAGCTCCCCTCTTGAGCAAGGAGCCCAATGCGGGACCCGATCCCAGGACCCTGGGCTCATGACCTGAGCTGAAGGCAGCCGCTTAACCGACTAAGCCACCCAGGTGTCCCCCCAGTACATATTTTCTGTTATCTCATGATTGCCTTCTTCTTTTTTTTTTCCCACATCCTTCTCCCCCCTTAAATTTTGAAGTTACTTGATTTTTGTTTTAACATTAGGAAATTTGTCCATGCTTAACGTTAATGCTTTCCTCTCCTCTGCTGTAGTGTGAGCGCCAACACCAGAATGTCAGTCCTTCCCTCCCGATGCACGAGGTACTCGTCATCATACACATGATGCCTCAGCCGTGTGACCCTACAAGAGATGGTGGTGTAAAACCACGATGTTAGGACTACACATTCACCACTCTCTTGCTCGCACA
This sequence comes from Mirounga leonina, assembly GCF_011800145.1. Classification (NCBI taxonomy): domain Eukaryota; kingdom Metazoa; phylum Chordata; class Mammalia; order Carnivora; family Phocidae; genus Mirounga; species Mirounga leonina. The sequence continues at coordinate 1,085,129 of NW_023270515.1, forward strand.
GGAGACCTTTTATCTCAGACCAGTCCCTCTGCCTGAAGTCTGTCAGTCAGAACGGGAGTTAGATGGCAGGCTCTACTTGGCGAGCGGGCTGCACTTGGTTTGTTGTATTGGAAGGAGGCCAGCCAGGCCGGTTTGCGTATCGTCTCCCACTGTTTTCACGTTCCAGTGGTGTCGCGAAGGTGTGACTGAGAGTAGGTGGCCTGTGGAGCCTAAGTTATTTACTATCCGGCCCTTTATAGAAAAGGTTTGCTGATCTCCGCATTAGCGAGGCTCTGAAAATGTGTCCTGCATCTTCCTTCTTCTGGACAGTGTTGGAGGGTGTGCGGTTCTAGGTCACGGCTGTCCCGTGGGCTCCCCACTGTTTTCTGCCTTCACTGTCATGATGGATGCGTGCCGTGCTTCCTTTCACAATACGTTGCCTTTACTGTCTGGTTGATCTTAAGATCTCTCTTTGTCTTTGGTGTTCTGCAGTTTCACCATGCCCTAGCCAGGTGTGTTTTGTTTCATTTCTATTTCTGCTTATTTTGCTTGATTTCTGAATCAGTGGATTGGTACCTTCTGTCAGTTCTGGAAATTTTTCACCCTTTATCTCTTTAGGTATTTAACTCTGCTCCATTCTCTCTTCTTTCTTCTTCAGAAGATCAGATTACATATTAGTTCAGCCTTTTTAATCTGTGAATGCCTGTTAACCTCCCCTCATACTTCCTCTCTCTCTCTGTGCTTCGATGGTGATCGCTTCTTTAGATCCATCTTTTTGCTGTGTTCTGGTTTCTTAGATCCATCTTTTTGCTGTGTTCTGGTTTCTTCTGCTGTTAAGCCCATTTATAGAGTTAATTTAAATTCAATGATTATATGTACATCTTTTAAGTTCTTTGTCACATATGCTGAATTCTTGTTCTTTTTATTCATATTTTCAGAAACTTATTTCTTTAAACATGCTTATTTTCTACGTATAATAATTGCAACATGTAGAGTCTTTGCAGATCTGACCCTGATATCTGTTCCTGTTGGTTGTCTTAACACCTTGTTTTCTTGTCTTTTATCATTTTTTGTACTGCATGTGTGTGGGTGGGTTTTTGTTTTTGTTTTTAATTATCTATGGGAATTTCTTGAGGCCTGGGTCAAGGACAGGTTTTTCCAGAGACAATTTGCATTTCTCCTGCCCTGAGGGTACTACCAGCCTGGATCTCTCTCTCTCTCTCCTTTTTAAAGTAGGCTCCAGGGCGCCTGGGTGGCTCAATCGTTAAGCGTCTGCCTTCGGTTCAGGTCATGATCCCAGGGTCCTGGGATTGAGTCCCACGTTGGGCTCCCTGCTCCGCAGGAAGCCTGCTTCTCCCTCTCCCACTCCCCCTGCTTGTGTTCCTGCTCTCACTATGTCTCTCTCTGTCAAATAAATAAATAAAATCTTTAAAAAAAAAAAAAAAAGTAGGCTCCATGCCCAGTGCATCTTGATTTCACAACCTGAGATCAAGACCTGCGCTGAGATCAAGAGTCGGAGGGACCCTTAACTCATGTTATGATTTATGCTTTTGTTATGGGTAGGCAGGCATAAGAAAAGATCTCCTTGAAAAATCCTACACCTGCTGTAAAGCAAGTAGATGTTAAAATACTGGACTATTATTCCATATACCATTTCCAAGAATCCTTTTAGTGAATTTCTCCAGAATTTAGGGCTAGGCATTTATATCATTTGACGTGCATTTGCGTGTCTCTCCTTAGAAGCCTGTGGAACATCGAACTTTCCTCCCTCCCCCACCTCCCTTTCCTTCTCTGTTCCCCTCTGTGGTTTTCATAAAGATCAAAGCTTATGGCAGTTACAGTATTTATCTCGTCTTTGGTTTTGAATACAATTGTTTCCCACCGTGGCTTTCACTCTCTTTTAAAAGTTTTATTTTTAAAGTTCTCAATTTTTTAAAGTGTTAGTATTACACACCAATCCGTAAACCTCTTTGGAAATAGCATGGTCCACACTGTAAATAAGTTGGCCTTAAACTAAATGAAGGTGGTAAGTAAACTGATCAGTGCTGGGAGCGCAGCCGCTGTCTAGTCCCCATACGAGATACTCTCAGTGCAATGGAGCCGCTCGCTAGAGTGGACACTCTTCTGCCCAGGTGCTCTTTTACAACAAGATTAACAGGAAGAAGGACAAGGAATAGGTATGTAACAAATAGAAGTAAAAATAGTGAATCTCAGGTGTACACGAGGAGAGTGTCATCACAAAGGCAGTTGAGCTGAATAGGAGAACACGCAAAAGTAATTTTCATAAAACCACGCTTGGTCATCACTATGCCTTTTTTTTTTTTATAGAGTCTTCTCTTTGAAAGCTGCTTCCATGTTTTTTAGTTAAAACACAATTTGATTGCTGCGGACGTTCCCACGTACATGAGGTGTGTGGGTCTTGGCTGGCTGACTTGGACTTAAGAGCCGTGAGTCCCACAGAGTATTAAAGCCATGGAGTAAATCAGTCTTCTAAAAGATAATGGACATGTTTTCAGTTGTAGGAAGAAAAGATATAATTTTATATTTGAAATGTGATTGGCTAGTACAAAATGGATTTTCAAAATTAGGTTATAAAAACCTTAATTATCCAAAGTCAGTTTAAGTACTGAAACACACAGACACACAACACTAACATTATAAGATTAAAGGCACATAAGAACGAGAATATCATATCAGAATGTATTAGGATATTGATTATATTTAAATAATTATTTTTCTTTTGCCTTCTGTAGGTGAAGATGACTGAATAGAATTTACCACAGTTACTTTAGAATCTCCGAAAGCGTTGCTGGCGGAGGCCTGACTAGGAGGTAGATGGTGCATCTTCTTACTTTCCAGAGTCTCGTCAGCGTGTTTAGGAGCAGCCGTGCTGGTCTGGTCGTGTTTAAAGACATAGCCCGACCCAAAGAGTTCTTCCATTAGACTTCTTTTCTTATCTCTGAAAGTATCTTTTGCTTTTGTTCGGGAAGACTTGCCGAAAGAGGGTTCATACCCACTCACAGAATGTTCTGGCTTCAGTCCGTCCGCGTTACCGCGAGGCTTGCTGGTGCCCACGCCGCCTCTCATCACACCTGCCCCGACCGGGCCGCCCGAGGCAGGAAGCCCGTGGTGCAGGTTCTCCGTCGCTTCTGTGAACGAGTAATGCTTTCTCTGTCTGAAGGGTATCTTGATATTCGCAGCAGCATTTTTATCAGGCATCTCGTCCACGTCATTTATTTGGAGACTTGTTTTGAACTTTTCTTTCCCTGCATTGTCTTCCTGCTTGCCTTCCCTTTCAGGATGAGTTACTTGAATTCTTTTTGGTGGTAGTTCTTCTTCTTTCACCAAAGTGGTTTTCTTTTCTTGATCTTCTTTTGTTTCTCTCTGTCTTCCAATATTCGCCAGAGGTGATTGTACTTCCAAATGTTCCTCTTCCTTCGATAAATCTGTATTCGAAAAATAGTCTGTTTAGTGATCTTTAAAATGTAGGGATTTCTATTTCAAGAAGGCATACTGAGCACACTGTTGACATCTGACAGGCACATGAACGTGACATGCATCCAACACTAGAATACAGGGAAGGGTGCTGGTAACAAGCTTGAAACGTTCAACTTTCCTAGAACATACCAAATAAATAAGAATTATGAAACCAAAAGAAACATGATATTCATGAAAGAAGAACAGACATTTAAGAAGTTATCAGTGGATGCTCATCATTCCTAGGCGATGGAGTGCCATTTAAAACAATGAGAATACTTTTCACCCATCCAAACTGACAAATAGTTTCCAGATTTGGTGAGAATATGGGGAAATTGGAACTCTGTTCCCCATTGGTGGGTGTGTCAATTGGTACAGCTTTTTTTGGATGGCAATTTGACTGTAACTATACAAAAGTTTTTTTTAACCTTTTTTTTTTTTAGAGCGAGAGTGTGCACTTGTGCATGGGGGTTTGGCGAGAGGGGCAAAGGGACTGGGAGAGAATCTCAAGCAGACTCCCTGCTGAGCACGGAGCCTGACCCAGGGCTCGATCTCAAGACCCTGAGATCATGACCTGGGCTGAAACCAGAGTCAGACGCTCAGCCATCTGCACCACCCTGGCTCCCCTGTATCTATCAGAATTTACGTGAACATACTCTTAGATCCAACAACCTCACTTCTGGACCAAACTGTACAAAAATGCGCAAAGATACGTATAAGGATGTGTACTGCAGCATGGTGTAGTAACCAGGAAACATCCTAAATGTGTGTGCAGGGGCCACGGGTAAAGAAATGGCATGTGCAGTCCGGGGGATTCTGGGCAGCTATTATAAAGGCCGGGGTGGGGCCGTGGGGACTGACGGGGGAGAGAGGTTCAGGGTAGGCTGCTAAATGAAAAAGTCATTTGGAGGTGAGCTTTCCGTTCCCGTTCCTTACTCAGGCACTCAGGAAGCCCTGCCCTCAGCCTCCCCTCTTCCGAGGAAGGGCTGTTGCAGGGACGGAGATGCACACCTTCTCAGGAAACCCGCACCCACGACCTGCGTCCGGATCACTTACACACCTGGACGGTCGCTCATTTGTGGCGGGGAATGGGGCAATGTCACATGAGCACGGGGTTGGGAAATTTTCTCACGTGAATACATTCCGAAATAAAAGTATTCCTTTTAATCCAGGAAAAAAAAAAAAGGAATTCTAGCAAGAGCAATTGTTTTAAGAATTAGTGGTGAGCAAAGAAGCCCGCAGACTATATGGTTAATTCTAAAGAACCGTTCCTGTCGTGCCCCGATACCTGATGCGAAGGTGAACACGGGACACCCTGGGTGAAACTGCTCCTTTGCCACCTCCGCCTGTGTGAGCCCCCTTCCGGGGCTAGGGCGGTGGGCTGCTCCCGGCCTCCCTGCCCTGCTCTTGCTGCACGGCGGCCTCTACTCCGAGCCCTTCGTGGCTCCCCGTGCCCCCCCGCCTCCGAGAGCAGGCCCAAGTCCCCACCGTGCCCCCCGAGCTGGCCCGCCGCGGGACTCGGCCCGAGCCCCCCTGAGCCCCCCGCTGCGCAGTCCCTCCTGCGGGCGGCGCGGGCTTCGCCCGGAAGGCCCTCGTCGGGTGTGCGCCCCGCCGCCCCCGCCGCCCCCGCCGCCCCCGCCGCCGCCCGGCGCGTCCCTCTCGGTGCGGGCGCTCTCGGCAGCTCCACGGCCCCCAGCCGAGCCGCACGCCTTCCCTGCTGCGCGCGCAGCGGTCCTTCCTCGCTGGGTCAGCGGCGCACGAGCGCGCGACTCCTCCCGGGACCGGCCCGGACACCGTGGCTCCGAGACTCTCTGTCCCGTGGATGGGCACGCTTTCCGGGACGGCGAGAATTAGCGACACGGACCAACAGCGCCGGGGAAACCGCCCAGCCCACTTGTCAGCCGCGGTCGGCCGCACTGCGGCGGCGTCCTGCGAGCGCCGGCGAGCCCTGTGTCGTCCGGGGGATTCGGAGGCCCCACACCGAGGGGGGGCCCCCCGAGCGGGACCCGGGCCGCGGGGACTGCCCGCCGCCGCTGCGGTTGCCCGGCCGTGGCGCGCGCGGCGCCTTTCCCGCCGCAGTGGTTTCGCACGGACGCCAGGGGGCAGTGGCTTTAAAATTCCGAGCGGAGCGCGCCGGGCGGCTCCGTGGGGGAAGAAGCCTCGGGCTCGATTTCCGCTCGGGTCCTGATGCCAGGGTCGTGGATCGAGCCCCGCACAGGCCCGGTGCTCCCCGGGGAGTCCGCTTGAGATTCTCGCCCCCTCTGCCCCAGCCCCACTCGCGTGTGCCCGCTCTCTCGCGCTCAGTAGAGACCGTCTTCACCAAGAATGCTGAAGGCGGATGATCTCCAACCGGACTTCCTTTCCAGCCAAGTATTCGTCAAGCGTGAGGGCCGCGTGATGCCCTCTCCAGGCGACAGGCACACACATCCTGCAGCAGCTGGGGGAGGATGTGCTCTTAGGGCACGACGGCTCTTACCCAGGAGGAGGCCACGGCTTAGGGGCCGGAAGACTGGGCAGAGCGCGGTGGCAGGAGCCCGCGGGGAAACGCGGGTCCCAGCACCACAGCTGCGCGCCAGAGGTGCGGGGACCGGTCCCGAGGCCAAGAGGCTGAAGCGCCGAGTGGCGCCTCCAAGACCCCTGCTCCGCAGACCTCCCGGGCACGCAACGTCCTTGGCCTGTCCGGCCCGGGGCCTGATGAAGGTGTGGTCCTCGCCCTCATGCGCTGCCGCCTGGCGTGGCTGGGGACAGCAGCGGTCTGCTTGGACCCACTCCCGAGCGCTGGAGCGGAGTCTGGTGACCTTAGCACAGGAAATTCTGGCAGCCCATTCCCTCCCACCCCGTCTGTCCCGCTGTAGGTGCCAGGGCCCTGGTGGGTCTCTGCCTCCCAGGGGACGCTTGACCTCACCCCCGGCTCCGACCCCTTGTATGTCCGGGAAGCTGAAGCCAGAGTCTGTGCGTCTTTTCCTGGGAGTCTTCATTTAAAGTCTCCTTAGCAGGGATGTTGCCCTTCACTCAGCGAGGTTTGGGTTTGCTGCTCAGTGTGTCAAAACTGAACATACTGTTAAGGATACGCACTGTGAGGAACAGCAAGGCAACGACGGGCATAAAATGGAAGGTGGTGGTTATTTCTGGCGGGCGGGGGACGCAGGCCTGTGGTTCGGAAGGGCCCACAGGTGTGCGGGGAACACGAAGGTGCTAGTTCTTAAGCAGGGGTGTGGCTACACAGATGCTCATTTCCTAAGAATTCTTTACATTGTATAAATGTGTTTTATGTATACTTTTATTTACTTTTTATAAAGAATTTATTTGATGCAGAGAGAGAGAGCACAAGCAGGGCGGCAGCAGAGAGAGAGGGAGAAGCAGGCTCCCTGTGGGGCTTGATCCCTGGACCCTGAGACCATGACCTGAGCCGAAGGCGGGCTTAACCAGCTGAGCCACCCAAGTGCCTCTTATGTATACTTTTCACACACACACACACACACACACACACACACACACACACTAATTCACAACTTAAATCGAGTAAGAGTAAAGGAAACTTTTAAAAGTGGTTACAATTACCTTCGTATTTTCTCTTGGAATCCTCTTGGTTTGGAAGTTTGCTGATATAGTGAGGAATTGCACAGGTTATTTCAGTTGATTTTTCTTTATGACCAATGTTTCCAGTTGTCCTTTTACCCTATAATTTAGAAAAGCAGCAAAACCACATTTTTTTTGGGTACAGGCAATTTTAAATTGTGTTTTGTTCAATGAATATAAATACTTTTTGTGGAGAATAAGAGACTATTTATACCCTATTTTTATAAAGATATGTTCAGACACTGCAAGAATTCAAATCTGTTGTACCTTAGCTGTCAAAGATGGAGCATCTTCCGATTTTTGGGTTTCCTGGTGTTTCATACTTGTCAGTGAAAAACTTCTGTCTGCTTGTACAGATTTTGTTGAAGAAACTACAGAACAGGTACATTATATGTAAGAAACATTTTACATGTGGAAGCAACATTGATTTTAGATATAAAATAATGCTGAAGTTTGTAGTGTAAGACAAAGTGTACAGACATTTAAAACTTTTTTTCCCCAATATATGGATAACATTTGCCGGTTCCCCTTTACCCTACCATTTCACCGGTTTTGTCTTATTTTGGGCCACACAGGTTAGGGGTGTCAAGGAGGCTTTAGGCTAGGAGGGCCTTCCTGTTGGAGGACACGTCCTCCCTGCTCGGACACGCAGTCGTGAGGCAGTGAGCCACAGCGACCTCCTGCGGCAGTGCTCTTGGTTACCAGTGGTTAGAATGATGGCTCACGCAGGAGCCTGCCACTAAACCTACACTTTCCTCAAAGTGTGATCCCATTTAAATGACCCCGTGGTTGGTATGATCATCTCTGCTAGCTATTATTCTGGATTACAAAGCAGAAGCAAACAAAGGAAGGCAAGGAAATTTGAGGTTGTTGCCTTTAAAAGCGCATAGACAGATGACAAATACCCTATGTGGAAAACCCAAAAGACTCCACCCCCAAATTGCTAGAACTCATATAGGAATTCAGCAAAGTGGCAGGATAGAAAATCAATGCACAGAAATCAGTTGCAAATGAGACAGAAGAAAGAGAAATGAAGGAGTCAATCCCATTTACAACTGCACCAAAACCCCTAAGATACTTAGAAATAAACCTAACCAAAGATGCAAAGGATCTGTACTCAGAAAACTATAGACATTCATGAAAGAAATGGGGGAAGACACAAAGAAATGGAAAAACATTCCATGCTCATGGATTGGAAGGACAAATATTGTTAAAATGTCTATGCAACCCAGAGCAATCTACACATTCAATGCAATCCCTATCAAAATACCATTAATTCTTTTTTCACAAAGCTGGAACAAATAATCCTAAAATTTGTATGGAATCAGAAAAGACCCCAAATAGCAAAGGAAATGTTGAAAAAGAAAAACAAAGCTGGGGGCATCACATTGCCCTATTTCAAGCTATATTACAAAGCTGTGATCACCAAGACAGCTTGGTACTGGCACAAAAACAGACATATAGACCAATGGAACAGAATAGAGAGTCCAGTCCAACTGACTCTATGGTCAACTAATCTTTGACAAAGCAGGAAAGAATGTCCAATGGAACAAAGACAGTCTCTTCAACAAATGGTGTTGGGAAAATTGGACAGCCACATGCAGAAGAATGAAACTGGACCATTTCCTTACACTATGCCCAAAAATAGACTCAAAATGGATGAAAGACCTAAATGTGAGACAGGAGTCCATCAAAATCCTAGAGGACAACAAAGGCAGCAACCTCTGTGACCTCGGCCGCAGCGACTTCTTGCTAGACATGTCTCCAAAGGCAAGGGAAACAAAGGCAAAAATGAACTATTGGGACTTCATCAAGATAGTAAGCTTTTGCACAGCAAAGGAAACAGTCAACAAAACCGAAAGACAACTGACAGAATGGGAGAAGATATTTGCAAATGTCTTATCAGATAAAGGGCTAGTATCCAAAATCTATAAAGAACTTATCAAACTCAACACCCAAAGAACAAATAATCCAAACAAGTGAGCAGAAGACATGAACAGACATTTCTCCAAAGAAGACATTCAAATAGCCACCAGACACATGAAAAAATACTCCACATCATTTGGCATCAGGGAAATACAAGTCAAAACCACAATTAGATACCACCTCACATCTGTCAGAATGGCTAAAATTAACAAGTCCGGAAACGACAGATGTTGGCGAGGATGTGGAGAAAGGGGAACCCTCCTACACTGTGGGTGGGAATGCAAGCTGGTGAAGCCACTCTGGAAAACAGTATGGAGGTTCCTCAAAAATTGAAAATAGAGCTACCCTACAACCCAGCAACTGCACTACTGGGTATTTACCCCAAAGATACGAATGTAGTGATCTGAAGGAGCACCTGCACCCCAATGTTCATAGCAGCAAAGTCCACAATAACCAAACTATGGAAAGAGCTCAGATGTCCATCGACAGATGAATGGATAAAGGAGATGTGGTTCATATATACAATGGAATATTATGCAGCCATCAAAAAAAATGAAATCTCATTTGCAATGACTTGGATGGAACTAGTGGGTATTATGCTAAGCAAAATAAGTCAGAGAAAGACAATTATCATATCTTACTCATATGTGGAGTTTAAAAAATAAGACAGAGGATCATAGGGGAAGGGAGGGAAAAATAAAACAAGATGAAATCAGAGAGGGCGAAAAATCATAAAAGACTCTTAATCATAGGAAACAAACTGAGGGTTGCTGGAGGGGGGGTGGGGGATAGGGTAACTGGGTGATGGGCATTAGGGAGGGCATGGGATGTAATGAGCACTGGGTATTATATAAGACTGATGAATCACTGAACTCTACCTCTGAAACTAATAATACACTATATATTAAGTAATTGAATTTAAATTAAAAAAACCCACCATCACCAAAAAACAACAAAAAAGTAAGCACGTAGTGGCTTTTTCTACCAAACTAGGGGTGACTGTTCCTATTGTATTTCTTCTGAGCCAAGCCTCATGCTGGCAGATCTTGGGGATGGTGGATAAGTACGGCCTGTCTTGAAGGAAAAATACTACTCAGCAATGAAAAGGTACAAACGAATGATAGCAACAGCAACATGGGTGAATCTCAAAAGCATTAGGCTGAACAAAAGAAGCCAGACACGGAAGAGCACCTGCTATATGATTCCACTCACAGGAAATTCTAGAACGGGCAAAGAAAGCTGCTCTGACAAGGGAAATCAGTGGTTGCCTCAGGCCAGGGCCAGGGACTCCTGATGGCAGGGGGCTGGGAGGGGTCCTCCTGAGGGGGAGGTTTGTACTGACTGGGGTGCTGGTCACATTCATGTCAGCTTTTGCCAAAACCCGCCAAAATGCACGCTTAAAATGGGTCCATCTTACTGAGGCAAATTGTACCTAAATAATGATGATTTAAAAAACCCCCACACTGGGCAACAGATGTACTTAGAAAGTTCACTGTCTGGCAGACAATTTGCTCCCAGCTGGAAAGTGGGGCTCCCAATCCGCCTGCAGTAAGGACATGCGGGACTGAGCGGAGGCTGGGAGGACAGGAGAGCATGTCTAGGTCCTCCTACTGTTTCAACCATATCCCATGGCTCATTATTCTTCTAGAATCCCAGAATGTTTCAATGCCTAGTGAAACTGATTTTTAAAATATCCATTATTTGCATGATATAAAGTAGAAAAATATGACTACATCCTTAAAAATAGATTTTGAGCAAAAATAATTAAAATGTACCTTTTAGATAATCTTCTTTGTCATGTAAATTTTTAAATATCCGACTAGTATAGATGTTTCTAATTTCAAGCTCTCGATCCTTCTCCTAAAGAGAACCACAATACCAATTTTTCTATAAATGTTTGCTCTTACCAGCCTCCATCTTTTCTATAAAACAATTTAAGTGGGCTCAGTATTCTTTGAATAAAATCTATAGATGCTAGCAGAAACAGAAATAGGCCATAACCTTACATATCATCCCCGACACCAAAAAGTACTTTTTAACAGAGCCACAGACTTTTGTGACGGGGACAATATCGCCAAGGGCTTTGCGAGCCAGCTTCTCTCACTGGAGTTTTTCTGTCCCCTGGGTCTGTGCCATGAAGTTTGCTGGTTTTTTCTCATGGTCCAGCACAGCACTAGCCACGTTGTGATCTAAACTAATTAAAATGAAATGAACAATTCAGTCCTCCCTCACATTACCCAGGTTTCCAGCGCTCAGTAGCTGCCCATGGCTGGTGACCACACTCTCGGGTGGTGCAGGTAGAACATTCCCACCATCACAGGAAGTTCTACTAGACACGGCTGCATTTAGACAGTACATGCAGGGTGGGTAAAGCCTAGAACAAAGGCATCATTGTTCAGCTCTAAATCTCGGTATTTTTTTTTAAAAGATTTTATTTATTTATTTGAGAGAGAGAATGAGAGACAGAGAGCACGAGAGGGAAGAGGGCAGAGGGAGAAGCAGACCCCCCGCTGAGCAGGGAGCCCGATGCGGGACTCGATCCAGGATCATGACCTGAGCCGAAGGCAGTCGCTTAACCAACTGAGCCACCCAAGCGCCCTAAATCTCGGTATTGACTTTTTATTTTATTATTTTTATTTTTTCAAGATTTATTTTTTATTTGAGAGAGAGAGAGAGAGCGTGAGCACAAGCAGGAGGGGCAGAGGGAGAGAGAATCCCAAGCAGACTCTTTGTTCATGACCCTGAGATCATGACCTGAGCCAAAACCAAGAGTTGGACACTCAGCTGACTGAGCCACCCAGGCGCCCCAAAAGTATTGACTTTTTAAAGTCTTGGCAGAACAAAATGTGTGAAATCCTGGCTTGACGAGGAAAAAAAAAAAAAAAGGTTTCACTAAGCACCAAACACTCCTCTTACACATGCATCAAGAGGCAAGCCTGTTAGACTCAAGACCACCAAGTTTTAGCCAAAACCACAGTCAAAAGGAGTGTATGAGTGAAGGGTGTCTTCTGTGTGATTAGGCAAGAAAGCCTGGAGGAGGGGGCCCAAGGAAGGGTGGGGGCAGAGATGCAGGGTAGGGGGAGAGAGAGAGATCAGATGGGGTCTGGTCTCCCTGTGCCCTCAGAGATACTAAGAGGGTGAAGAAACAACTTTGAGGCTGGGAAACTCTCAGCACAGGAGGCCTTGGCGTGGCCCAGGAAATTCAAGCCGCTTCGTCAAGCCCCCAGGTCAGCGTGGAGCAAGAGTAACATGGCGCTGCCAAGTGGTAAGTGGAAAAGGCTAAATGCAATGTCCAGGCAAAGGGCCAAAGAGAATGCTTCCCTCACTTACACAAGGAGTGGGACCCCACGGAGGGGAGCTGCGCGGAGAGCTAGGGAACCTGCTCCCCAGTCCTCAAGGTTACTGACCCAGGTAATCCACCAGCATAGGCTTCGGGATCGACGGTCTAGCCAAGGATCAGATGGCAGATGGATCTCAAGGCATTGGCATCAACAGACAACAGGCCAAGATCACTAAGATTGGACCTACTGAGAAGAGGCCATGAGTTTCACCAGCCAAATTCAGTAGACACCAGCCAGGTCCTGGGGACTTGGCTAGTTAAGACCAGTCATTCCTCAGTAGAACTAGGTCTAGAGGTTCAGAGGGTCAGGGGCCCCTTTCCCCTTTTACCAACAGAACGTGTACATCCTCCCCGCCCCTCGCCCTGGCTAGATGCTATCTCCACTGAGAAATGGGAGATGGGGTTGGGGAAAACTGCTGCAAGCCCCAGAGACAACCTAAACTAGGACCAGTTTCAACTGGACAGACTGAGACAAGCTTCTGTATAGTCTCCATATCTGTCCATGTCCCCACCTCCCACTTGTGGGAATGGGGCTCATAAGGGAGTATAGTTCAGTTATAGAAAATAAAAAACATACATATTTTTGCACATCTGAACTGGAGAGGGCAGGGTTTGTATTTATTTTTTATTTTTTTAAAGATTGATTTTATTTATTTATTTATTTATTTATTTATTTATTTATTTATTTATTTGACAGAGAGAGAGAGAGAAAGAGAACAAGCAAGGGGAGCAGCAGAGGGAGAAGCAGGCTCCCTGCCTGAGCAGGGAGCTCAACGTGGGGCTCGATCCCAGGACCCTGGGATCATGACCTGAGCCGAAGGCAGACACTTAACCGACTGCGCCACCCAGACACTGCTGGTTTGTATTTATTTTAATCATAAAATTAATCTGCTATCGGAGGTAAATGGATAACATATGAGAATATTAATCTTTTCTAGAAATTAAGTTTCTGGGAACAAAAATGTTACAGTATGTTTCTCTTTTTATTTCTCATTGTGATAACACTGCATTTAGCAAGAAAGAACAGTAATGGGGACACTTTGATGCCATGAAAAATTGATCAAGTTATTCTAGATATTATGTTTAAGAAGAATATAATGTAGAAGATCTTAGATATATATATATTTTTTTACCCCTACTGGTTAAGACAAGAATAATTTTGATGTTTAGAGGGACAAGTGTTGATCGTCTGGAAAATTCAGTTATTTCTTTTGATTTGGTCCGGCTCCTTGGAGGGTGGAGTATGTGCTTCAGCAGCAGAGAGCAGGAAGAAGGCAGGTAAGAATGGCTGACTGGCAGGTGGCTGGTGCAGGGCTGGCTGGGGGCAAAAGGAAGTCACGTGAAGAACAGTCCTCCCTCAGGCTTGGAACAAATGTCCAAGTTTGGGTGCCCTCCACAGAGCTGGGCTCAAAATCAAAGACAACAGGTTCAGAACGCAACCCAGGATACTTGTGTAGTTGAGGTCAATCAGTTAATCAAGAGAAGCAATAAGAAGGAAAATCCACATCTAGGAATGCTCATGGAATGCTTGGGGAATATTTATAGAAAAAAGTACTCACAAGCTCAGGGACTATCAGGTCAGAGTTCAATGGGAAGTTGGGTCATGGTGGAAACCGTATTAAGATCAGGATAGATGGCTTCCAAAAGACAGGAAACAATATCTTAATAGACAATGCCACTTTGGCAGGGGTGAGCTTATAGCCCGGATGTAGGGTGGGGCTGCAGTACCTCATTTGGGAGCTGTGGAAGACTGACATTCTATCCCCTTACTTTGGCCCATACTCTCGAAATGGAGCAGAGTCTAGAATTGGTGTTGGATGACTTCAAAAATGAGTTTCAGGGCGCCTGTGGCTCAGTTGGTTAAGCGTCTGCCTTCGGCTCAGGTCATGATCCCAGGGTCCTGGGATCAAGTCCCAAATCAGGCTCCCTGCTTGGCAGGGAGTCGGCTACTCCCTCTGCCTCTCTGCTCCGCTCGTGCTCCCCATCTCTCTCTCTCTCTCTCTCTCCCCCTCCCTCCCTCCCCAAGATAAACAAAATCTTAAAAAGAAGAGAAAAGAAAAGAAAATGAGTTTCAAAGTACAGAAACAGAAATTCTGATCTTTGGGACCATGCCCTCCCAAACTCAGGTATTAATGATTTATGTTAATATGGCAGACTGCATTTTTCTAAAATTGGTTCAGCAATATTTCTGGTCCCATTTCTGGTCCCATGCTCTTCCAGAACCTTGTGACTCCCCATCAAGAATCCATTGCTCCTCCTCTTGTACCGCCTTGACAAAGGGAATGAGGTGGAAGAGACGCTATGTGACTGGTTCTCTTCCTGTCTGTATCTCTCCACTCTTCTCCTTGGAACCTAGCCGCCATGTTGTGAGGAAGCCCACACCACATGTGGGTGGTTCTGGCCAACACCCCAGGTATGAGCTCAGCTGTCAGTTGGCGCCAACTGCAGACATATATGTGAGACTTCAGAGAATTCCAGCCCCATCTTTGAACCACCTTAGCTGATGTCAAGAGTGGCAGAGATGAGCTCTTTCCTGCAAGCCCTGCCCGAATTGTGGATTTGTGAACAAAATTAATATTCTCATTTCTTAAGCCACTAAAAGTTGTGGAGTAATATGTTATGCAGTCATAGTGACTGAAGCAGTCAGGACACTAAAACGTCCTTGAAGTTTCTATTCCATTTCTCCTTGGGTCAGTACCACGGATGACCATGAAGCCTAAGAGGCAATCTCATTTTTCCAGATGAAACAGGACTGGAAAGAAGGTAGGAGTATATCCTGAATGTAGGAAGAAACTATGGTGATAGGCCATGGGTGTAATGACTGAGTTATGGGAAATGAACCAGTGGATTGTTTTAAATCATTTTGTACAATACAATCCTTTGTGTTTCATTTTCCTTCATGTGTTTTTCATCTGTCTTCTGGCTCTTTGTTTTTGGGAGATTTCCTCCATTTCCTCCATGGCCCCACCTCCTGGTCCCACCCCAGAGATTCTGATGGATTTTCCTTATCTCCTAGCTCTTCTACTGAGTTTCATATGCTGGAATCATCTTTTAATTTTCACTTGCTATTCTCTGATTTTTTCCATGTTCATAACATTCTTACTTTATGGGCATAGTATCTTCTTTCCTGGATATTAAACTAAACCTACAGGGTGAGCTGTTCTGCTTGCTATTCCCGTGCTTTCTTCATGCTGCTGGTTTTCTTCACAGATGTAGTTGCTTGAGCATATTTAAAAATAAGGGGCTGGATTATTTTATTTACCTTACTTTATTTTATATGGAAATTTATTTCTTTAGTAGGCTTCCTTCCTGAACGGGAAGGTAGGTTGGCTCTGGGTAAATCAATGGGACATGGTGACTGTCAGGTTTCACTTTGAGGCAAGTCATTTGACTAAGTGCCTCCCACATTCCAGAATGTACCCTTTGAAGGGCTTTACCTGGGATGTCAGCATTTTACCCTGGGTGGCTGGTTTCTTCTCAAGCAATTCATTCACAAACTTCCTGCCTGATGGAAGATGCTGGACTCAGGTACTGTGAGTGCTGTTGACAGGATGGGCAGGTGAGCTTGGTGACTCAATCCCATGTGCTCAAGTGCTTTTCCCTCCTGTCCTCTGCTGGACAAATGCTTTTCCAGCACCTCTTGCTGTGGCTTCTTCTGCTCTGTGTCATCCACATAAATTTTCCCACCCACTTTCTGTCCGCAATAAATGTACCCAAATCTCTACTGTTTGCCGATGACTTGCCCCCAGCTCTTTGCTTTTGTGTGTCTGCTTTCTTTCAGTCCTTTACTGATTCCTTCCACGGGGGTTCTGAAGGGAGGGCACTTAGATATGCGCTATCATCCCCAACAGTTGAAGCCAGAGTGAACAATGTCTTTCTCAGCCCAAACCAGAATCCCCATTTATCTGCTGGTGAATGTGGTGTAAGGTCCCTATCTCTCATGACAGCAGTTGGTCTCCTGATGCCTGGTCCCACCCCAGAGATTCTGATTTTGCAGGTATGGATGTGGCCAGGGCAATGGAGTTTTCAAAGCTCCCCAGATGATGACTATGTGGCCAAGTTTGAGGACCTCACTTCAGCCAAACGTGAAGATGGCTGCCCCAAGGCTCTGCTCCTGCTGGTCACTTGTGTTGATTCTGAGTTTGGAGTTTCCCTCCCCATTCCTGTTACCTCACCAGCCATTTTTCTGCAGTGTGATTTAGGTTGTGACTATCTGTGTCTGGTTTCTCCATCAATCCAAAAAATTGTTTTTGATCCTTTTATCTTTCAGAAATTCTTTGGCAGTTCTGGTACAATTGTGGTATCCTTTCTGGGGTTATGGGTTATTGTCTCCCCGCTCCAAGATTTTATTTATTTATTTATTTGACAGAGAGAGACACGGCAAGAGAGGGAACACAAGCAGGGGGAGTGGGAGAGGGAGAAGCAGGCTTCCCGCTGAGCAGGGAGCCTGATGCGGGGCTCGATCCCAGGACCCCGGGATCACGACCTGAGCCGAAGGCAGACACTTAATGACTGAGCCACCCAGGCGCCCGAAGGGTTATTGTTTTATTTTTTATTTTTTAAAGATTTAATCTATTTATTTGACAGAGAGAGACAGTGAGAGAGGGAACACAAGCAGGCAGAGCGGGAGAGGAAGAAGCAGCTTCCCGCTGAGCAGGGAGCCCGATGCGGGCCTCGATCCCAGGACCCTGGGATCATGACCTGAGCTGAAGGCAGATGCTTAATGACTGAGCCACCCAGGCACCCCAGGTTATTGTTTTAAAAGTATGTTTTCTGTCATTTCCATGGGGCTGGGGCAGGAAGGGATGAAAAATGTGTATTTAGCCCATCTTCTTGATCTATTTCAACTCTTTTTTTATGCATAAATGTGATTTTTCTTATTTTTCCCTTTGAAAGGATTTTATTATAAAAATATCAAAAATATACAAAAGTAGGGAAAATAGTACAGTGAATCTCCATGAACCAATATAACCAGATTCACTGATGAACAACTCATGCCCTGTCTGTTTCTCACTACACACCACCCTCTCTGATCTCTGATTCTATTCCCTGTCTGGGAATTATTTTGAGGCAAATTCTAGACACCATATAATTTAATATGTAAGTCTTTTATTTTATTTTATTTTTTATTTTTTTTTTAAAGATTTTATTTATTTATTTGACAGAGAAAGACACAGAGAGAGAGGGAACACAAATGGGGAGTGGGAGAGGGAGAAGCAGACTCCCTGCCGAGCAGGGAGCCCGATGTGGGACCCGATCCCGGGACTCCAGGATCATGACCTGAGCCGAAGGCAGTCGCCCAACCAACTGAGCCACCCAGGCGCCCTAATATGTAAGTCTTTCACTGTGTATCTATAGCAGACAAGGACATCCTTTTTAAAACCTAACCACAATATCAACATTTCACCTACCAAAAAAAATCAATAATAATCCCATAATATCAAATATTCAGTTTGTTTCACATTTTTCCAACTGTCTTATAATATTTTTCAAAAGTTTGCTTGAATCAGATTCCAAACAAGATCCAAAACATTGAGATTAATATGTAAAAGATTTTATTTATTTATTTATTTGAGAGAGGGAGAGTGAGAGGGAGAAGCAGACTCTCCACTGAGCAGAGAGCCTGATGTGGGACTGGATCACAGGACCCTGAGATCATGACCTGAGCCTAAGGCAGGCGTTTAACCAACTGAGCCAGCCAGGCGCCCTAATTCTCATCTTTAAAGCACAGTTTATTTTTTTTCTTTTTAAAATATTTAATTAATTAATTTATTTAGAGTGTGAGTAGGGAGAAGGGGCTGAGGGAGAGGGAGAGAGAGAATCTGGAGCAGACTCCACGCTGAGCATGGAGCCACATACGAAGCTCTATCTCATTACCCTGAGATCATGGCCTGAGCCGAAATTAAGAGTTGGACGCTCAACTGACTGAGCCAATCATGTGCCCCTAAAACACACTTTAAAAGACGGTTTTGTAAACATTTCCAAGAGAAACTTTAAAATAAATCTGTTGGCCACTAAAATTACTCACAATATTTTAATGATGTAAGGTAGTTAAAAAAAAACTTAGTTTGGGTTACATTAACATGATAAGAAAACAATAATATTAATTCATGTGACGGAATGAGAATGTTAACAGGAAGTTTTGTTATGAATAGCTTAGAGATTTAATTTTTCTCGTTACAGCACATATTCACCAGGCTGTGAACTCATCCCAGTAATTTCAGATCCTCTATCTGTTCATATGGTTGTAG
This sequence comes from Mirounga leonina, assembly GCF_011800145.1. Classification (NCBI taxonomy): domain Eukaryota; kingdom Metazoa; phylum Chordata; class Mammalia; order Carnivora; family Phocidae; genus Mirounga; species Mirounga leonina. Next base: position 1,103,681 of record NW_023270515.1, read on the forward strand.
GGACAAAAAGTTAATTTGAGAAATAGATTCTTGAAGTTAAATAATTTAAAGAATAGCTTTGATATTTTGGGAAGCAGAACTTCACAAATTTTGTTACATTTTGCTTTAAAAGAAGTACCTTAAGTTTTTGCTGAAGGCGTTTTATTTCCATTTGCAGAGTCTTTGTAGCTGCTTGAGCTGCTAAGGTCTTCCGGGTCTCAATGGCCAGCTGCCGATTAAAGGCTCTATTGTTCAACCTCAGTTGTTTCTCCAAGCTCTGAAAACAGTATATATTTCAACTCTTCGGTAACCAGTGTAGTATTGTTAAAAAAAAAAAAAAAACTTCAATTGTAATGGAACTAATTGCATTTATGAGAAGTGTGAAGTTTTAATACAATTTTAGTGCATGGCTCCTACAGGGGACATAGATTAGAACTAAATATAACCACACACACAGACACAAAAGCAAAAAACCCCAGATCACAACTCTAGAGAATCAATATATTTTGAACCTAATGTTTTTTACACTCTGGAATTTGATTTAAAAAATACAAACAACCTTTGAGCATTTCTTGAAAATGAATAAATATGCCATGCTTTAAAACTCAACCCAAGTGGCTGTGCTAACACGGAGACCTGCTAACGTGGCAGGTGCATTCAGGAGCTCTGTCAAGCCTCGGTCGCTGGAGGGCTGTCCAGCAGCAGGGCAGCTGTGCGGGCTCGAAGGCGGGCTCAACTCTCCACTGACGGACGCTGGGAGCTCCTTCAGGGACTCATCCTCCACCCCCACCCCCCAAAGAGGGAGGAATTCTAAGACCAGAAGGTCTCTGCCAGCACCGCGGCCGTCTGCACCCAGGGCTCACGGGTATGCGGGCACCTCCTCTCCATCCTCTGCAGAGCATGAGAATTTTACTGCAGAACTCTTTGGTCTGGACTTGGACAGAGGCTTGGCCGAAAAGGCCTTTTCTTTCCTTTTTTCCCACATTATAGTAATACTTTCTCATTAAAGAAAAGCGGGCAATATGGTAAGCTAGAAGAATGAAATAATCACTAAAAACCCCAGTCTCCAAACTATTAACATTAAAAAAAATACTACATGTTTTGGCTCATAAACATTTTCTCCAACCACCAAATGCCCTACAGCCAAACAAAATTTCCCATATGACTAAGTGTGCCTGATAAGAAAATAGTTCTTGAATTCTTTTTGGTTTTGGTTATAGATATAAAACAGGAACTACTTAACATGTATATGTAAAAATATGTAGATGAGATAAAAAGAAATTTACTTTCAAATAATAGAACTTCGGATTATGAATTACATGACTGAAAAGGAGGCTGCTCATCATTTTCTGGAGCTCACACGCCCGTTTTATGGGAGAAAATTCTCTTTGAAAAAAGAGGAGGATTTTTACCAAAGAGGAAGTAACCGATAAAAAAGTACATGAAATGAACTTGATATTTTCTTTTTTCAAGTTCATAAAAAAATCGGCCTCTTACCATCATATAATAAGGCATTAAGCAGTAAATTTTTTAAAAGTATGTTTGTCCATAGAGACCAAGGACTAACATAAAAATTGGCAGAATTCTCAGTAGAATCAGGGTGTTCTCCCAAATCATCCCTTATAGTGCAGTCCCTGAGCCTTTGATGACCATGTGCCATTCAGGAAGATCAACGTGTTCATGTCAATGATTGTAGTTCCTTTCCCCTCTCTGTTCCCAGGAGCATTATCTGGGAAACGCTTCTGTTGCGAACATACCAACAATGTCTGTGCGGTGGTGAGAAGACAGTTGACCAGGGAATATGAGGAAAGGGGCAGGAGAGATGCAGGGGGCAGGCTTTTAGGAAAGTAGGCTTTTAATAAATAGTATGAAGTAGAAGGTTAGCTTCTAAGAGGTTTCACCCACCCAACCCAACCCAACCCAACCCAACCCAATACAACCCAACCCAACCCAACCCAACCCAACACAACCCAACCCAACCCAACCCAATACAACCCAACAACCTTTCCAGCACATGAACAGGCTTAGAGAATGGTCATTTCCAGACAAACAAGCCCTGCCACAGGATGAGCTCACTAGACCACAGAAGGAACATCTGCCCTTCCCCACCCCTGAACCCCCCTTAGACAGCATCACTGGTGTGGCCTGCAGGCAAAGCAGCTGGTGATGCTCTCCTACACAGGGGCAAGCGTGCTGCAGGTACACCCTCTCCATGTCCATTTTGGAACATTACAGTTTCTAGGCCTCTGAAATACGGACCTGTATTTTTTTGTCATTTGCCTCCGTTTTTGTTGTAAGAACAGACAATCTTTGAGTAAGTTCCTCCCTCTCTGCAAGGTTTTTGTCTTCAGAAAGTTTCTGCAGTGCCTGCAAGGCATCTTTAGTCTTCAGCAGCTCACTGTCAGCTTCTCGAAGTTTCCTAGATGCACTTCTTTCCTTTTCCTGGGATTTCCTAAGTAGCTGCCTCAAATTTTTGACTTCGTTCTGATGTTTTGCCATAATTTGAGGTAGATTATTTTGTGAATTCTCATATTTCCCTATAGCTTTCAAGTGCCTAAGCTGCAGCTGTTTCAAAAATTGGTTTTCTATGACCGTGGCTTCCAATTTACGATGGATATCCCCTAGTTCATTTTTTAGCTCTTTAATCTTATGAAGCCTTGCTGAGAGTATGCGATGAGTCATGGCGTCTCTTCTTTGGGTAATCATATTGTTTTGGGCATTTAAAAGTGGTGCATTCCAGTTGTGCTTTTTTTCAACTGAGATTTCCTTCTGGCCTGTGTAAGCAGATAATCCAGTTTGTTACTAGTAATATGCATACACATATGCAGATATGCACGTTTGTGTTCCCCCCACCCCCACCCCGCACACATGCGCACATACACAGGCAAACTAGAAGGGGAAAGAGCATGTAATGAATAGCCATGCTCCAGGGCAGGGATTTCATATGCAGAATACTCCATTCAAGGTCAGCAGTAGTCTATTTAACAGCTGAAGACTGTAAGTCATTTGTCCAAGGTTATATAACCACAAAGTCACATGGAATGGATTGAAAAGCAGGTCTTCTTTGACTGGAAAACCTATACTTACTTCTATTATTAAAGCTATACTAAAAACCATAATAATAGATAACATTTACTAAGGGCTTACCATGTGTTAAGCATTGAACTAAATGCTTTATGTAGATTATCTGATATAATCCTTCCAGTAATATGTTATGAGGCAATTCGAACGTAACCTTAGAGTCCAATGTTATATATGAAGACCTCATATATTCAAAAAGACCCTTAGAAAGCCATTGAGCTGCTTAGAGAAAATATGCGGATATTCTATCTCTCAGTAAATCCAACATAGACAATTTTTCCTGTTACTTTGACTGGGCTTTAAAGGAAGTAGTTAGTTGACTTGTATTCAGAAGTCTATTTTAAACAAAATGTATCTAAACAATATTACACCCAGCTTCTAAGCACCAAGCTTATATAACTGCATTGAGTATGTCAAATGTATATGTAACATCACTGCATTATTATCCCCTTTTAAAGATGAACAAACTGATGCTTCATGAAGTCACTTATGGATGGGCACACAGTAAGTGGGAGACGGAACCCTGGTCCCATATGTATGTGCATCCGTATGACATTTCTGTACATATATGTGCACACTGCATATGTGTGTGTACATGTTATTATATTTATATGCTGAGAGAGACTGAACCTAGATTCTAGGATCTAAGAGAAGCATGGTCTTCATCCTGGAGCGAGAAAGCACTTAGTGACCAGCGTCACTGGAGTCCTAGCCTTAAGCTATTGGCCCAACTGTGGACCCATCATCTGAGACTCGGCTTAACGCATTTGGCACAGGTGGTGGGAAAGGAGGTTCAGCCTGCAGTGGAAGTGAGCCAGCAGAAATCGAGGATGCTTTAGGGGATAAAGTGCTTAAATCTTGACTATGACAGACTACGCAGGGATGACATGATCATAGTACCTGCATCACATCAATAGTTGATGGACTGTCTTTACAACTATGCCTCCAAAGGTCCTTATTTTCCCACTGGGAACAACTTAGTAAGGGCTCTGGTTGGATATTTGAGTATTTTGGAATAGGTTTTTGAGCACACTGAAAACTGGAAAGCCGAAGTCAGTCTCTAGGCCACCTACTGGAAGGCCAGGCACTTTGATACCTTAGGAGCTGGCTAGGGGAACGCCGGACCCAGGCAGTGTGGATCCGGCTGGATTACGACAGGGGTGGGTGGGGCTGTCATGTCCTACACCATGTCCAGCATGACTGAAGCCTGACTCCCAACTTAGAATGTTTTACACTCTTGGGTGGTGTGACTTGGAGGAGAGAAGGATTTCCATGGGACCAGAAGGATGAAGGGTGGCGGGTTCTGTGGGCAGTGAAGGCTTCTGTCTCTCTCTTATGCTGTGCTCACGTGATGGGAGGGCAGAGTCAGAATGAGTGGGTGCCTGGGACGAGTCCCTGTGGCCGTGGGAGCACCGGCCAAGGCGCCAGGAAGAAGTGTGCATACAGGGGAATGGGTACTTTGAAAACAGGAGGAATCAGCCTCTTAGTGATCAGTGTGCTTGGACAAGGAGCACATAAGTGATGAGAATGAAGGACCAGAAGCCCTTCCCCAGTGTTCTCATCTGTGTAAGGCCACCCACACTCTCTCCATCCCCCAAACACGCCCGAGATTGCATTTTTTGCCTACCCTGGTGGGTGTTTGGGGGAGGATGAACCAGACTTGTTTGCTTCAGAAGGTAAATATACCACTTGTGTTTGAGTGATACAGAATAAATTCATACTATACATATTATGCATACTTGTATACTAATTAAGGTTATGAAAAGTTGAAGCAGGGTTTAGTCAATGATTTTGTATCTCATTACACTAACCTACACATGTAAGAATGACAAAATTTACAATTTCTTTCTTTCTTTTTTGTTTTTTTAGTTAACATATACTGTATTATTAATTTCAGGGGTAGAATTTAGTGATTCATCAGTTGCACATAACACCCAGTGCTCATTACATCCAGTGCCCTCCTTAATGCCCATCACCCAGTTAGCCCATCCCCCCACCTACCTCCCCTCCAGCAACCCTGTTTGTTTCTTAGAGTTAAGTGTCTCTTACAATTTCTATCTCATTTTATACAATGAGGCAGATTTGGCCTAATGATTAAACTACTCTTAGTGAAGTGACTAAATTAAATTTGATTGCACCAAAATTAATTTGCCCCAATTTATGACCAGGTATCTTGCATAAAACACTCAATAAATATTTGTGGAATAATAGAGGAAACAATTTTTAAAAGTTAAATTATCAGGCACTTAGAACCCGAAGTGCAGTTCCTGTAGAAATAGTTTTATAAATTCTGCCTTTCATGTAGCCCCATAAAAGTGTAGAATCAATATAAAATGTAGAGAGCCATGATCCCTGTCCCATAAAACCTTGGGGCTAGACTGTTTCTGAATTATTATTATTATTCTGGTGCGTATACAGTATTTTCCATAGTACTCCCAGAAGGGTTGGGGACAGCAGACTTTAATCAAAGAATATTTTTGTGAAATATAGGACTCTTCACACTAAGTGAACTAAAGATCAGTCTCATCTTAGTTTTTGTTGCCAAATCAGTTTAGGTGCCAAAGATATAGAAAATATTTGATTTTCAGAGTTTTGTAAATTACAAATGTGGCTAAGGGATTGTAACCAGGGAGCCTACGAACGATGTGGGTTCTATTGTGATAATCTCTTCCAAATGCCACAAACAGACTTCTTTTGACAGAGTCCCATGTGAGAGAAGGAACTGGACCTTTCATCTCCTACCCTGGGCCTTGCCCGTGAGTGTAAGGCTCCCACCTCTCTGGGAAAGGGGCTTTTAGCCTTTTGAGAATCTGGTAGAAATAGCTGAAAGTCTCTTCCACTTGGCCATCAGAACTGCCATCGGTCAACAGCTGGAAAATACTTAAGCTCCTAATACTATATGTGGAACACGCCTACCGTTATGTTACCCGTATCTCCCACCCCCAGCCTCTTGTGACCAGGTGTGCCTAGGACTCCCTGTGCTACTTCTGGGTCATCTAGAATCTTCAGGTCCCCTTCTTCCAAGCTGTAGGGTAGGGATTCTTAATCTAAGACCCATGTCTGTGGGCCCCATGAAAATCTTTGCATATTTTGTGTCTATTTGGATTTGTAAACTTTTCTAGGAAGAAGGACCTGAAGATTCTAGATGACCCAGAAGTAGCACAGGGAGTCCTAGGCACACCTGGTCACAGGAGGCTGGGGGTGGGAGACACGGGTAACGTAACGGTAGGCGTGTTCCACGTATAGTATTAGGAGCTTAAGTATTTTCCAGCTGTTGACCGATGGCAGTTCTGATGGCCAAGTGGAAGAGACTTTCAGCTCTTTCTCTATTAGGGGTATTTATAAGCCTAGGATTGCCTAAAATGGGAGGGAGTCATCACGGTCCAGGCAAGGAGCGAGATTGAGGATATCACAAGGCTGCTTTCAGTTTGGACAGTTAGGATTGGACGGTGTGGGTGCTGCTACAGTCCGCGAGGGAATGACATTATTAACAGCCTTTGGAACCATCCCCGTTTCAAAGAATGATCTTTGCCTCACCGGACTTGAAGCTCGTCTTCTTGGGGTGTTGAAACGGGTTTTTACATTTCATTGGCAACTCAAACCTTGGTTCTTCTGCTGAGATGAAAGGCAAGAAGCCAGTGAGATCCAAGTATCTGTAGCGAGGCCACCTGTTAACTAAAAATGGAACCAGCCTCACTGCTGGGCTCCAGGAGGGTAAGTCGGGCAAGAGGGCTAGGCTTTACATTTTCAGCCTAACTTCCTGCCATTTTGTCATGATTCTTAATTTCTCTATTTCCTAATTCCTTCTATAAAAGTTCCCTTATACAGACACATTTAGAACATGGGAGGACAATAAAACGGAATGTGGACTACTTCAAATACCAGCGCATTAAATAATAATGTCATTAGAAACAGAAATTTGGTCTTGCTTGGGAAATGTTGCTTACCTTTAGATTGGGAGATTTTAGAAATGTACTTTTTCTTCTCGTCCTTTTTTTCTTTTATCACGGGCTTCTCTAAATAATTTCTATTAAGAGCGGTTTCTGAACGTTCAGAGAGAAAGTCTTCTGAGTAATCACAGCGAGAACTTAAACTTCTGCAGGAACACTGGGATCTACTATAGTCAACACTCCTATCGGAGGTGTGCCCGGGACTGCCACTGGGACAGTCACTTGTGCCCAGGCGGCCCCCGCACTCAGCGGCCATCCTACTGAGTCCTAATGCCGCATCGGGGAGGCGCCCGTCTATGTCTGTTTCTGCTGGACCAGCCAGAGACATAGTAAACAACCTGACAGAAGAAAAGTATTTTTAGATTTATAGCTATTGACATTAAAATGAACCTATGCTTTATTATATTTAACTATAAATGGAGGACTAGGAAAGGGAAACAACACATTCCTTTGAAGTTATTTTCTGGAAAAATCTCAGTTTGGCTTTTATGTTTTCTCCACATAAGATATAAGACCCCTGAGACCAAACTTTGGTGAGATTATGCTTATAGGTAACGTAAGATAAGGTTCACATCAGAGAACAACAATGACAACAATTTATGAATTAGTGAATTACATCCTCATTCTCTAAGGATGCTGACATTTTTTGCCTTGAAGAAAATGACAGTACTTGGTAAGTGTGGGTGGCCTGTATGAAGTGCAACACTTAGGAAAGTCAGACATATTTGTGGAGATGCACACACTTTTATTTCTTAGCAATGAAATCACACTTTTGAGATTAAACATGTAATATAGAATACAACTAATTAATCTACTAGTTCTCTAGAGTTCATATTCATTCTAAAATTAAGAGTAATAGTGGGTTCCAGGGATGTACACTTGATCCATGATTATAAGGCTTTTAAATATTTTAATTAAAAAAATTGCATTCCTTTCTGTGCTTCATTTAGACTATTATAACATGAATATGACTTCCCTGATTATATGCTACATGATGACAGAAGCAAGTCAGAAAAACATGCTGATTTGCATGGAAAAATCATCCAAGTGTTGGAAACTTTTGGAAGACAACCCATCCAATGGAAAGTTCACATTTGTTCAATAAAGAACTGACTGTATTTGCAGCTACACAAAGACCGAACTTTTATAAATAATGGATTTGTTAAAATCAAAACTAAGTTTGTCTAATTATTATAAATTTAACTATTCAATGTGAAAAAGCAAAATCTTACTTGGGAATTAAACAACAATAAAGTAAAGCCGACTTCAAAGAAATGTGTTTAAAAGCTAAACATGAAAATGAAATTTTGTGATGTGATCCTAATTTCTCATCAGGGACAAAAGATCCCACATAGTCCAAAGTCCTTGTAACCGAAGTCCATGGCTGAAAAACTTAATTTAATTAAGACCTAGACAGAGTCACTTTTATTTTGGGTAGATTTGATTCAAATTAAGTACAAGTACAGTGTGACTTAAACATAGTAGTTCTTCAGGAATGTTTAGATCAGGAATGTTTTAGTTCAGTGAATCACTCCCCAAAGCAACTTTCACATACTACTTCAGGGGTCCATGCAGCTAAAATAACTCTTCAGCATTTGCTCCTAGCACCCTGCTTAATTAACAGTCAGTGAAAAATAAGTTACTGTATTTTACTTCCACTTTATTTTTAAGTTCTTGGTATAGAGCCCAGGCAGTAGTGTTGAACTTGACTGAGCGGAGTAATTTGTGTGACAAACAAGGCCGGGTGACAGTGTCTCTCACACAAACTCTCCTACACACGCCCCACGAGGTCTGCAATACTCCACCCTTCTTGTCTGATCGAAGGGCCCCAGGAGAGACGACAGCCCACAGTTAAATGCACACTCCCCAAGAACACAAAAGTTTCATAGAAAGTTAGCTCTCTGAGGTCCAGCTCCAAGATAGCTCAGGGCAGCCACTACATAGCTCCTCACGTGGCCCTTATCCACGGGAATTTAGAAAGAGTGATTCCAATGAACACAAGCTTTTTTTCCTCAAGTAATCTCTATGTGAGACGTGGGGCTTGAACTCACAACCCCGAGATCAAGAGTCGCACTCTCCACTGACTGAGCCAGCTGGGCTCCCCTGCACACGAACTTTGGATACTGTTGATAAGCTCTTAGTTGTCTGAAGTGAGAATTTAAAATGGAGAGAATATGAAATCAAACACAAGAAGGACCCCACAGGTGGGCTCTCTAGAACACTAACTTTAGTTACACACCAGACGCTTCTGCAATCCTCTGTAATACCGCTGCCCTAAGGCACAATAATGCCGCGAGAATCTGTTAGGTCAGCACTCGAGACAAACTCATCTCCCAGGGGCTTTACGAGGGTTTTTTTGTTTTGTTTTGTTTTGTTTTTCATTTAATACCCCCAATTCTGTTTTATCAAGAAAGGAAAAGAGAAATTAGCTGCCACCAGACACTTCCCCACAGGGATCTAATGTCCCCTCTACTAAGAGTTTCTTGGGTTTTTTTGGTAAATCAGTTTCTACCTCTTTCTGCCTTGGCTTGACTCTCAAGCTTTCTCTTTGTCTCATGGAATACAGGAGGTGGTTCACCATCTCCCTGCTACAGAAATCTTAGCCCCAGTAATCCTACTATTAACATCATTATTGTACTTAATCTTTTGTGAGTGGTTTTACTTCCCACAAGCTGCGTTCACATTGTCTACTCCCGGCCATGTGAAGGGGACGGGCTCAGACGGGTGAAGCAGTTGTTCATGTTTTTCCCCTTCAAGGTCAGGAATTTTTTCATTAAGCATCACAACAGCAAACATCACACTGGTGGTAACATCACACATCCTAAGGCAAAGAACTGATCTTTCCAGACCCATTCTGCTGTTTAACAGTGGACAGACGCACAGGCAAAGATCCTTACTTTTGAAAGTTTGCAAATGGATTAAGAAGAGACCGAGGACGCCTGGGTGGCTCAGTCGGTTAAGCGGCTGCCTTTGGCCCAGGTCATGATCCCAGGGTCCTGGGATCGAGTCCCACATCAGGCTCCTTGCTCAGCAGGGAACCTGCTTCTCCCTCTCTCTCCCTCTGCTTGTGCTCTGTCAAATAAATAAAATCTTAAAAAAAAAAAAAAAAAAGAAGAGACCGAGATGTTGGTGTACAAGATCCCGAAGGACCAAAAATGTCCCGCTGTGGCCCTCATAGCCTTGCCTGTCCTTGTTCCTGGGAGGGATTCCCCCCTCACCCTTTCTTGCTCATGACTTCAGCTCCTAACTTGCTCCCCATCCATCTTGATAAATCCACATCCCTGCGAGAAGCTAATGGCTGCTAATCTCTGAGAAGAATTAGTTTTGACCAGTTGTTCTTGGCTGACCTCTTCTTCTAAACCCTCTATAAAAATTCCCTCCTTCTTCCTCAGAACACTCCTTTGAGAAAGCCATCCCAGCATGGTAGGATACAGGCTTAATTCAAGAGTGTGTTTCATTTACAGTCACAAATTTTCCAACAGCTACAAGAGTGGGAGTGTGCCCGTCAAAGGTGACACTTTGAAGGCAGACTGACGTGGGTTTGAACCTGAGTCTGTCAACTAGTTAAGTGATCTTGGCCATCTATACAACGTGAATAACAACACTGATTCCATGGGGTTATTATAGGGAGAAATGAGACAGTGTTTGTAAATACCTAATATGGTATCAAAGTACACAATCAACGAAAACTAGTTCCCTCTTGGAAGAGTAATTCTAGGACACATGCCAGGACTCTCCAGGGCATTCTCTGTGTCTTTATGCGAGAGATGCAGCCATGAGTCAGTCTATTTCCCCATCGACTATTTTACTGGGAACAATTGCTTGACTAACGTCCTTTGAAAACTCCCTGAAGATAGACTGTCTTGTTCCTGTTGTAACTTCAGGCCTAGCAGAGTGCTGCCACACAATCAGTATTTGGAAACGCTTGAATAATGATCACCACTGTCACTACCGTAGACTGTATGCCAAGCACAGAGCTGGGAACTTACATAGAGTAGCTTACTTCATCATGAGGACAGTCCTGTGTAATGGGTATTAGTAACCCTATTTAATAGATGAGCACCCTCAAGCCCAGAAATAACCCGTCCAAGGTCACAAATCTAGAGTAGGAGAACTGAGTTTTGAATCCAGGTCTGTCGGCCTTGAAAATTTTTTTTCACATAAACCATACTACTGGACCCCAAATGGACATAATTTGAACCAACTTATTTATCACAGAAACCTTAAAATGTTAAATTATGTCAAACCCTGTGATAAGTCTATGGGAAAAATTTGCTATTCAGCTTTTCATGTTTTACCTGTAGTCTTGAGCCCCAAATCTGAGACTATATTGAAAATTATCACTCATCCCTTAATCTTTCAGATTAATCAGTACAACTCACTTAGAATCTGACATGACAGGAACAGGGAGATGATGAATATAAGGAGGTTAGGGTAGAGGAGTATTCTTAGATTAGAATATTGAGGTTTGATGATGTGTTTATACTCCACTCCATCTACATTAAAAAAAAAAAATTTCCTCTGAATCACATGCTCACAAAGGGCTAAAATGAGCTTTGATTGTCCCGTGTCTGATATAGCAGAGAGCTAGCCATCCTAGAGGTCTCTTTGTTTAATCAACATTGATATTACAGGGAAAAAATAAAAAGGGAAAAAATTCTTTAAAAAAAATTTTTTTTTTAAAAAATATTTTATTTATTTATTTGACACACACAGAGAGAAGGAGAGAGCAAGCCCAAGCAGGGGGAGTGGCAGGCAGGGGAGAAGCAGGCTCCCCGCTGAGCAAGAAGCCTGATGCAGGGCTCAATCCCAGGACCCTGGGATCATGACCTGAGCCGAAGGCAGCTGCCCAACCGACTGAGCCACCCAGGGGCCCCAAAAGGAAAAAATTCTAATGGGAACCCACTGGAGCCAAATAAGCCTTAATGTCTATAGACAATCTCCCTCATAAAACAGTTCTACCAGATTAAAATGTACCCTAATGGAAGGCTTTATAGGTTTAGCTATAAAAAAGAAGGTGCATCCAGGAGCGCCTGGGTGGCTCAGTCAGTTAAGCGTCTGCCTTTGGCTCAGGTCATGATCCCAGGGTCCTGGGATCGAGCCCCGCATCGGGCTCCCTGCTCCGTGGGAAGCCTCCTTCTCCCTCTCCCATTCCTCCTGCTTGTGTTCCCCCTCTCGCTGTGTCTCTCTGTCAAATAAATAAATAAAATCTTTAAAAAAAAGAAGGTACATCTGAAGGCATTATTACCCTCCTTATTTAGATTTGCAAGAACCCTAAGTCTCTATTGATGGCTGAATCGTCCCACTGTATACTGTCTCTATTTTGCAAGGTCTCTCTAGCTAGGAGGCAGTAATTGTAGCTCCTTTAACATGCTTGGAAAAAGAATCACATGCAATTAAAAATGTCTCAGTGAGGAGATGCTGTATTAGCAAAGCTGTCCATAATCTTTCCTGCTCACTAATTCACCTAATGCAATAGGTATAGTTTCCATAGGATGGGCCAAAATGTGGTCTTAGCATAAAGAAATGTTTGTGTGTGTGTGTGTGTGTGTGATGGGTAGATAGAAAATTCTTTATTGTCACCAATTATCTAGTGGATATACTGTCAGCTTGTTGTTTTTTTTAAGATTTACTTATTTATTTATTTGACAGAGAGAGAGAGTACACAGAGGGAGAGTGAGAGGGAGAAGCAGACTCCCCGAGGAGCAGGGAGCCTGACACGGGGCTTGATCCCAGGACCCCAGGACCATGACCCGAGCCAAAGGCAGACGCTTAACCCACTGAGCCACCCAGGCGCCCCTTTAATACATTTCTATAGTACGTGGTATAAGGCAGAGTCACTCTACTATCACAACCTAATCTATTTCACTGAAAAAAAATAAGTAACTTTGGATTAATTATTGAGTTCATTGATCTATCACTGTCTCATAATTAAAAAGGCACAAATACTTTATGTAGTAAAAGGGACTTTGCAGTGATCAGGTGAAGGGCCCTGAGGTGAGGAGATTACATGTGGGTCTGATGTAAACACAAACTATAATTTCAATCCTTATCTTTAAGATGTTAATTGTTTTAGGGCGCCTGGGTGGCTCAGTTGGTTAAGTGACTGCCTTCGGCTCAGGTCATGATCCCGGAGTCCCGGGATCGAGTCCCACATCGGGCTCCCTGCTCAGCAGGGAGTCTGCTTCTCCCTCTAACCCTACCCCCTCTTGGGCTCTCTCTCAAATAAATAAATTCTTTAAAAAAAAAAGATGTTAATTGTTTTGGAATTTACTAAACTTAAAAGTTGTCATAAATGCTTTACATAGTGCTATATTCTTTTGAGACAGTATGTTGACAACCTGGTGAGGCCCACGATGTGACCTGGCCGGCCCAGGGATTTACTAGAATTCATTAATATCAGTGTTATTAATATCGGCTTTTAGGTAAACTTGACGTGCTTCTTTCTGCTATAATAAATAGAAAGATAATTGTTCTTAGTGTTAATAGTAGTCTTGGACAAAAACAGGTCATAAGAAAAATGGGGACCAGACGGTTTCATACTAAGCAATTCAGTAACAATGGTACCAACACTTAAATGAGCTTATTAGGTGATTCACCAACATTTAAATGATCATTTTTAATGCATCCAATAGGTCAACGTATTTGCCTTACTGAGAGCATATATTTTATAAGAAAATTAATGTGTAAGCCATTGGGATACAATTCTTTTTTAAAACCTTTTATTGAGTATATGGAAATACAGTATGCAAATGACATATGATAAACTGCACACATTTAAAGTGTCCAATTTGATCATTATAGACATGCGTATATACTTAGGAGACGAACACCATCATCCAGAGGGTCGACACATCCAGTGCCTCCAGAAGTTTCCCTGGGCCCCCATGTCATTCCTCTCCCTTGATGCTCCCTGCTCCCCACCCTCACCTCAGACAACCACTGACTGTATTTTGTCACCCTACGTTTGTATTTTCTACAGTTTTATATAAATGGAATCATACAGCCTGCACTTTTATTTGGTTTGCTTCTTTAACTCAGCATCATTATCCTGAGATTCATCCAAGTTACTAGGTGTATCAAGAGTTCATTCTTTGCTTTAATTGCTGAGTACTATACAATTGTGTGACTTACACCACAATTTGTTTGCTCATTCACCTGCTGGTGGACCTTTCTGCTCTCTTCATTGTTTGCCTATTACAAGTAAAACTGGCGTAAACATTGATACACAAGTCTTATATATGGACAGATGATTTCTTTCCTTTGGGGTGAGTACCCTGGAGTGGAATGGCTGGAGCATATGGTAAGTACATGTTTAACTTCTTAAGAAACTGCCAAACTGGTTTTCAAAGTGGCTGTAACATTTTGCATTCCCATCAGCAGTGTGTAAGAGTTCGTGCTGCTCAGTACCCCTGCTGACACTTGATCTCTTCTTAAAAACCTAATAGGTCTGTTTAGTGATACCCCTGGTGTCTTTCATTTGCATTTCCCAAATGACTAATAATACTGCACATCTTTTCATTTGCTTATCTTCTTATATCCTTATATCTTCTTTTCTCAGGGGTGGATGGAACACCTGTTCAAAGCTTTTGTCTGTTTTTAAATTGGGTTGTTTGTTTTCTTATGGTTGACTTTTCAGAGTTCTTTTATACTCTGGACATTAAGTCCTTTATTAGATGAACGTTTGTAAATATTTTCTCCCAATCTGTGGCTTGTGTTTTCATTCCCTTAAAAGTTTCTGCAGGTGTTTTTAATTTTGATGAAGCCCAACTATCAATTTGTTCTTTTAAGAATGATGCTTCTGGTGTTGCAGCTAAGAAATTTTTACAAAACTGGAGGCCACAAAGATTTTCTCCCAGAAATTTTATAAATTTTGTTTTATTTTGATCCATCTTGAGTTAATTATGATGGATCAGAAATTGATCAAAGTTCATTTTTTTTTGTATAAGGATATCAATTGTTCCAGCACCATTTCTTGAAAAGACCAACCCTTTTCCACCGAACTGCGTCTGCGTCTTTATAACTGAGATGTCCATACGCGGGTCTATTTCTGTGCTCTCTCTTCTGCTCTGCTCATCTAGTTCTTTACCTTTACACCAATACCACCCTGTTCTGGTTACTGCAGCTTTATAATTAATCTTGAAATGCAATAGTGTTAGTCCTCCAACTCTGTTCTATCTTCTCCAAGTTTTTTGGATATTTTATTCAGGTCCACTGAGTTTCCACAGGAATGTTAGAATAAGCTTGTCAATTCTTTCAAAAAGTCTAATGGGATTGTCACTGGGATCATGTTGAGTTGATAGATAAATTCACAGAGAACCAACACCTTGACAAAACTGAGCCTTCCATCCATGGACAAGGCACACCTCTGGCTTATTAGGCCATCTTTAATTCCTCTCAGCAATGTTTTGTCATTTTTGGTGCATAGATCTCTTACATCTTTTTTTTTTTTTTTCAGATTTATCCCTAAATATTTCATATTTTTGATGATAGCTGCTGTTATGCTGGTATTTTTTTTTTTTTAAGATTTTATTTATTTGACAGAGAGACACAGCGAGAGAGGGAACACAAGCAGGGGGAGTGGGAGAGGGAGAAGCAGGCTTCCTGCTGAGCAGGGAGCCCGATGCGGGGCTCGATCCCAGGACCCTGGGATCATGACCTGAGCCGAAGGCAGACGCTTAACGACTGAGCCACCCAGGTGCCCCTATATTGGTATTGTTAAGTGGTATTATCTTTTAATTTCAATTTCCAATTGTTTTCTGTTAGTATATAGAAATACAATTGATAATTGCATATTGATGTTGCATCGTGTAACCTTGTTTATTGGTTCTAGTAGCTTTTTTGTAGATTCTATCACAGATAATGATGTCATCTGTAAATAAAGAGAGTTGAATTCTCCTTTCCTAACATGGACCCTTTCATTTCTTTTTCTTGCCTGATTGGTTGGCCAGAATCTCCAGTACAATGTTGAATACAAGTGTTGGTAAGAGTTGATGTCCTTGTCTTGTTTTGGATCTGAGAAGGAAAGCGTCCAGTCTTTCACCATTAAGTGTGATGTTACTGTAGGTTTTTCCTTTATCAGGCTGAGGAAGATACCTTCTATTCATTATTTATCTAGGGAAGTAAGGCAAAGCTTGAGAGAAAAGTGGGAAGGGAGAAGTTATTGAGAGAGAGGGAATAGATAAAGGGGAGAAGCAGAGAGAGTTAGGAAATGAGAGACGTCCATTTGGGGCTCCTGCTGAAAGCCTAGGGAATATCCGCCTGGAAAACCCTTTTTCCACCCAGGCTCAGGCAGTGGACATCTGCCTTGTACAGTACAAGCAGGAACTATATGCTAGAACGAAGAAGTTATGCTTGAATTTCCCAAACCAGTTCTATTCCTGAATCCTTCTCTAAGAACCACTTCAAGCTCCCTTAGATTCAGTCGGTACTGTATTGGTTTTAGGAAAGGGTGGTCAGCACTATCTGGAAGACTACAAGGCCTCTTCACTGGTTATCAAGGGGCAGAGGCAGCACCCTCACTGTTGTTATGATAATGATCTCCCAACTGCGGACATTCATTCAGCTGGGGAATCCATCAGGTGATTCCTCCACATTGTCACTGTTCCTACCCTAGAGCGTACTAGAGCATTCCAGTGCCTCCAGTGATGAAGAAGGGGTCATCATATACCTTTCCGAGGCTGTCTTTGGAATGCACTCAGTGTGGACCGTAGCTTCTGAGATGGCTCCCACTGATTCCCACTTCTTGGTATTCATGTCCTTGTGTTAATCCCCTTTCCTTGAGTGTGACTCAGATGTCTCTTCCTTCCTTCCTTTCTTTTTTAAAGATTTTATTTATTTATTTGACAGAGAGAGACACAGCGAGAGAGGGAACACAAGCAGGGGGAGTGGGAGAGGGAGAAGCAGGCTTCCCATGGAGCGGGGAGCCGGAGGTGGGCCTCAATCCCAGGACCCTGGGATCATGACCTGAGCCAAAGGCAGAGGCTTAATGACTGAGCTACCCAGGCGCCCCTAGAAGTCACTTTCATGATGAGGTAACTAAAAGGCTCTGACTTCTGTCTTAATCACCCTCTCTTTTTCTCTCACTTGCTCACATTGATGGAAGCCAACTGCCATGTTGTAAGCAGACCCATGGAGAAGCACACATGGTAAGAAACTGAGGCCTTAAGCCAAGAGCCAGTGAGGAATCGAGGCCCTCTGTAGACTAGGCTGTGAAAACAGAATCCTACCACCAACCATTTGAGTGAGTTTGGAAGCTTGGAAACCCCCGCCCCCCAGATGAGTGTGGGAATTACGGCAGCCCAAACTGACAGGTTGACTGCAGCCTTGTAAGACACCCTGGGCCAAAGAACCCAGATGTGCCCCGATTCCTGACCCACAGGATAATAAACGCTTGTTGTTGTTTTTCCAGCCAGTGAGTGTTCATTTGAAAACTGGAGACTTACAGAACAGAAAACTTCTGTGTAAATCTACCATTGTAACCTCCTATAGGTTACAAAATCAACAGTGATCTTGTAGAACATGGAAGAACAGGATTTTATGCTAAACAACTTAGTTCATTTAGGTTAACAGACGCTTTCTAGAATGTTTATTTTGAAAAAAAATTTATATAATGCCATATTTTCTCTATCTCTAACCCATTAATTTTAATCAAAACATGATCTTATCAAAATAGTTTTTGGAGTGGCGGCCAACCACACTATTGTTTTAAGCTGTTAAGTTTTTGGGTCATTTGTTACACAGGCATAGATATATTTTCTCAGGATGGTTCAGTTACCAAAAGAATTACTTGATGTTAACATAAATGATACCCACTAAAGAGACAGAACATTCTTAGAAGTTTGGAAGTCCCAGGACCCCAGAACTATTCTAAAATTTCTACCTATAGGACCCGAATACGGGTCTGTTTCGGTTCACCTGTGATAATTCCATTCTTTTTCATGACACTGATGTCTGAGAGTCATCATGGACAATGTAAAATGAAGTGTAATTTTTGGTTATTACTAGTCAGCAATGAGATGTACTGTAAATGCTTGTATCGAGCAGCTCTCTGGGATAGTCAGTCTGTTAAACACCAGTTTTCTCACTGATCTGTTAAAATTGGGTTGATGACTAGTATCAGGTCTATAAATACACTTTTAAGTTGATGAAACTGCTTTTGAGTGTCTTTGTATTAGTATAACTAGGCAATACCTCATTGTTATCAATTAAAAATATATGCAGGCTCCACAGATATGGATTTCTGATTATGTGGTGCATTACTGAAAAATCTAGGTCTTAGGCCAACCATCTAATATTCTTTTTAGCTAATTAACTAATTGATTAAAATGTTCAGTCAAAGAACATTTATTTAGTATCTACCAGGCACTGGGGTTATGAAGAAGGCAAACCTCTGCCTTCAAGGATTTAAAACTAAGTAGTTAGTAATTATGTTATGAATGCTTAGTATAGAGCAAGCAGACTAGTTTTTGATATACCAGTTTATGGTGGTGTATAGTTCAGATTTTGGCATCATTTATATTTTGAACATGGACTAGTGTTTACAGTATAAAAGTGCCTGTTTGATTGCCCTCGAAGCATAATTGCACTGTTTCTATTGTAACAGGGTTTATAGTGGTTTCTTTGCTGTTATGACTCAGGAATACAACCCACAGTTAAAAACACTGTTTAAATGGAAAAAATGTAGTCCAGTTGATGATATGCTTTTCTGGAACACACCGCGAGAAGGGATGGCTGCCCAGATGAACAATACATTTGTGTATCATGTTCATTTAATTATAGAATTAGAAAGAAGAATGTTCAAGGTCAAGATATACATTTGAATCATCCTGAAACTACCCTTTTGTGTAGTTGTCCTCAAGTCTGCTTTTGTGCAAAAAAATACGCTAAAATGTTTTAAAATGAATTAGTACATACCTGCTGTCCTTTATCAAACGTTCCTAAGATGTATGAAGATCAACTATATGTTCTGAGTGGAGGGTTCTTCACACTGTAGTCTTTATGAGGTTTCCAGGGCAGTATTTTTTGACATGTTTTGGTCTCTTTTTAAGGAAAGAATATATTTCAAAAAACCTAGAATATTACAAAAGGAAAATATCAAGACCTCACAAATAAACATTTACATAGAAGACTAAGTTAAAAATTTTGAATCAGTATTAATTTATATATACTCATTTTTTTATGGACTGCTGTATACTTCAACACTTGCTGTTTCCTTTTCCACTTTATTTTTCCCTATAGCACATCTCATTACCTGATATAATACATATTATACTTATTTAGCTTATCTGCTACCTGAGTGCCCCACTGAATCATGTGCTTCATGATTGCAGTATTTTGACTGTTTTGTCTATGGCCACATCCTCCGTGCCCAGAAGTTCCCAGGAAATAATAAGTGTTCAATAAATATTGATTAAATAAATTAATGGTCAGGGTGCTTCCATGCGTCCTTAATTCCTGTCTCCATATCCATTACTCCTGACAAAGTTTTCACATCTCCTGACCCAACTTAAGATGCCCTAAGTACCCTAAATGAATGCTTTCCCAATATGATAAACAAATACGTGTCTCAAACTTAAAAGCTAGCCTTATGCTTAATAGTGAAACATTAATTGACATTGCTGCAAGGATCAGGATAAGGACTATCACTTCTGTTAATGAATACTGTTTTGGAGGTGGTAGCCAGTGAAATTAGATCTGTGAGAAAGAAATAAGAG
This sequence comes from Mirounga leonina, assembly GCF_011800145.1. Taxonomy (NCBI): domain Eukaryota; kingdom Metazoa; phylum Chordata; class Mammalia; order Carnivora; family Phocidae; genus Mirounga; species Mirounga leonina. The sequence goes on from NW_023270515.1 coordinate 1,123,407, forward strand.
GCATAAACATTCGGAAAGAAAAGGCAAATTATTATCATGTGCAGATGGCATGACCATTTACTCACAAAACCCTGTAAAACACTGTAACATAAAGTGCATTCAGTAACCCTACAGTTACTAAATGGATATAAAACTCAGTCTTTCCTATATGCAAATGCAAATGACTCAGAAAATAGATAAAAATATCCCACTTACTGTATCAGCTAAAAATCTGAAACCATCCAATACAGGTTTAATACAAATAATATAGAGAAAACTTTAAAATTGTTGAAAGAAATAAAAGAAGATTTATGTAAGTGGAAAGATGTATTGCGTTCTTATATAAGGACCCAGATGATAAAGTTGTAAATTCTCCCTACTTTAATCTACATAATCAAAATATTCCTAATAAAACGCCAAGAGTAATTTTTTTTTGAAATCTGACAAAACGACACTAAATTCTTATGGAAAAATAAATATGGGAGAGCCCAAAGGATTTTGAATAAGAATGACAGGGATGGGATGGATGACCTCTGTTAGATGTGGAGACAGAAGCCCAGGCACTAAAACAGCCTGATTCTAGTTATTGAAGAAACAGAACGACGTACTAGAATAGAGTTCAGAGACAGAAGCACATACGTAGTGATACCTAGTGTAAGATAAAGGTGGAGAAAAGTGGACATTCAATAAATCATGGGAGAGGGGATAGGCTAGACATCTGGAAACCAAGCCAAAAGCAAATCCTTATTGTATTCCTTATACTAAAGTAAATATCAGATGGAGTAAAAATGTAAATGTTGGAAACAAATAAACCACCGAAGGACATAATAAAAGCAGCTGCACAAAAACTTAAAACTTCTGTACAACAACAACAAAAAATCACAAAGTTGAAAGGCACACTAGAAAATGGGAAAACTATTTTCAAGACATACGACAAAGCTAATTTCTTTAATTTATAAAGAAGTGTAATAATAATGCATTAGTAAAACGGGCAAAGTATATGAACACATTACAGAACAAACACAATACGGAAACACAGACAACCAAGGAATATATAAAAAGATGTTCAATTAGGGGCGCCTGGGTGGCTCAGTTGGTTAAGCGTCTGCCTTTGGCTCAGGTCATGATCTCAGGGTCCTGGGACCTCTGGCCCTCCCCCCTGCTCATGCTCTCTCTCTCCCAAATAATAAATAAAATCTTAAAAAAAGATGTTCAATTAATTAATGAAATACAAATGAAAACTATTAGAATCCAGTTTAATCCATCAAAAATTAAAGGATTGGATAATGTATCATTATAACTATGATTAATGATAATACTGCTAATGCATAGTGTAAAACATAAAAGAATGAAATACATCTCTGCATGTACGGATATATAAAAAACTCTAAGAGATGTTAATTTTCTTTTCTTTTTAGAGATTTATTTATTTTAGAGAAAGAGAGAGACAGAGCGTGGGGTGGGGAGAGGCAGAGGGAGAAGAGAGGATCTTAAGCAGACTCTATGCTGAGAGCAGAGCCCAGCACGGGGCTTGATCCCAGGATCCTGAGAGCATGACCTGAGCCAAAACCAAGAGTTGGACGCTTAACTGACTGCACCACCCAGGCTCCCTGAGATGTTCATTTTCTAATCAATATCTGTAGATTGCCCATCACCTGCCATAATGAAAGGAATTAAAATCCCATTTTTAAGATACAAGACTTGCATTTGGTACCATGTAGGCTGAATAAGGCCCCCAGGTCACTCCAAGGATGTCCTAATCCCCAGAACCTGTGAATCCCTAGACTCTGTGGCCAGAACTTCTTTGTATAGTAAAAGGGACTTTGCAGTGATCAGGTGAAGGGCCCTGAGGTGGGGAGATTACCCATGTGGGCCTGATGTAAACAAAGGGCCTGTGGGGGTAGGGACCTTGAAAGAGCTGGTCAGAAGACACAATATGGTGCAGGAAGCAGAGTCAGAAAAAGATGCTTTGTTGCTGGCTTTGAAGACAGAGGAAGGGGTCATAGGCCACATACAGGCTTCTCTAGAAGCTGGAAAAGGCCAGGGAAAGGATTCACCCCTGGAGCCTCCAGAAAGAACCAGACCTGCTGACACTTACTTTTAGCTCCATAAGACTCTTTTCAGACTTTGGATCCCCAGAACTGTTAAGAGAATAGATTTGTGTTGTTTTAAGCCACCGAGTTTGTGCTTGTTACAGCAGACACAGGACACTAATACTTACCTGGAAAAACATCACGCATCACAATGAGACTAAGAGCAGACTATTAGAATATAAATCAAATGCACTATTACAAATTTCAAAAAGTCAAAGAAGAGGGGGAGTTCAAATGCTTTGGAGAAGTAACTTAATGCTCCCAGAAACCATCTTGCCTAAGCTCGCCTGGGCTACATCTTGGAAAAACATGACCAACTTTGTGGAGTAGGTGGGATTGTTGGCTTTGGAAAAACTAACTGGAGAAGACAGCGGATTCTCACCAGCATTCAGGATGGACATTCTGAAAAAGCAAGAAGGCTGACCCTGTGCAGAGGGTTTGTTTGGTGCAGGTGTGCACGGAGGCTGAGAAAGCTGGGTGGCAGGGCAGGGGTGGGGGGTGGGGAGATGGCAGAGAATGGGAAGGGGCTGGCAGGCAGCTGGCAAGGTCGGGAAATTAACTACACAGAGCAAAGAAGTTAATTGAGGAAATATATTTAGAATCACGGAGGCCAAGTTTCTTTCCACTTTCAAGAGTTTTACTTATGTGGAAAAAACCCTCAGGTGTTGAATGGGAATATTGGGTTAAAAATACACACAGACGGATACAGAAAGTTATAGATCTATGTGTATGTGTGTATGTATTTTTCCTAACTCCGCTCCCTGAGAGGGCCTAGAAGCAATGGCCCCCCAGGGACAATGAGCACACTGAGCACCAACCTCCACTAAAATACCATTTTCCTTTAAGAAGAATCAGGTTCCTTGGAGGAATGGGTAACTCCAGGCCTGGGATAAGGCAAGTCCAAGATAAGGCTGGTATGTGTCAAAGGGCACAGAAGCCAGCTTAATGAAGTTCTCGCTGGTCAAATCTAGGACAATTTGAGCATCAAAATAAATGATGATACAAGATGACAACCTACTAAAATAAAGTAGGAATCCGTGAGTCCATCCTGATATAATGAATAACTAAATGGATGAGGAAAGAAGAGAAAGCTCTTCCTTATGGTAGGATGACAACTAATAAGCGAACAAGGAATGGTGGGAAGATAGGATGACGATTCGACAACTATCACAGAGGTAGCTGAGACAGGCCAGAGCTGTCAACGGATGCTAAAGGCCAGTAAATGTCAGACTGATAAGGAACAGAATTTGGCATCCTACTAATCAAAAAGGGAAAGATGGTGACCTTGTAGAGAAAATTGGCAGATACCATCCTGACCAGGTCATCAGGGTTCACATCCCCCATGATGGGACAGGTAGACCACACGTGCCTCCCCGTGCCTGAGAAGGACACAGGGTCATTTCAGAGGTCTTCCTCCCAGGAACATGGCCACAGTCAGGTCATGAGAAATCAGCAGCCGGATCCAGGGTGAGGGTCTTCCTGCAGAACAAAGGAAGGCCCGAGCTCTTTAACACAGACACTATGACACAAAATTAAGCAGAATATTAAATGAACAGCAAAGCTCTTCGTTTAGCTTATAAAAATAGTATCCTATCGGTAAGATGATCACCTATCTTAAGGGCTTTCAAAAACACTATTTCAAACATCGCGCCCACTTTTAAGATTATGTGTCCCAATATTTTGCTTCAGAAATTTGGTCATTCTCATATTCAAGAAGGGAAGTTCAAGAATTAACACTGCTTAAGGAGAAAGGGAGTCTGCTATAAAAGAAGAAGGCACGCGTGGCCAGATATGTGAGTTCTCGTGCCAGCTCTGCCGGCATGGCTAGCTGTTTGACCTCAACTCTTCAACGTCTGAAGTTAGTTAATTGTGCTCAGTAACTTCTAAGGGCCAGTCCCGCACGAAAATCCATGAATTAAATATACCTATATATACACATACCAAAGTTCAAGCTTTATTTGATAATATGAAAATGTGCCATGTTCAGTGTTTGGATGGTTATAGACAAGTGATGTAGGTTTGGTCATTTAACAACTTGATATATTTTATTTATTTTTAACAAAAACCTTGAATTCCTTACCAGACTGAATATTCCAAAGAAGTGCCTTCAGGATGAGAAAGGAGGAACTGTGCCTCTCTACTCCCACCAAGTGGTGGCAAGTGCAACATACCACGGGAAGCTAACAAAAATTGAATGAGTTAAGGGCTAAATTTCTCAAAGTGTGCATTTTCAGCTCCCTCTTATGGTCACTGACACATTTCTTTTTAATTTTCAGTGTTGACCTGATATTTTTTTACTAGAATTTTATTCTATTCTAATAAATTGTACTAAAATACCCTACATTTGATTTTTCTTACACATTAAAATGTTCATTTCATTCATTCTTTCAACACATATTTGAGAGCTTTCTATGTGCCAGAACAGTATGAGGTACGGGGGGATGTCACGAACACAAACGAACGCTTCTCTTTTCATGGAGCTTATATGCTCGTAATAAAATAATCAAAATGTTTTAGAGGAAAGAGATACAATTCTGTGAAGATACATGACAAAGAAACCTGACCTAGACGGTGACCTTGGAAGTTCTATGGAAGGCCCAAATGAGTGGAGATATGACAGGTCGGTGGGAACTAACCACCCAAAAAGGAATGGAGGGTACGAAGGAAGTACATTGTGGATGGAGAGAGGTCAGTTCCCGGCCTGGTGGGTAGATGAGGCCCATGTGGCTGGGTCCCAGGGGTTCCCAGTGAGCCTCCAGAGGTAGGTGGGGGTGAGCACCTGGAGGGCAGGTTTATGATTTGGGTCATTAATCCAAGAGCAACGGGGAGCTAGCAGTGAGCAAAGGGGGGAGGCTGGGGAAGAGATAACATAACTTGCTCTGCTTCCTGAAGGTTACTTGGACTGCAGTGTGGAGAACAGAACAGAGAAAAGCCAGAGGAGAGGATTTCAGAAGGCTGCAGAAAGAAGGTGGCAGCTTGGACTAAGGTGCGCAGGCGGCAGTGCTCGGTGACCCACTGGATGCCGGGGTGAGGGAAAAGGTCAGGGAGGAGGTCCCACCTGGGAGGGGTGGTGGGAGACTGGTCTTCTGCACACGGTATTGGTGTCTGAGAGGTATTAAGAGGCAAGGCCATCCCGCTAGCTGGTCATATGGGTCAGCTCAGAAAAGAGGGTCAAGCTGGAGAGAGAAAGTTGGGAGTCCAGAGCATAAAGATGGCGGGCACGGGTTTGTGCCTCACGTCCGAATACGGGCGGCATGGGGAGAGACGTGATGAGAACAAACTGAGCTTTGAGAAACTGCAATATTAAGGGGCCCAGAAGAGGAGAGTGAGACAGCATGGTAGCAGGAAAAGCAGAAAGAGGCGGGGTGATGGGGGCACAGAAGCCAAGGGAAGACAGCGTTTCAAGAGATGGGAGCAGCAGTGTCGAATTTAAATGCTGCCAAGAGACTGAGCAAGATGAGGCCTGGAAATGTCTGATCAGTGGTTTTTGTTTTAGTATAGAGATGAGGGTGGAAGGCAGTCTAGAGTGGGCTAAGGGATGAGACACAAGAAATGGATACATGGAAGACGGCAATTCTTAAAAAAGTTTGCCTGTCGAAGGGAATGAGAGATTGAGCAATAGCTGGAAAATGAAGGGGAACATGGGGTCAAAAGAGATTTTCTCTCCTTCTTTTGTGATGGGACAATGGAGCATGTTTAAAAGCCAAGGGGAAAGAGCCAGTTGAGATGGAACAGGTGACAGCTGATAGGGAAATCATGAGGTTTTTGACAAGCGGGTGGGGATGATATCCAAAGCACAGGAAGGGGAGGCCTTGGATAGGAGGGATAACATGGGTACGGCTGTAGGTAAGGCTTGCAGTTGTGGTAGCTGGGGCTTGGAGAGATTCCCAGCAGACAGCTTTTGTTCCTCTAGGAAGTGACTGCATGAGGGGAAGGTGTGAGATCAAATCTGAGTAAAAGTGGAGGTTTATGATCTGCAGTATCCTATGGCCCCTCTGCAAGTTGCAGTGATCCTACCATGCTACTTTGGTTAACTGGGGTTTCACTCGAGGAAAAAGAGAAAAAATGGGAGCTGGGGGGTTTGCGATTGGCAAGGTACAGGTGTGCCCTGAGGGCAAGGACCTGTCCTATCAATCCCTGCATCACTCTGGGACTGATTGACTGGAGTACCAGTGCCCAGGCACTCACTGTCAAATTGACCAACACTGGGATGATCACTTGTCTCCATTTCAATTTGCCTCTTTTGGTGCTTCTCTAAAAAACCAAAACCAAAGAGTAGGGAACAAACAGAACCTAAATTCCTACATGTCTTCTTTTTCTCACTTGGAAGGAGGCTCTGGATTCTTTTACTCTTCTGTACGGTTTTAAAGGTCTTGCCCAAGTTCTATCCAGGGACACAGTCATATACCCAAGAAAGCTAAGGGGCATCTTTCCATTTTTAACTTGTTAACACTACAGTGTTTATGTAGCTTTGGCTACCTGTTTAAAAGCTGCAATCTTCAAAATACATACTAAAAATTATCTTTGCCTATGTAAACTATGAAACTCATATCCTTAAAAGAAAACCTGATTCACTTGAAATGACAGAGAAAGGCAACACAGAGTAAGACTGTCCACATTCCAATTAGCAGGCAGATGACGGTGGCATGGACCGGGGTGGGAATAGTGGGGGTTGGCAGAAACGGTGGGATTGTGCATCTATTCAGGATATGGTATGAAGGACGTGTTGACAGACTGAATGTGCGGAGGGAGAAAAACAGGAGTCAAGGAGGACCTCAAGGCCTGGACAACCGCGAGAATGGCTTCCAGTAATGGGGTGGGTGAAAGTGTGGCAAGAACAGGTTGGAGGGAATGACAGGCCGTGCCTTAGACATCCAAGCGTAGATGTGGGCAGACCCGTGGTGAGTATGCAGGTCTGAAGCTCGGAGCGGGGCGGGGGAGGGGGTCAGGGCTGGAGACACACTTTTGGGGCTCGTTGGCGTTTAGAAGGGTTTTGAGCCTATGAGACTGGATGAATTCATCTAGGGAGCGAGTGTAGACAGGAAAAAAAAAAAGGCTCACGGTCTTGTTCAGCAGAGGAACACCGATCTTAAGAAAGTCACCTGTTGGGCGCCTGGGTGGCTCAGTCGTTAAGCGACTGCCTTCGGCTCAGGTCATGATCCCAGGGTCCCGGGATCGAGTCCCGCCCGCACCGGGCTCCCGGCTCAGCGGGGAGCCTGCTTCTCCCTCTGACCCTCCCCCCTCTCATGTGCTCTCTCTCATTCTCTCTCTCTCAAATAAATAAATAAAATCTTAAAAAAAAAAAAAAAAGAAAGTCACCTGTTCGCACAGGCTGGCAAGGAAACGATACAGCGCGAGGGGGAAACTGCGGACAAAGAGCTCCAAGGCTGAGCGAGCGAGGAACACAGCGCAGAGATTTCAAGGAACTCACACTTCCACGGGCTGCGGATAAGGAAACGTCAGCGCTAAGGTCAGAAGGACAAAGCAAAACAAAGCTAAAGCGGGTAGGCAGACGCGAACCTGAAGGCGTCAGATTCACACCTGAACGAAGTCTCGGCCAAAGCCCGCGAGTGGGGGGCGGGGCTGGCGGAGGCGCCGGGCGGCCGCGGGTCCCGGGGTCCGTCGGGGCCGCCCCTGCCCGAACGCCCGGCGGCCCGGCCGCGTGAAGAGGCGCCCCGGCGGCGCGGCGAGGGCGGGCGAGGGCGCAGGCCCCTGTCCGGGCTGGGAGGCCACGCTCTGCGGGAGGCGGCGGCCGGCGGCCCGGCTACGTTACCCACTCCCCTGAGAGCGAGCGGCGCGGCCCCCCGAGCTGGGCAGGGGCCAGGGCTGAGTGACCGGCGGCACCGGAGGGCCCGGGGGCTTGAGCGGGAGGCTCTGGCTGGGGCCGGGCCGGGCCGTTACCTGCTCTGCGCGGCTCCCGCCGCAGCGCCAAGCCCGCGGCCTCCCGGCGCCCGCGCGTCGCCCTGGAGACGCGCGCGCGGCGCCTCCTGGGACTGGCTGAGCCGGGGAGCCGGGCCGCTGGGCCCGCGCGCTTGCGCACTGGGGAGCTGAGTGGAGGCGCTTCGGCCCGGTAACCTCGCGCCGGCTCTCCTGCACCCTCGGGGCTCCCACCATCGTCCTGGCCGCGTCTCGAGCGAACGAACGGATCCCGCGGCAGTGCAGCTGTCCCTTCACGCTCTCGGCCGCACTCGCCCGTGTACTGGTGTTTTGAATCCCGAGTCCAGTGCGCATGTCCGGTTCCCTGCCGGGAGGTGCACGGACCCAGAGCAGGGCGCTCCAGGTTGGCTGCTAGGCAGGGAAAGGCGTGGATCCAGGCCGGCAGGTGTAGATGCCAGGTTCCCCGGGAAGGGGCTGGGCCCAGCCGGGCAGGTGAAGAAGTGGACAGAGAGCAGAGCACTCCCGTTGACCTCCTCTTTATAAAGATGAATTTCTTTGGTGAAAGAAAATCTGATCCCAAAGCAATGCGTGTTGGTAGTAGAGAATTTAGAATGTACAGCAAAGTACAAAGAAAAATTAAAAATTACCTCCATTTCCAAAGAAAAATAAAAAAAATTTTTATTTTCCAAAGACAAATAAAAAAATCCAGGCAGATGATGGAATTGCAGGTGATTTTTAATGATTACATAGGAATTTTAAATGACTGCATAGGCAGAATTAATGAACATTTATATTACTGCTCTTCCTCCCCGCCTGCCCCTCCTCCCCATTGTATTAATGCCATGTTGAATATCCCTATAAGTGAGTTTTGAGATGTGAAAATTAATAAAGGGAAACATCGCTAAAGTAGGTCTGAGGCTAGAAGGGGGAGCCCTTACCATTCAACTCAATTACGGGCTCCAACAGAAGTGTCAGTTACAGACTCCCCAACAGAAGAGCGTCAACAGGAAAGAATGATCAATTATGGGCCCAACAGGGAAAGATGTGCTTTGCATCTCCTTCAAGATAGCGGCCACCCCCTGTAACTCAGTCAATGAGAAAGTCATCACCCTGAACTCTTGATTTCCCAGATGGACTTTTGAATTCCTCCCAACTTCTTCCTTCTCCATAAAATCATGTTCCTCTCCTTTGTTTGTTGGACTTGCCTAAGGTTTTGCCATAGTTGACATGCCCCAAGTTCCAATTCTTTGTTACTCCCGACTAAACCCATTTACTGGCAAAATAACTGACAATTTTATGTTTAAGGTTAACAGAGGTCACCCCTGACTCCTTAGAATAAATCCTACATGTGAAATTGAAGGATCAAAGGAAATGCCCACTTTGAGGCTTTCTGAAGGTATATGAAAGTTTGCCTTCCAGGCAAATGTCTCCCAATCCTTAACCCACATTGGGGATAATCTTTTTAATTTCTTTAAAAAATATTTGCCCATTTTATTGTTAAAAGTTGATACTTTGATTTTATTCATGTCTTTGCTCAGAAGGATAGACATTTTTTTCATATTTTTAGTAACCATTTGTACTTTCCGATTTGCTTTTTTCCTGCCTTTTGCCCATTTTTCACTCAGTGCCCAGCTTTGTAGAACTTTCTCTGTTCTGTGAAACTCAGGTCTGCTATATGAAAACTTGGTCTGCGGTATATGTTGTAAATATTTCCCCCAGTTTGTCAAATACTTTTAAATTTTGTTTGCAGTGTATTTTGATATTTGTGTAGAGTCAAATTGATCCCATTTTCCATCTATGGTTTTTGATTTGGATTTTACGTGGTAGGGGTAGTGGGTGTTTCCAAACTGACTGTTTAGATCTAGTTTTTTAAGGGGTGAGGAGGGGACAAGGCCTCCCTTTCACGTCACCACCCCTTTCTCATTGTGCTGTTAGAGCGCCCACTCTTAATTTTGGTGGGCTGTGTTTCAACAACCTTAGGTGGTGAGTTATCCATACAAGGTGGGTGGTGGCACTTTTTGTTGCTGGTGAGCTGGGCAGCATCTCTCGGAGGACATACAGCAGACAGGTGACACCCTAGACTTGACATTCATGGAAATGGCTTAATGGCTGATGGTGTCCCCAGCACAGTAACAAAAGTGGCAGTTTATTATTAAGTAACGTCCCAACCCTGTACTCAGGACTGGAGGATCCTGAAAGATGGAAGTCCCTCAGAGCTGCTTTTCCCATCCAAATGGTCTCCTTTTCTTTGCTAGCTGTTCTCAGTCTATAGCCTTTGTTTCTGCCTTTGAAAGGGGGTGTTTCTTTTCCATCAGTATCCATGTGTCTTATGGAAGGGGAGAGACCTGGTGAGTACAAAGCTGTAGAAATGCCTTTAGGAATTCTGCTACATAGTAACATACGCCTTTATTTCTCTGTATTAGTTAAGTCCACTGTAACAAATCACCACAGACCCAGTGGCTTAAAACAGAAATTTACTCTCTCACAGTTCAGGAGGCAAGAAGTCTGAAATGGAGGTGTTGGCAGGGCCAAGCTTCCTCTGAAAGCTCCTGGGAAAAATCCTTCCTTGCCTCTCTGGCTCCCTGTGCTCCTTGGCTCGTGGCAGCATCAGTCCTGTCTCTGCAGCCCTGTCTTCACACAGTGTTTTTTCTGTCTTTGTGTGCCTCCTCTTCTTGTAAGGACATCTGTTATTGGGCTGAGGGCCCACCCGAAGTCCAGGATGATTTCTTTTTAGAATCCTCAACCAATTTCACCTGTAAAGATCCTGTTTCCAAATAAGGTTCACATTCTGAAGTTTAGGGTGGACATGAATTTTGAGGGGGGACACTATTCAAGTCACTACTGTTACTCTGGTGGTCACCACTGTCATTCCACGTAGTACAAATACGCCTTTATTTCCCAAATTTCTCATTTCTCATAAACATATCACGTTATGTACACCAAAACATAGCATCTGGTATCATTTATTATAAGATCATCTGAGGATCTCTGCCAAGTTTGGAGTTAATACCTCACACTTTTATCATTAAAATTAGACGAAATCTTTCTTTCATAGTGTTTGTTCCTCAAGTCACCACGATGTGCACTTTAGCTATCTTAGGATTTTACCTGTCAATTATACCTCAATAAAGCTGAAAAAAATTCTTTACCAAAATAAGTATTGTTCTTTCACTTAGTATCAAGGACTAGGGGTGTGAAATGATAAGCCTTCTGCCTCTTCAGTAGAGCACACAGCTTATTTTTGAAGTGAATTTTTTTTTTTAAGATTTTATTTATTTATTTGCCAGAGAGAGAGAGAGCGCATGAGCAGGGGGAGCAGCAGAGGCAGATGGAGAAGCAGGCTCCCTGCTGAGCAAGGAGCCGGATGCCGGACTCTATCTCAGGACCCTGGGATCGTGTCCTGAGCTGAAGGCAGATGCTTAACCGACTGAGCCACCGAGGCGTCCCTGTAGTGAATTTTCTAAGGCAGAGATCAGCTGAGCTTTATTTTAAGACTCACTTGGAATGTTTCGTATTTGTATTAATTATCTTGAAGTTTATTGGAGTCAGTGTCATAGATGAAAAGATCTTTCAGCTAGAGTTTTCAAAGTTCTAATTTGTACATTTTCATGGTCATTATTAAAAGGATAAGCTTCTAAAAATAATCCATAGTGTAAAGAGGGCGCACTAGGAATTTGAGGGTAGTGTGTCAGGAGTTCTTCTGGTGTGGTGTGGAAATAGAAGGATTGGGTTCGTGTCTTGCTTGGATGCATCATTTCCTGTCCTCATCCTTGAGGAGGGTTAGGAGTAGAACCCAGTGTCAGTGTTGTGCAGATTAAGGGAGTGGTTTATGCAAAGCACTTAGAGCAGATCTGGCACGTGGCACACACTTAAAAATTGTTAGTTCTTGCTTCAAGTAGGCTATTCTTTCTCCCTAGGGCATGTGGACGGAGGTGGTATGTCATTGTCCAAGGCAGTGTTGCCCCATACGATCAGCAGTTGTATATTCTCTAGGGCACATGAGGGTCAACTACAGTTTATGTTACTAATTTACAAAATCATTGAGAAATATGCATAGTTTATTACTCTCTTCAATCGTATTTGGAGAAAAACGGCTTGCTCACGTGGTAGAATTTGAGACTAAGGTGTTGAAAAAAATACTTTGACAAAAATAGCATATACTTACTTTATGATTTTGAAAATACAGGAAAGAAGAGCACAAATGACGTATAATCTTTGGTGGGCTTGAAAAAATTTACAGTGCTAAAAAAAAATTTTTACAATGCTAATGACTTAAATTTGGGGAGCCATCAATCATCTTCACCAAGGGCCTAATTTGGGGAGCAAAGTTTGCATAGTGAGGTTCTAAGTTAAATGGCAGCCATCTCAACCATTGGTTCTGATGTAAATGAATTTGAGCTATGTTGCAGGGATGGGGCGTCCCTTCTCGGCAAAGGCGCCTGTCCTGGGGGAGCGGAGCAGGCCTCCAGGCCCCTGGGACTGTGGTGAAGGGGGCAGGTGAAGAAGGCCCCCAGACCCCTCCCTGCTCCAGCATGCCAGTAACCCCCTCCTCCGGGAGTAGCGGGGGACTTAAGAATAAAAAGCAAGAGCGAGAGAGACGCAGTTATCCAAGAGAAGTGAATAACCCCCTGGTGCCTCCTATGTCCTTGAGCTTGATCTTGAAACCCATCAGAAAAATTGGGCGGTAGCATTTGGGCTTTTTACGCGATCTAAGTATCCACATAGAGAAGACGGAGAGAGACTGTGACAAACATTGTCTCCCCGCGTCTCTGAGACAGTGAAGACCTCTCGCTGGTTGAATTCATCCCTGCTGACAGCCCGCCGCTGTCGCCCTGCCTTGTCCGGGATGTCAGTGCAACCTTGCACGTCTGCCGCCTGTCAGCTTCTGTTCTTTAGGAGCAACAGGTGGGGAAGGGAGAAACGGGGGAGCGGGCCACGCCTAAAGGCATCTCTTGTATAGGACTTCACGGGACTTCTTTTAGCCGGCCGAAAACCTGCAAGTCAGGACGCCTTCGCTTATTCCGAGGCCCGCGGGGCCGCCCGGAGCCCCGCGGGGCGTTTGCCGAAAGCCGCGCAGACACGGCGGCCTCGGGGACGGCGCTGGCGTCCCCGGGGCTTTTCTTTTTTAATAATTTTTTTTTAATTTTTTATTTATTTGCGAGAGAGAGAATGAGAGACAGAGAGCATGAGAGGGAGGAGGGTCAGAGGGAGAAGCAGACTCCCTGCCGAGCAGGGAGCCTGATGCGGGACTCAATCCTTGGATTCCAGGATCATGACCTGAGCCGAAGGCAGTCGCTTAACCAACTGAGCCACCCAGGCGCTCCCCCCACTCCCCGCTTCCTTTTATTTGCCATCATTTTACCCATTATTTATTCATCAGTTTCCCTATCCTTTTTCTTGTAATTTACTTTCAGCTTTTCTGAGTCACTTTGTTTTACTATATTAGCATATAGTTAGATTTTATTTTTTTAATCCAGTATGAGATTTTTTACCCTTTATTAAGTCCACCTGATTATATTATAATTGATTACATTTATCTGAAAGCATTTTTTTTTTTGAGAGAGAGAGATTGTGTGGGTGGAGAAGTGTGCACATGGGTGGGGATGGGGCAGAGGGAGAAGGAGAGAAAGAATCTTTTTTTTTTTTTAAGATTTTTTATTTATTTGCGAGAGAGAGAATGAGAGAGAGCATGAGAGGGAGGAGGGTCAGAGGGAGAAGCAGACTCCCCGCCGAGCAGGGAGCCCGATGTGGGACTCGATCCCGGGACTCCAGGATCATGACCTCGCTTAACCAACTGAGCCACCCAGGCGCCCTTTTTTTTTTTTTTTTAAGATTTTATTTATTTATTTGCGAGAGAGAGAATGAGAGACAGAGAGCACGAGAGGGAAGAGGGTCAGAGGGAGAAGCAGACCCCCCGCCGAGCAGGGAGCCCGACGCGGGACTCGATCCCGGGACTCCAGGACCATGACCTGGGCCGAAGGCCGGCGCCCCACCCCCTGAGCCACCCAGGCGCCCCCTCCCCGGGGCTTTTCCGGCGGCGCCCGGGCGCTCGGCGGCCCCGCGCAGGCGCCTGTGCGTGCGCGCGGCCCGATTGGTGCGCGCCGCCGCCGGGCCTTCTCGGGGCTGCCGTCGGGCGTTTCAAGGCCGCGGCTGCTTTTAGCGACCAATCCGGCCTGCGCCCGGCCGGTCCCCTCTCGCGCCCGGCCAATGGCGGCGGAGGCCCGCCCGCCGCCCGCGGGCGCCGGGCTCCAGCTGCGGCGGGAGGCGCGCGGGCGCAGACGGCGCGGGGCGGCCGCCAGCTCGCAGCCGGCACCCGCTCCCTGCCCGGCGCGGGCCGCGGTCGGGATCCGTGCAGCGCCGCGCGCCCTCGCGGGGGGCGTTGGGGGGAGCCCTCCCTCCGCCTGCCAAAATGGTCATCAAAGTGTTTGTTGCCACGTCGTCTGGGTCCATAGCGGTAGGTTCTGCTGGGATGGGCGGGGGCTTTTCCTCCTGTCGGATTCCCGAGGACTCAGAGCGCCCAGGGGAAGAGGCGCGTCCGCCCAGCGTTGGCCTGGAGTTTGTTTCGCGAGCCGTGTACGCCAGCCGTGGCCCCGCAGGAGGCCTGCTGCCTTGGCTTCCCGCGTTTGCTTTAACCGCCCTGAAGAAGGGCGGAAAAGGAGGGATGCGGGCTGGCTGGGTGGAAAGGGGTCCCAGGCAGCGGGCGTGTTTGATACCAGAATTTTTAACGCGGGATTTGTGTCGCGTTGTGTTCGCATATGTTACAGAGTCAGAGGCTTTTTCTGCCAGTCATTCTGTCCGACTTAGACTAATTGAAAGTTGCAAATGAAGGACATTTTGTGCAACCGTATTTGGAGGGTGTGATGAAACAGAGTACCCAAATGACTCCTGGGTGTGATTACAGTTGACCCTTGAACAATGCGTGGCGGGGGGGGGGTGGTGGGGGGTAGGGGCACTCACACCAGCGCCGTCGAAAATCCACGTATAACTTTGGGCTCCCCAAAACTTCACTAATGACCTGTTGACCAGAAGGCTTACTGACAACAGGAACAGTTGATTAACCCGTATTTTGTATGTTACATGTAATATAAGCTGTATTCTTGCAATAAGTAAGCTAGAGAAAAGAAAGTGTTCTTAAGAAAATCATAAGAAAGAGAAAATACATTTACAATACTTTCTGTGGTTACAGAAAAAAAATCTGCATATAGGTGGACCATGCAGTTTAAAAGTTGTGTTGTTCAAGGGTCAATTGTACTTGCGTGTGGGATGTAACTATACCAAGAGTGTAAAGTTAGCATGTGTAATAGTATTATTTGGGGAAAATGATGTCACAGTGACAAGCGCAAACATCTCCAAGGCCACAGTTTTAAACGCTCTAGGAATTCAAACAGGCCAAAAATAGGTACTAGGAGCGGACCCCATAACGCGGCGTCTGATTTCCCTGGGACCAGGCTCAGAATCACCCCTCCAGTTCCTGCCTTCATTCTGTGCAGGATAGACCTGCCTGAAGAAACAAGGGTAACCGAAGGAGCCACTTCTCCTTGGCAGTGATTCAGGCTTTGATTTTAGGCTTGAACCTGCGGTGTCTCTGGGAGACTGACATTTCTGGGAGCATTTGAGCCTTTAGGGGGCTGTGGGAGGAAGCCCTTTCATCAGTCCTGAGGGCTGGACACCAGCAAGGGGGCTGTTTCCTTTTATATCTAGTTCCTGGGCCATCCTGCAGCTTGGGTTTCACTCAGCCAGGGATAATACCCTCGGCCAGCAGCTGGCTGGGAACAGCCCCAATGCTGGCTCTTGAATGCCCCAACCCATAGCCCTGAAAGTTCACGCAGTTTCCCGAGGGCAAAGAGGGAACAAGAGAGAAGAGGCTGGTTGTCCCTCTGAGCATAACCCATCAGCAACAGCTTAGTGTCTGTGGAACATCTTTTAACAGAAACAGAGGAGGGAAGATTCCAGATGTAAAACTGCAAAATCTTTTGTGGCTGTCGATGACCTCAGAAACTTTTAGTTGACGCATGAAGAGCACATTTTTGGATTACTAGATTAAAAATGATTTTTATTGAAGAAAATGGCTTTAGTGGCCTTTCAGTATGCTGTTGACACTCATTGACGGAAACTTTTACCACTGACCAATCTTCTACATGTTCTGTAGGCCAGGTGTGAGTGCCCTATGCATCCTTCCAGAGATGGTGAACAAACGTGTGGCGTTCTTAGGATTATTTGACGTCTTACCTTCTTGAAGTTTGGGCGTATGATTGAGTTAGCCTTGGAGGGTCTGGAGGGACACTGTTCACTCCAGGATCTTGGAAAAACCACATTAATTCTGGTTCCCCAAGCAAATGTTTTGTTGTCACTTGGAACTGTTTGACCTTGGGAAAGTTATTTCACCTTGCTAAGCCTCAATTTCCTTATCTGTAAAATGAGGATAAGAATAGTATTCGTCTCATGACATCGCCATGAGGATTTAGGAAATAAGCCCCGAGCGCCTTGCATGGTGTCCAGTGCTCAGTGCTTAATACATATTATAATTATTAGTGAACTTCATAATTATTACATATGGCTACTTAATATTATAGTTTTAAGTATTAGGTATTATAATTGTTAGCTAATGTTAATGTTTAAAATATATTTTTAAAAGATTTTATTTATTTATTTGAGAGAGAGACAGAGAGCACGAGCAGGGGAGCGAGGTAGAGGGAGAGGGAGAAGCAGGCTTCTCACTGAGCAGGGAGCCCAATACGGGGCTCGATCCCAGGATCCTGGGATCATGACCTGAGCCGAAGGCAGACACTTCACCTACTGAGCCACCCAGGCACCCCAATGTTAGTTAATGTTTATCAGTATTATTGTAGTTGTTATTATTATTAGCTAATATTATATATGTGAGTCTGTGATGATTATGTTTCAGAAGAACTGTCCCAAGCCACATAAGTGGAATAATTTCGATCTTATCCTAAAGAAGGACAACCGATGATTCCCATGGTATCAGTGCTAGTGATTTTCCCTGGGTGGGGGGATTTCACCCAGAAGCTTCTTTGCAGGAGAACCCCAGAGCAGCTTCCAGTGTGTGGTGGTGGGTCTGCAAACACTTTACTGCTTGTTTCTTCAGTCTCTTTACTTTAAAAAAGGATTCTTGCCTGCAACTTAGTCAACGAGGGCATGTAACTTCTAAGGGATGAATGAAATAAATGAAAAAGGAAACATCTCTTTGTAAGGGCTTACGCATATGCAGCTGTGTGTCATATCTCTGGTTGATGATAAGGCAATGTCACATGTTTTACCAATACGGAGGAACGTAGTGAAGAGACCTTGGGAGCGGGAGCAGGTCTGTGTCTTCCCGAAGGCCAGTGCCACAGTGGGCTGAGGGACAAAGGGAGAGAGGACTGTCCTCACTGTTTTCAAGGTGCACAGCCCTTGGAACCGTAATCTTCAAGGACAGACCCTGAGGGTGGCTCCTGGGTTTTTCCATCGTTTCTCCAGCCTTGCTTGAGTGTAAATATAGTGGGCAAAAACTCCGCTCTTGAACGAGATGGATCCAGGTGTACATCTTGGAAAATTCCTTAATTCACTGGTGCCTCAGCTTTATTATTTAAAAATGGTGATCAGAGTACTTAACCTGGTGCCTCAGCTTTATTATTTTAAAATGGTGATCAGAGTTCTTAACCTGGCTTGGCAACCAGGACAAGTCAGTGAGATAAGACTGTGCAGGCTCTTACCTTGTCCAGGATGCTGTGCCACACGTCATGTCATGTTCCTTGGTTCTCACCAGAACCTGAGGAGGGTGGCGCTTTACCCATTTTGCAGACGAGGCCATTCAAGAGTGGACCCTGCTCAGACAGCAGCCTTCTGAGCCAGGGGGAAATGCAGGTTGCCTCCGCTCAAATGCAGTGTGCTTTTCGTTAAGTGCAGTGACCTCAGTTGGAAAAGCTCCTAACTGTACAAGACAATTAAAGGGAGGTGCCAAGCAAGTGACTCAAAGATCACTCTGACATGTTACAGTAACCAATGGTGGCCGGTGACTTCAGGAAAAGAACACTTTCTTAAGAGTAAATGTAACAGGATAGGAAACACAGAGCTCTCTGAGCCTCTGCTGAAGTCCCAAAGGCTCCAAGTGACCCAGACCCCAGGGACCCCCAGATCCTCCAGAGGGGCTGCCTAGAAAGAAGGTACAGAAGGGGCGGGGATAGCACTGGTCATGGTGCAGTGGAGGGAGGAGAAGGCGCAGGAGGTGGGGAGGAGAGGGTGTCTGTGGTGAGAACGACTGGGTGTGGTGTATACCCTCCTACCCCAGGGGCCATAAAGGGAGGTGCCCTCTGGGAGCTGATGTCCCTGGGGGTCAGCTCAGGAGGCCACCTGGAGAAGAGCTGCACTTCGCCTGGGAGGGTCCATGAATAGGAGGGAGGACTGTGGGGGAGAGGGCCCCCACTCAGCGTGGCCATCAGGGTGTGGGCAGAGGTGACCATGCCACCAGGTGAGCTCATGTACTCCTTGCTTCCGTCTCTCCTCCTCTGGGCTCATCCTAAGACTACTCCAGCCCCTGGCAGAACTCAGGTGCTCCAGAGACCCAGATCAGTGATGCCTTTAACCCAGTTTAAAGTACTGGTGTTTGGGGAGGATAGAAACAGATTTTCCTCTTCTCTTTTTTGAGGGGTGAGGGGCTGAGAAATAGCACTTAACACAAGGCCATGCACCCAACAGTCCGTTAAGTTCCTGCAGACGCAATTGCTTGTCTTGCAAGAGATAACAGCAAACAGATCTTCCCCTCCCATTTTCTCCATCCCTCTTTGACTTTCTAACTGCAGAAACACGAGTCAGGACTTTGGGAACTGTTCTTCATCGATTCAGAAATCGTGGAATAAAATGAAATCCTTCTATTTCATCTCAAGTCCTGAGGCATGATTAATAGAGGTGGAAATAATGGTGAGGTGGCCAGGCTGATTTGGGCTCCTGGGAGGGTACTTGAGGAGGAAGACAGGGGTTTGGACAGAATAAAGGATGTTGCCTTCCAGATCTTCAATTAAAAGTAAACCTGCCTAAAACGGAGACATCTCTACTCTTCAAACAGCAAAGTTCTCTCTGGAAATAGCCAAAGGAGTAAGTAATTATTATAGAGTGGCACAGATAATTATGGACAAGGTGGAAAGTACATACAGAAAACATGATTAATTAAAATAGTAAGTTAGTTCCAATGACCTGTCATCAGGTCTGATGGGATTTTGTAATATTCAGAAATTCAGCTGTGAAGCTATGGAATTGGAGCGCAGTTTCGGTGAGGAGGAACAGAAGGGCCGAGGGCTACGCCAGCCTCGCCTTGGGGGAGGGCACATGGTGGAGAAATACGAACTCCGTCTTTGCTTCTGGTAGATGTGACACTCAGGAATGTTCCAGAAGCTTGTGCCAGAAGCTTAGGGGAAATTCCGTCACCCCACACCTTTCTGTATGATTTTTATTTTTGTCCATGCTTGCCCCAAACTGAGTCTTAATGATTAAGTGTTGTATGGTAGCTAACGGCAGCCTTCAGTTTATTGACCTAATACTTTTAGTCGCAGTATCTTTGCTATGTTGGTGGAACAAATGTTACTTAAGAAGTAAATGTGTGATTACCATTTATACAAACCTGGGTATGTAACTTATATATACAATTTTATATGCAATGTATATTTACTTGTAAAAAATTCAAAAGTTATTTCTATTCATTTATGTCATATTTATAATTCATACAATATATACAATCAGGTCACCACCCAAACCAAATTCTACATAATCCAAAACATAATTTGGTTTGGGTGGTGACCTGCTTCCAGGGCTTAAGCATCCATATGTACTTTATTTTTCTTTATATTAAGAAAGAAATACTCTACACATGAATCATTGATAGACTCATTCACTTTGGCAAAAATGAATAAAAAAAATATATATTTTTTTTTCTTTTGGTATACAAATCTATGAAAGGAATTGGGTTTGACCCAAAGAGGGTTTGAGGCTAGACATTAGGTTTGGGATGGGCATGAGCCTTTTATAACATTTGTTAGGGATTCTCAAATTCTAATACCTCTGCTAATGAATGAGTTACATGGGAATGACAGGGGGCCTCATACCCTATAAAACATTTTTAATGGCTTGTTTTGATATGAGACAACATTCTATGCAGAGGATTTAACAAATTAAGATATTAGATATTTTCATGTCAAAGAAAATCCTTAAAATTTTGCTCTTACTTTTTTTTTTAATTTTGCTCTTATTTTTAAGAAATGGCTTATTTTGCCTCTTGATCATCTTCAGCATGTTCACTGCCTAGAATGTACAAATGAGTTCTTTGCATTTTTTTCACCCACATGAGCAGGTTATGAATCTGTTCACACAAAGAACTTGGTACGCTGTCTTGTGCAGAGTAGAGTGGGTAAATAAGGGTTTATAATTGTTGGGTTGACCACTCTAGACCTCTCTCCCAGAGGCTCCTAAGTGGGGTCCACAGAGTGTGCTCTAAGTTGTTTCCCAGTGTGTATGAAAGAGGGCATTGTGCATTTGGGAGTGAATTCTTTGAAGAGAGAGAATGGTTGTAGTTGTCTCTGGGGATGGAGGCCTGAACGGTGAAGAGGGCCACATTCCTGAGCAATGGCGGCTGGTAGACGGGAGCCCGGGGTGGAGAGAGGGGCATCAAGAGTTGTCTCTCCGGTGAGGCTGGTGTCCTGCGCTCCACACGAGTGGAAAGGAGAAATCCGAGCGAAGACAAGGTTCTTTACTCTGTTGCTCTCTGTGAGCTGGGAGACACAGCCATTGGCTTTTCCTGGTTTTTCCTCTGTCCTTTCCCCTTTCACTCCTTCCAGTCTCCTGTATTATTTCGGAAGCCACTTTTGTTCAATGTGACTCACGTGCCCATTTTCATAACTGTGAGCGAAGCGCTTTTTTAGTTGGGTGTACTTGGTATTTGAGTTCTGTAGTGAATTGTCTTTTCTCTCTTTCCTTCTTGCACTGCTCCCAATCCTCCCTTTTCTTCATAACCAATTCTTATTTGTTTTTTGGCATTAAAGCTTAGCAGAGAATTTAAAAGCATATCGAAGACCTCAAGTATCTCTATTCTTATTAGGTTGATTATACCATGATTGAAACATTGGTGAAATTAAAATTTTAGAATTTAAACAATGACTCTGTTGATCCTTTATAACGAAGAGGTGTGACTTTATCGTTTTCCTTGTTTAAATAATAGCAAGATTATTTGTTTCGTATAGTATAGTTGGAGAAAGGATTTCATTTATGTAAATATAAGCAAAACATAAAAAAAATAAACCTAGTCTAATAGTAGTCTTTCTCTACTCTTGACCAGATTAGGAAGAAGCAACAAGAAGTAGTGGGCTTTTTGGAAGCTAATAAGATCGACTTTAAGGAATTAGACATTGCTGGAGATGAAGACAATAGGAAGTGGATGAGGGAGAATGTTCCTGGAGAGAAAAAACCTCAAAACGGAATTCCTTTGCCCCCCCAGATCTTCAACGAAGAGCAGTATTGTGGGGTGAGTATTTGGTTTCTTGGAAAAGTCTTCTGCATGTATGTTTATCAGAAATTGTTTAAAACAGATTACTTTGGGGGCACCTGGGTGGCTCGGTCTATTGAGCATCCAACTTTTGATTTTGGCTCAGGTCATGATCTCAGGGTCATGGGATCGAGCCATGAGTCCAGCTCCACGCTCAGTGGGGAGTCTGCTTGAGATTCTCTCTCTCCCTCTCCCCCTCCACTCTCCTTCTCTCTCTCTTTCTCTCAAAATAAAATAAATAAATCGTAAAAAAATGGCTCATTTGGAGGCAGCATTTGAACTTGTTGATAGTTTTCAGGACATGATCTATTTCTACTAATACCTGGATGGTAGACCCATTGTAAGTCATCAATATATAAGATTCACAAAAGGATAGAAACAATAAAATGGTGATTTGGAAGTTCTTGGGATTATTTTAGGCCCCTTATTTTATTTTGAAGAGTGGAGGTCACTTGTGCAAACAAAGTATGCATTTAGTTGGAAAGGAGTTCTGATCAGCCTCATGATGTACACATCCATGAATCCAGGTAGACAGAGGGTTGGCTTTCACTTTCATAAAGAATGATTTGCAGAAGCCAGATCTTAATACAGATACAAGATAAATGTGTGGAAACGTATCTAGATAGTTTTAAAACTGTTCTGGACCATTTTGATTACAACAGCAATTTTATTTTATACATTTAATAGTTCATTTCACCAGAAAATCACCTCTGCCTCCAGTTCTTTACAGTTCTGCTTAGTAAATCAAATTGTTGAAAAGAAACATTTAGGGCGCCTGGGTGGCTCAGTTGGTTGAGCGACTGCCTTCGGCTCAGGTCATGATCCTGGAGTCACAGGATCAAGTCCCGCATCGGGCTCCCTCCTCGGCGGGGAGTCTGCTTCTCCCTCTGACCCTCCCCCCTCTCATGTGCTCTCTCTCATTCTCTCTCTCGCAAATAAGTAAATAAAATCTTTAAAAAAAAAAAAAAAAGAAAGAAAAGAAACATTTAAAAACTCAAAGCACTTCAGAGCATGAGAGCTGGAGGTTATCTTAGGGGTCATCTAAGCCTTGTAGGTCATCTTTCAGATGCAGCCAGGGCTCTGGAAGGCAGAGGGAAATGATCAGTGCTGTGTTGCTTCCGAAGGCTGGAGCCAGCTATGGGAATCTTAACTCACGTCTTCTCTTCTTGCACTCAACTGTTGGTTCTTTAGGTTAGCTCCTTTTTATTATTATGTTTCTCATCTAAAGCAGGTTTGGTCCAATTAAAGCCTGAAGGCCGATGCCCGTAGCTACCTGTTTTAGTAAATAAAATTTTACTGGAACACATCCACACTAATTGATTCACCTATCACCTATGGCAGATTTTGCACAATGGCAGAGCTGAGTTGTTGCAGCAGGGACCATATGACCTGCAAAGCCAAAAGTATTTACTGTCTGCCCACTTACAGAAAAGCTTCTGGGCCCGCCTCTGATTTGAGGCACCAGGTGTTTGGTTATTGGAGGCTTGTCTTTGTTTCATAGGACTGATGTAAGAAAGCACCACAAGCAGGGTGGCTGTTACGGGCTGTATGTTTGTGTTCCCCCCCCAAATTCATATATCAAAGCCCTAACCTCCATGGTGATGGTATTTGGAGATGGGGCCTTTGGGAAGTGATCAGCTTAGATGAGGTCATGCTGGTGGGGCCTTCCTGATGGGATTAGTGCCCTTAGAGGAAGAGAGAGCGATCCCTCTTACTTCACCATGTGAGCACACAGCCAGAAGGCATCTGTCCTCACCAGAACCCAACTATACTGGCACCCTGGTCTCAGACCTCCAGCCTCCAGAGCTGTTGTTTAAGAGCCCCCCGCTCTGCCTCGTGTGGCATTTTGTTATGTGACCCAAGTTGACTAATTCAGTGTCTTAAAATAACAGAAATGTACTCTTGCACAGTTCTGAAGGCCAGAAGTCCAATAGCAAGGTGTCTGTCAGGTTAGTTTCTTCTGGAGGCTTCGAGGGAAGATCCGTTCCATGCCTTTTTCCTAGCTTCTGGTGGTTGCCAACAACCTTTGGTGCTCTCTGGCTTGCGGATGTATCTCTCCCATCCCTGCCTCCATCACTCCTTGTGTTCTCCTTGTCTCTCTCTCTGTCTTCACTTGGCCTTTTTTTTTTTAAAGATTTTATTTATTTATTTGACAGAGATAGACACAGTGAGAGAGGGAACACAAGTAGGGGGAGTGGGAGAGGGAGAAGCAGGCTTCCTGCGGAGCAGGGAGCCTGATGCGGGGCTCGATCCCAGGACCCTGGGATCATGACCTGAGCTGAAGGCAGATGCTTAACCGACTGAGCCACCCAGGCGCCCCATTCACTTGGCCTTTTTATAAGGACAGCAGTCATTTGAAATAGGGCTCAGGGGTGCTGGTTAAGCATCTGCCTTCGGCTCGGGTCATGATCTTGGGGTCCTGGGATCGAGTCCCACATCGGGCTCCCTGCTTAGCTGCTCACTGGGGAGTCTGCTTCTCCCTCTCCCTCTGCCCCTCCCCATACTCGTGCTTTCTCTCCCTCACTCTCAAATAAATAAAATCTTTTTTAAAAAAAATATTCATTTATTTGAGAGAGAGTATGAACAGGGGGAGAAGTAGAGGGAGAGGGAGAAACAGGCTCCCCAGTGAGCAGGGAGCCCGATGTGGGGCTCAATCCCAGGACCCCGGGATCATGACCCAAGCCAAAGGCAAACGCTCATGCGACTGAGCCATCCAGATGCCCCAAAATAAATAAAATTAAAAAAAAAAAGAAGAATAGGGCTCACTCACTCCAATATGGCCTCATTGTAAATAATTACATCTGTAAATATCCTATTTCCAAATAAGGTTGCTTTCTGTTCTGGGTGGACTTGGATTTGTGGGGAACCCTCTTCAACCCAGCACAGGGTTATATGGATTTACATGACCGTGTTAGCATTCTTCAGAGGCTTAGCCCAGTCCTGTGAGTGGGGGGAGTGTTTTCAAACAGTCTGAATGTGGCAAGCACTTATTTAAGAGAACGTATGATCCAGCCCAAGTCTCCTTTGGATTTAAGCTGGGGCTTCCCAGGGTGCAGAGAGGATTTCCTGTGTGAGGAAGGGTCCTCCCCTCCACCTCCTATTCCTCCCTTCCCCTCACCCTCCCCACCTCTTGACTTCCCTCCACCATGACCCTTATTTCTAAGAATTGAGGCTCTTGTTGGATGAAGAAGGGAATAGTGGTGGTGGGCAATTTTGATTTTTTAATAATTGAAAAATTAATACATGTGCATGCTGAAAAATTAAAATGGTTCAAAAATTATCTTCAGTAAATATTAAGTCTCTCTCCCATGTCAGACCCCTGTGACTCTAGTTCCTTCTCCCGAGGGGACTGGCTTCATGGACCTGTGATCTGGGAAGTCACCCAGACCCCATGCTCAGGAGAGCTCTCTGCTTGGTTCCATGCCCTACTGTCTTGAAATCCACAACAGTTTTTGAAACAGGGACCCCATGTTTCATTTTTGCATGGGGACCCCGCAAATGATGTAGTCGTTCCTGCTTTGACTGACCAACGTTGGCAATTTCTTGTTTGACCTTCCAGAAATTTTCTATGTATATTTGTAATATACATTATATATATCTTATAGATACCTATAATATCTATAATACAGTAGACATTATATAGATATATATTGTATATTACTTAAAAATGGGAGTGTGCTATACATGTTTGGTTTTTGTCAGGTACTAACCAGATCTCAGAGATCATTGCATAGCTGCCCATACTCCTTCTTTTAACAGCCGCAAAGCGTTCCATTGTATGTGACATAATTATTGACTCAGTGCTGTACTGGGGAACATTCAGGAAACATTCAGCATACAAACAGTGCTGCAGGAAATGTCTTTATATACACAGATCCTTGTATTCAGTGTGAATATATGTATGGAGGATAAAATCCTGGAAGATGTGCTGGTTTAAAGCATGCATGCATTTTGCATTTCAGAAGGTATTGGCACGTGGCCCTGTAATGTATTTGTGTCAACTTATATTTCCACCAGCCTCGCTGAGAGTGGCTAGTTCCCTGTGACTTTGACAATATTCTTTTTGCAAACTTTTGGAACTTTGCCAGTCTATTAGATGAAAAATATATTCTACTGCTTTGACTTGAATTTCTGTCCATGTGAGTGAGGCTGAACATCTTTTCCTATGTTTTTTTTTTTTAATTTTTTTCCTTTTTAAAGATTTTATTTATTTATTTGATAGAGAGAGAGCAGGAGAGCACAAGCAGTGGGAGTGGCAGAAGCAAGCCCCCCTGCCAAGCAGGGAGCCCAATGCGGGGCTCGATTCCAGGACCCTGAGATCATGACCTGAGCCGAAGGCAGACGCTTAATGACTGAGGCACCCAGGCGCCCCTCCTATGTTTATAAGCTATCTTTTTTCCCCCTATGACTTGCTATTTTTCTATTGGGTTACAGGTTATATTTATTAGTTTGTAAGAGTCTTCATTTGTGAAGGAAAGTATCCTTTTTATGACCATAGATGTTGCAATTTTTTTCCCCACATTTTTTGTCTTTTGGCTTTTTAAAAAAAATTTTATTTTATTATGTTATGTTAATCACCGTACATTACATCATTAATTTTTGATGTAATGTTCCATGATTCATTGTTTTCATATAACCCCCAGTGCTCCATGCAGTACATGCCCTCCTTAATACCCATCCCTGGGCTAACCCATCCCCCCACCCCCCTCCCCTCTAAAATCCTAAGTTTGTTTCTCAGAGTTCATAGTCTCTCATGGTTCATCTCTCCCTCCGATTTCCCCCCCTTCATTTTTCCCTTCCTTCTCCTAACGTCCTCCATGCTATTCCTTATGTTCCACAAATAAGTGAAACCATGTGATAATTGATTTTCTCTGCTTGACTTATTTCACTTAGCATAATCTCCTCCAGTCCCATCAATGTTGATGTAAAAGTTGGGTGGGTATTCATCCTTTCTGATGGCTGAGTAATATTCCACTGTATATATGGACCACATCTTCTTTATCCATTCGTCTGTTGAAGGGCATCTCGGCTCTTTCCACGGTTTGGCTATTGCGGACATTGCTGCTACGAACATTGGGTTGCATATGGCCCTTCTTTTCACTACATCTCTGTCTTTGGGGTAAATACCCAGTAGTGCAATTGCTGGGTTGTAGGGTAGTTCTATTTTTAATTTTTTGAGGCACCTCCACACTGTTTTCCAAAGTGGCTGTACCAACTTGTATTCCCACCAACAGTGTACGAGGGTTCCCCTTTCTCCACAACCTCTCCAACATTTGTTGTTTCTTGCCTTGTCAATTTTTGCCATTCTAACTGAAAGGTGGTATCTGAATGTGCTTTTGATTTGAACTTCCCTGATGGCTAATGATGATGAACATTTTTTCATGTGTCTGCTAGCCATTTGTATGTCTTCTTGGAGAAGTGTCTGTTCATGTCTTCTGCCCATTTTTTTGACTTGATTATTTGTTTTTTGGGTGTTGAGTTTGAGAAGTTCTTTATAGATCTTGGATACCAGCCCTTTATCTATAGTGTCATTTGCAAATATCTTCTCCCATTCTGTGGGTTGCCTCTTTGTTTTGTTGACTGTTTCCTTTGTTGTGCAGAAGCTTTTTATCTCAATGAAGTCCCCAAAGTTCATTTTTGCTTTTGTTTCACTAGCCTTTGGAGATGTATCTTGAAAGAAGTTGGTGTGGCCAATGTCAAAGAGGTTACTGCCTATATTCTCCTCTAGGATTTTGATGGATTCCTGTCTCACAGCATCTTTTCCTGATTAAAACTCTTCAGAGTATAGGGATAGAGGGAACATTCCTCAAGTTCATAAAATCCATCTATGAAAAACCCACAGTGAATATCATTCTCAATGGGGGAAAAGCTGAGAGTCTTTCCCTTAAGATCAGGAACATGACAAGGATGCCCACTCTCGCCACTATTGTTCAACATAGTACTAGAAGTCCTAGCAACAGCAATCAGACAACAAAAAGAAATAAAAGGTATTAAAATTGACAAAGAAGAAGTCAAACTCTCTCTCTTCACAGATGACATGATACTTTATGTGGAAAATCCAAAAGACTCCACCCCCAAATTACTAGAACTCATACAGCAGTTCAGTAATGTGGCAGGATACAAAATCAATGCACAGAAATCAGTTGCTTTCTTATACACTAGAAAGAGAAATTAGAGAAACGATTCCATTTACAATAGCACCAAAAACCATAAGGTACCTTGGAACAAACCTAACCAAAGAGGTAAAGGATCTATACTCTAGGAACTACAGAACACTCATGAAAGAAATTGAAGAAGACACAAAAAGATGGAAAAACAGGGGCACGTGGGTGGCTCAGTTGGTTAAGTGACTGCCTTCGGCTTAGGTCATGATCCTGGAGTCCCGGGATCAAGTCACACATCGGGCTCCCTGCTCGGCAGGGAGTCTGCTTCTCCCTCTGACCCTACCCCCACTCATGTGCTCTCTCTCTCTCATTCTCTCTCTCTCAAATAAAAAAAAAAAAAAAAAAAAAAGATGGAAAAACATTCCATGCTCATGGATCAGAAGAATAAACGTTGTTAAAATGTCTATGCTCCCCAGAGCAATCTGTATCTTCAATGCCATCCTGGTCAAAATTCCAATGACATTTTTCAAAGTGCTGGAACAAACAATCCTAAAATTTGTATGGAATCAGAAAAGACCCCAAATCGCCAAGGAAATGTTGAAAAAGAAAAACAAAGCTGGGGGCATCATGGTGCCGGATTTCAAGCTATATTATAAAGCAGTGATCACCAAGACAGCATGGTACTGGCACAAAAACAGACATATAGACCAATGGAAGAGAATAGAGAACCCAGATATGGACCCTCAACTCTGTGGTCAAATATTCTTTGACAAAGCAGGAAAAAATATGCAATGGAAAAAGTCTCTTCAATGAATGGTGCTGGGAAAATTGGACAGCTATATACAGAAGAATGAAACTCGACCATTCTCTAACACCATTCACAATGATAAACTCAAAATGGATGAAAGACCTCAATGTGAAACAGGAATCCATCAAAATCCTAGAGGAGAACATAGGCAGTAACCTCTTTGACATCGGCCACAGCAACTTCTTTCAAGATACATCTCCAAAGGCTAGTGTCTTTTGGCTTTTTAAAGTGATATATTTTTTTTGGAATGCAGAACTTAAAACATTTTTTTATGAAAGCAAATTCATTAATCTTTTTTCTTTATGGTTCCTGATCCTGAGTCTTACTTATGAAAACTTTCTGCACTCTGAAGTTATCAAAAGAATAATTTCATTTTTTCTTCTAGTACTTTTCCAGTGAAAGTAGTATTTTAAATCTCTTACTTTTGCTTATTTTAACTGTCCTTTTAAATTAAGTTAGTTATAGTAGAGAAAATATTGACGTGTGTAGCTTTTAACCTATGTTAACTCTTAGGGTAAAAGTTCTGCAATATTTTTTGCTATGAAAAGAAACCTTGAAGGCATTTCTTATCCCATTTTGCTGTGATCTAGTGATTTTTTTAATTTTAGTTGTGGAAGAAAAAGAAAAGTTTTTCCCTTTCCTAAGAAAAAGACTTCTACTTTTTAAGAGGATTATTTTGTAATATTTGGATATATATTTATAATATTTCAGTATATATTATTTTGTAATAGAATATTTGTGATATTCTATAGAATATAGATAGAAATATTGTGATATTTTCCTATTATAAGTATGGATCTAATGAGATGAGCCTACAAATTATTATTATTATTATTATTATTATTATTTTTATTTTATTTTTTTATTTTAGAGGGAGAGAGTGCGTGTGTGTGCCAGCAGGGGAGAGGTAGAGGGAGAGAGAGAGAGAGAATCTCAAGCTGACTCCCTGCTGAACTCAGAGCCTGATGCAGGGCTCTATCCCAGGACCCTGAGATCACAACCTGAGCCAAAATCAAAAGTTGGACATTTAAATGACTGAGCCACCCAGGTGCCCTGAGCCTATAAATTATTTTATCTTTAACTGTTAATATTAATTATTTTCATTTCTGCCTTCGGAGAGGTATTAGTGTAGTTTATCTGATGAGCAAATTGCTGAATTTGCCTTTCTGCAGTCTGTGGACACTCTTAACAAAAGTGCATTAATGAGGCAGAGGGCTTTGTTTCCAGAAAGTAGCTAAAAATGATTATTTGTATTGTAGGTTCAGATTTTAAAAGGAGACTCAAAGGTTCCCAAGACTATGTCAGGTTTAAAATGGCATGAATCTGAACAATGAATCATGGAACACTACATCAAAAACTAATGATGTAATGTATGGTGATTAACATAACACAATAATAAAAAAACCCCAAAAAACACAAAACTTATGAATGAATAAAAAAGATGTGGAGCAAAGAAAAAAAAATAAAATGGCATGAATCTGGATGGTCACTCAGCGCGTCTTTCCACGAGATTGAAATGCCTACTGTAAGAATAATTACTATTTATATTGAATCATTGGCCTCATCTTGAATGGTCACCCATACACCACACCTGATGATGGTGGCAGGTAGTGGGAACCTCACGGACGAGCAATGGATTTCTCGCATCATGGCAGTAAGGGGACTGGATGTTCACGGTAGTTCTGAGCACCATCCTGTCCCTGCCAGTGCAATCTCCTGCTGTTCTATCTATGCAGAACGGATGAAGATGTTATCCCGAGGACATGGCAGAAAACCGTTAGCTAGAAAAAGGAGATACCCGATGGAAAGCCAGGCACAGCGGAGGCCAGGTTACCCACCTGGCAGAGGAATACTAACTGAAAGTACAGACATGTCAGTCAATGCCAAGTTGGAGTCTGTGCGTCTTAGCCCAGGTAAGGGCTGGGTGCCTGCCTGGGCCTAAACACAACCAAAGGGGACCTTGGCCATTCAGCAAGGCAGGCATCCTCAGGGCTGCAAGGGAGGCAGGATCCAAGCCCAGTTAGGGCAGGGGCAGGGCACTCTCAGTGCATAGATGTTACTGGACAAGCTATTTCACGTCATTAAAAACTTATTATGAAATGTGTCATGTGATAAAAATACAGAGCTTTAAAGAGGAATAACAAAATGTACAACTGTGTATGCGCCAAACATTAAAAGAGCCTTAACACCTTAATCACCGTTTCCCTATTTACATGTTTTGTTTTTTTAGTACTTCAGATGGTTGGCCTTCATTCCACCCCGCAAATTAGATGTTTCTAATTGTTTTTGTAGTCAATACTTGTTGAGGTTTAGATTTACACACATATTTATTAATATCTTTGCTCATGATTTCTTCTTGCATCATAGATAATACATCTGGAATCATTTCCTTTGATCTTAATATAGCCTCTAAAAGTTTCTTTAAGTGAGTGTCTATTGGTGGTAAATTCTCTAAATTTTTGTTTAAAAATGACATTTTTCAGAAAAAATGTCTATTTTACTCTCATGCCTAAAAATAGTTTCCCTGAAAAAAAAAATTAGTTTTGCTGGGTCTAAAATTCTGGGTTGGTGTTTTCTTTTTTCTAAAGACATTGAAATTATGATTTCACTTTCTTCTGACTTCTGTGTTGCTGTTAAGAACCCAATTATCAGTCTAATTGTCATTCTTTCGTGGGGAAACTTTTTCCTTGCCCCCTCTGCCTGCTTCCTTCACTCTCTCCCATGCTGCCCTCCTTTTATAAAACTCCCCACCGTGAGTAGGCTCTAGGCTTTATCTACTCCTGCCTCTAGTCTCTGTGGCATCAAAGTGGGCATAAAGATCTACTGGTTTTGTCAGAAACTCTGCCTTGGTGTGTGCTTATGCTTAGAATCCCTGGTCTCACCTGGCAATGATCTTTCCTTTTGTATCAGCTTAAGAATGGATCTGTACTTCTTTTCTTAAATTTTAATTTAAAATTTTTTAATTTCTTAAAAAAATTGTTTTTTGAGAGTGTTTCAGGGCCTCTAATCTACTATACTACCATAACCGGAAGTTGAAAAACCATTTCATACTCATTATTTTCTGTATCTATTGGTTAGCGTCAAGTCAAAAATAATGAAAAATTGTTGTTCAGTCCTCAGAAGTTAGAAAAGCTATTTGGACCTAAAAAAAAAAAAAGAAAAGAAAAAAAAAAGAAGCTATTTGGACCTAAGTTGAAGCAAAAGACAATTCACTCAGTGATAAGAAAACCTTTCTAGGGGTACCTGAGTGGCTCAGTCTGTTGGGCATCTGCCTTTGGCTCAAGTCATGGTCCCAGGGACCTGGGATCGAGCCCCACGTCAGACTCCCTGAGGGAGTCTGCTTCTCCCTCTGCCTCTGCCCCTCACCCCCCACTCATGCTGTCTCTCTCTGAAATAAATAAAGTCTTAAAAAAAAAAGAAAACCATTCTTGATTTGAAAGCTTCTAGAATTGGCCAACTAGAGAAGTTACAGATCTTTATGGAATTTTTGAAAAATAGAATAAATTTACTTTATTATATTTCACCTACTCTCTACTACTACTAATGTATTCTATCATATAATCTTTTTTTATTTTTTATTTTTACTTTTTTAAAAGATTTTATTTATTTATTTGACAGAGAGAGACACAGCGAAAGAGGGAACACAGCAGAGGGAGTGGGAGAGGGAGAAGCAGGCCTCCCGCGGAGCAGGGAGCCCGATGTGGGGCTTGATCGCAGGACCCCGGGATCATGACCCGAGCTGAAGGCAGACGCCCAACGACTGAGCCACTCAGGCACCCCTAATCTTTTTTTAAAGATTTATTTATTTATTTTAGAGAGAGAGTACATGCGTGGGGGAGCAGCAGAGGGAGAAGGAGAGAATCTCAAGCAGACTCCCCACTGAGTGTGGAGCCTGATGTGGGGCTCAATCTCATGACCCTGAGACCATGACCTGAGCTGAGATCAAGAATCTGCTGCTCAACTGACTGAGCCACCCAGGCGCCCCTCTATCATGTAATCTTTAACATCTTGGGAGTGCATGCTCCAGGAATCGATACCAAAGGATCA
Source organism: Mirounga leonina (assembly GCF_011800145.1). NCBI lineage: Eukaryota > Metazoa > Chordata > Mammalia > Carnivora > Phocidae > Mirounga > Mirounga leonina. Next base: position 1,155,843 of record NW_023270515.1, read on the forward strand.
CTTGCTCTTGATGCTCTATTTCCTTCAACTAAGTTTTGAGTCAACTCACAAAAATGCATGCAGAGTAAAAGAATACAATTAACCACTGAGTGAATCTGGGCAACAGATAGGAAAATAATAAAGCTTTGGGTAAGAATGACACAAAGAATACGTAACATTTTCTTCCCAATGTCAGTGGCCTGTATTTGGTTTTAAGCTTCTTAACACATAAGAGTAGCGTGGTTGGTAACATGACTAAGCGGGTTTGAGCTCTGTGTGTTCAAGCCGGCCAGACACACCACCCTCAGTGTGTCAAGAAACTGATCGCTGCCCGGATGACAGAGTTTGGCAGTCATGAAGTCGTCTGGAGAATATCTCCTAGATTTTAATTATATGAAATGAAACTCTCCTGAGCTATTGACAACCATGCTACTGAAGACTGGGTTTAGGGCTGGACCCCTGGGTGGGCCTGGGGGAGTGAGCGAGGGGGGGCTTCACTGAGCTCCAGATTTCAATCAGCTACCAGGTTTCACCTCACTCAGTAGTTTTTCCCACTTTACCGAAACAGGTACCACTGTAAGCCCTCCATAATCCTGTGGCTGCTGGTATCAGAAGGTCTGAGATGGGTCTTATCCCGCAGAAGCTATTAGAGAAATCCTGTGTTGTCTTAGTCTCAGCTGCTCAGGGTCCAAATCCATAGGGCCAAGTGATAAGGAAGCCAGCTAAAGTTAATGGCACTTGTGGAGAATCCTTTCACTCTGTATATCTGAGTCTTGTCAGCAGTTCCTGAGCATGAACAGGGGTGTGTGTGTGTGTGTGTGTGTGTGTTTTCTCACTGCTCTGTATTCTGCCCAGTGAAATGATAAAAACAAACGTAAAGTTCATGGTTAGAGATTTCTTAACTTTTGGGGTTAGGCATCTTTGACAAAACAAACTGGGATAACCTTTTGTGTTAGCTTCTAACTTAATGACTAATAAAAAAAGATCAACTTAGGTAAATATTCTGGCTCACAAGTGCGCAGTGGGGTTTAAACATTCTTTTTCTTTGCTTCAAGGATTTTGACTCTTTCTTCTCTGCAAAAGAAGAGAATATTATTTATTCGTTTCTGGGTTTAGCTCCCCCTCCAGACTCAAAGGTAAGCTTGAACACCCCATTGGGGCTCCATACAAGTCATAATAAATGAAGCTAGAAATCAGCATCTAAGACTGTTTAATAAATGATGATCTTTAAGTTAACATAGTTTAAATGTATTCCTTATTCTGGTGAAGTCTTACGCATAGAGATAATGCAAAGCTTTTACTAGAGCATGTTGTAAAACTATGCTTTTCATTTTTTTGCTATGTTTACACCTCTTTGTAAACTAAATTGTAGTAAGTCTTACAATACTGAAATTAAGAAACATTGCCTTCAGTAATCTTAAATACACTAAATAACTATATAAAAATTTGAGTTCCCAGGTTGTGTTTATGAAATTATTTTGTAATGAATTGACTTCTCATGTGGCTTATTTTAGTTAATTTTATAATAATATATCACCGATATTAATTCTTTCTATTTAAAATGAGTTGACTTTGCTTTTTTAGAGGGGGGGAGGGTAAGATCCAGACACAAGAACAAGATAAATCTCAACAGTGGTTTTTCTTCTGTTCCATCTTTGATTATGTATAATTATGTCAATTAAATACAGAATTAGGCCAATATCCTGAATTTGTCTAATGGAGATCATCTGGCTCAGTCCATGCACCACCCACTGCATCCTTACTTCTCCCAAGAATCTCACACATGACTCTCCACATACAAGACAAGAACACATTTGTTTAATTCATTTATTCCTTAATAAATTTGTTTGTACTCAGTTTCATTTCAAAAGAGATTTGCGATGACTGAGTCCAAATTAATTCTCATTGTAGGAGAAATAACTCAAAATCCTACCTTGTAGAGATGGGTTTGTCTCAGCGGTATGTGCCAGTGTTCTTTCATATGTCAGCTTCTGCAGGTAACGCCATTTGGGACCTCTTAGTGCTTAGGTTAACACGCGAAGGTGTAGCACCAATTCCTTCTCCAAAAGTAACATGCAGATTTCACAACTGGCTAATGAGGTTTTATATGAGGAAGAGAATCTTCCCTTTTAGTGAAACACCTTTCTGGCTTTGGTCAACTTAAATGTAACGCATTTCATACATCTTTTTAACAGTTTAAAAAAGGCTATTACATGCAGTTCATTCTTTTATATTTGATATAGGAGTTTGGTATGAGTTTTATTTGGTGTAGGTGTTTGTTAACTGGGTCATGTTAGTATACTTATTACATTTAAGACATGGTGCCTTGGTGTTAAGGTACATTTCTTGGTAGGAACACTCAGGTCACTTGTATCTTGAAGATGGGAAGGAAAGGTGGAGGGAAGACTGTTTGAGGCAAAGGGGAGAGCAAGTGCAAAGTCCCTGAGGCAGGAAAGAGCATAGAAAGTTCTAAGAACTGCCATGAGGCCCACATTGCTGGAATGAGGGGTGGAGGTGCCCAGGAGGTGGGAGCTGCAGGTGGGCATCCCATGGGCCATAGTGGTGCTCTGGATTCTGTCTTACATGCAGTGGAGACATTGTAAGGGGTTTAAGCAGAGAATTAATCTTATTTCCTTCTTGAAAACTCATTTGGTTACATTATGGGATGAAGGGACTAAAAGGGTGCAAACTATCATAGTAATACAGATGAGATGTCATGGCTGCTTGGACTAAGGTGGTGGGATAGAACTACACAGAAGTGGATGATTTTAGGGCCATTTTGGAGGAAGAATTGGTAAGACTTGCTGATAGATTGAATGTGGGGGTGGGGATGGAATGAATGATTGCTTCTGGTTGTTGGGTGTAGACGTTCACTTTGGTGGAGGACCGTATTTACAGGGGGATGTTAAGTTTGAATGAGACATCTAAGAGAAGTGAGGTGGGCAGTTGCAGATGTGTGTCTTCCTGAGGTCTGGTTGAAGATGCATGTGTGGAGTCTGCTAGCATGTGGATGGAGCTAAAGTAATGAGAGAGGGTTGACAGCAAGGAGGCCAGGCTTGAAGGTGCTCCAAGCTTAAAGCTGGGTAGAGGATAAGCAGAGGCCACCTCTTCAGGTGACATCCCCCTGTAATGAGAGTCTTTGAGGCAGGAGGAGACCAGGAGCGTGTGGCGTTAAGGCCACTGAGGAGGAGCATTTTTCACAGAAGAGGGTCCGATGCTTCTGAGAGATTGAGTCAGGTGAGGACAAACAAGTGACCGTTGGCCTAGACAACACGGAGGTCCTTGGTGGCCATGACAGAAGTAGTTTCTGAGGAGGGGTGAAGACAGAAGCCGGGTGGGGGGTGGGGGCGTCAAAGGAGAACTAACTGGTGGTGAGAAGGAGGGATTACACATGGTCAGTTATCCCTGGGGCATCTCCCACGGACAAGAGAGTATGGCAGCATCTGATTTATTTTATTTTATTTTAGAGAGCTGGGGGGAGAGCAGGAGCAGGGACAGAGGGAGAGGGAGAGAGAATCTTTAGCAGGTTCCATGCCCAGTGCAGAGCCCAAAGCGGGGCTCGATCTCACGACCCTGAGACCATGACCTGAGATCATGACTTGAGATGGTGACCTGAACTGAAATTGAGTTGGATGCTTAACTGACTGAGCCACCCAGGTGCCCCAGCATCAGATCATTTTAAAGAGTGCCTGCTCATTCCTGCTGCTGGAACCCTGGGTCGTGGGTCATGGGTCATGGGTCTTGGGTCATGGTTGAGGCGCTCCACTCTGCTTGTGCCAGGTGTCCTGCTTTCTCGCTCCCACCACCTGCTGGACGGACTCCTGCTACTTCTCGGTCCCCACTTTCAAGACCCCAGACCAGTGGGTGGTGGAAGGAGAGTCTAGATTTTACAACTGAAGACCCAGTAGGGATTTTGTAAACAACAAAGATCTTTTCTTCTTTCTTTTCTTTCCTTCCCTTTCCCACTCTCCCCTTCCTTCCTTCCTTCCTGCCTTCCTCCCTCCCTCCCTTCTTCCCTCCCTTCCTCCCTCCTTCCCCTCCTCCCTTCCTCCCTCCCTCCCTCTCTTTCTTTCTTTTTCTTTCCTTTCCTCCCTCCCTCCCTCTTTCTTTCTTTTCTTTTCTTTTCTTTTCTTTTCTTTTCTTTTCTTTTCTTTCTTTCTTTCTTTCTTTCTTTCTTTCTTTCTTTCTTTCTTTCTTCTTTCTTTCCTTCCTTCCTTCCCTCCCCTTCCCCTTCCTCTTTCTTTCTTTCTTTCTTTTCTTTCTTTTTCTTCTTTCTTTCTTTCCTTTCTTTCTTTCTTTCTTTCTTTCTTTCTTTCTTTCTTTTCTTCTTTCTTTTTCTTTTCTTTCTTTTTTTTCTTTCTTTCTTTCTCTCTCTCTCTTTCTCTCTTTCTTTCTTTCCTTTCTTTTTTTCTTTCTTTCTCTCTTTCTTCTTTTCTTTCAACTTTTCTATCCCAGGTCAATAGTAGTCTGGCAAAGCTTAGGAAGGAGAGTTTTCCTTTAATCTTTTATAGGTCAAATTCTTAGACAGAGCCCCCCTCTGCCCTGGAGTCACAGTGAACAGAGGGGCAGGGGGTAGGAGAGCAGCTCACCCTCTCCCTACTCACAGCAGATCCTGGGTATCACATTCTCTTCATTTCTTTGCTTGTAATGTTGTGCTGTTGTTCATAATGATCACTTCAAACTTTGTCTAGTGCTCTGTTAAATGGATGTATCACAATTGGCTTACTTTATTCCTTTATTTATTTTTATTTTTTCTTATTCCCTTATTTTTAATCTTTACTTATTGTATCATACACTTGTTTCTGCTGTGACAGCCTCATAACGGTCATTTCACTAGTTCATGTAATATTCTATGAAGCTGATGTGCCACAATTTTCTTTGCTGTGCTTATGTTTTTGAACATTTGTTGCTCACAATTTATTTTTATTTTTATTTATTTGTTTTTAAAGATTATATTTCTTTTTTGACAGAGAGAGACACAGCGAGAGAGGGAACACAAGCAGGGGGAGTGGGAGAGGGAGAAGCAGGCTTCCCGCCGAGCAGGGAGCCCGATGCGGGACTCGATCCCGGGACCCTGGGATCACGACCTGAGCCGAAGGCAGATGCTTAATGACTGAGCCACCCAGGCGTCCCACAATTTTTTTTTTTTTTTTAAATCATAAATAACTTCACAGTGGTTCTTGACATGAAACATGCTGTCTTTCTTTTGGAGTATTTCCTGAAGATACATTCCTGGTAGTGCTTTTAGTGAGACAAAGGTGCATGAGTGTCTTGAAATGTGTCTCCAAACCTCTCTCTGGTGGGCTAGAAACATTTATCCCGTGCACCCTGGTGTACCAACTTCATGCAAAGACTGATGAGCGTGTTTAACCTCCTTGCTCTTAGGAGCATCAGATTCTATTTTAAAGTTTAGTTTCTGATTTGATTGTGCTATGAAGAGGAAATGTGGAATGGTGAATTTCCATTTTAAGTGTGTCTTTGTGACCCAATGTGTACTTTCATTTCTCTTTGAAAAGACTGTTTCTTGAATATTAAAAAATTAACTTTGATCAAATTACCATGTGTGTCATATCATAAAGGTCTGATGGTGCCACAGGATTATCACAACATGCAGGAGGCCCTGCCTCGAACCTGCATGCTTCACCTGTCCTTTCTGGTTTGCTCCGGCACAGAATTCCCACAGGTGGCACGAGTCCATCTGGGGAGTGTGAGGGCGCTGCTCCGTGTTCTGGCTGGATTTGCCGAGTTGCTGTTGGGGAGCCTGATGCCAGTCTGTGTCTTGATTGTTTATTTGTGGCTGCTTCTGTTTTTCTCATTTCTGGGAGATTTTAGGGTCCCCTTTTCACTTTTGAAGATGAGGTCTTTTCCTTGTTATTTGTGCTGTGCGCTTGCTGGGCTCTAGGAATCTGCAAAATCGTGCCCTTCGGTTCTGGAAGGGGTGGGGGAGGGGTACTACCTCTGTGGTGGTTCATTCCTGTTAGTTCGCATGTTCTTTTCTTTGTTCTTCTCAGAATTCCTCTTATTTGAATAGTGGACATTCTGGACTAATTCTCCAATTTCTAATCTCTTCACTCTCATTTTCCATGTTGTTGTCTTTTTCTCCTTTCTGGGAGATTTCTTCCACTTTCTACTCCACCTTCTGTTTTTTTCTCCCAGTTGTTTTCCTTCTTGCAAGGTGTTTTTTTCGGGGGGGGGGGTTTGTTTTGTTTTTGTTTTGTTTTGTGTTCTTTGGCTGCTCCCTTATTAAATAGCTTCCTGTTCTTGTTATACAGGTTCATTATTTTCCTTAACTCTGAGTTTATGAGATATGGTTTTTCTTTGTACACATTTTCTTCAACTCTCTGCATTCTCTGTTTCTGTGTTCCCTTTCTGTTTCCTTTTTATTTTTCTGTAAGACGTTTTCTCAGATGTCTGGGGACCCTTGACTATTTAAGAACAAGGTGCTAAAAAGTTGAATGGATGGTCTAGATCCATGGTCATGACTTTCTGTGTGGTAGGCTTTACCATGGGATGACTTAAAGATGACTTGTTGGCTTTCTGTTAGGGATCTTGGACTGTGGGCTTTTGCTGTTGGTTTAGGTGAGCTTCTCTGGGGAGGATCTTCCATTTTCTGAGGTGGTAGTGGGGATAGTGGGGGTGATGGTAGATGAGGAGGTGATGATGGTGGAGGTAATAGTGAAGGTAGTGTTGGTGATGCTGCAGGTGATGGAGGTGGTGGATATTGTGGTGGTGATGGTGAAGGAGATAGTGGAGGTGGTGATGGTGGTGGTGAAGGTGTTGATGGTGGTAATGGTGGTGGTGATGGTGTTGGTGATGCTGGAGGTGATGGGGGTGGTGGATATGGTGGTGGTGATGGTGAAGGAGAGAGTGGATGTGGTGATGGAAGAGGTGATAGTGGAGCTGATGATGGTGGTGGTAAGTGTGGAGTAAATGAGTAAATCTGGTTGCCAGTGTTCTGGGAGCAAGTCAGGAAGGGGGTAGAAAGGTCTTCAAGATGTGGACTTCTCAGATAGATCTCTTGTCCTGGCTCTGGTTCTCCATCTCAGCTGGCCTCATGACCAAGAGGTCAGAGTCCCTCTGGTTCAACATCTGCAGACTCTAAACCTGCTTATTTAGGAGTGGGCAGTTGCCTGCCATCCAGGGATGAGGAGGGAATCTAAATCTGCTTCTCATTTCCCCACATCCCTTCTTATAAGAAATTAGGTCTTAGATTTTTTCTAATTATTTTCTAATTATTTTTCTAATTATTACTCAACAGTTTCCTTTTCTGCCTCTAAAATTTGTGGACATTCTTTTTTTGCAGTAACCTCTCACCTGTTTTTTTTGTCCTTGTAAGTTTATCCTTTAAAATAGTCTTTACTGTCATGTAATGGAGTCCTGAGAAGAAGCCAAGGCAAATATCTGCATTCATTTTCCCATAATAACTAGAAACTGCCTGGCATTTTCAATGACCCCAATATTCTCAAAAAGTAAGTATCATGGGCACGTGGGTGGCTCAGTTGGTTAAGTGTCTGCCTTGGGCTCAGGTCATGTTCCCAGAGTCCTGGTTGAGCCCCTCATCAGGTTCCCTGCTCAGCGGGAAGTCTGCTTCTCCCTCTCCCTCTGCTCCTCTCTCCACTCATGCTCTCTCTCTCTCTCTCAAATAAATAAATAAAATCTTTTAAAAAAAGTATCATTCTCTATTCTATTAAGTCCTTTCCATATGTCAGTTAGTTCTATCTAATTTATTTCTCAGTTACATAAAGAAATGAAATGTTTAATTTGTGGTTGTCTTCTTAAAAACATAATACTGAGATGTAATTCAGACATCACAAAATTCACCCACCAAAAGTATGCAATTAACAGCTTTTTAGTATAGTCACAGATTTGTGCAACCATCACCATGACCTACTTCCAAAACATTTTCACCAGTCACCCTCCAAAAAATCCAGCACCCCTTAGCTATTACACCCCACCCCTCAATCTGACCATTCTCCCAACCCTAAGGAACTACTGATATACTTTCCTTTGTATAGACTTTCCTCTTCTCGGCATTTTCTATAAATGGAATTACACAACATTTTGTTCTTTCTGCCTGGCTTCTTTAACTTAGCATAATGTTGTCAAGGTTCATTCATTTTCTAGTATGATCAGGACTTCTTTCCTTTTTATGCAGAATAATATTCTATTGTATGGATAGACCACATTTTATTTATCCACCTACCAGTCAAAGAATACTTGAGTTGTTTTCATTTTTGGGCTATTATGAGTAATGCTGTTATGACCATTTGTGTATCTTTTGCTTAATTTTATTTTAAATGGTACTATTTTGTATTATAGGCTGCTGTGCAGTAGAATCATTTGTATAGTTTTAAAAATTCAGATGCCTGAGTTCTACTTCAGACCTGAATTACTGGGGAGAGGCCCAAGGATCTTCATTTTTAAAAGTTATTATTATTATTTTTTAAAGATTTTATTTATTTATTTGACAGAGAAAGACACAGCGAGAGAGGGAACACAAGCAGGGGGGAGTGGGAGAGGGAGAAGCAGGCTCCCCGCTGAGCAGGGAGCCCGATGCGGGACTCGATCCAGGGACTCCAGGATCATGACCTGAGCCGAAGGCAGTCGCTTAACCAACTGAGCCACCCAGGCGTCCCATTTTTAAAAGTTCTTTGGTTGATTCTGATGCACACTTCTGTTTAGCAACCACTAAACTAGGGACTCATTTAAATATTCATGTATGTGCCTCTCTAAAATGAATGTGATACCATATTTGCTTTAGTTAAAAAATTCAAACATTACAGAGCAACTGTAAGGTCACTTTGCTTTCTTCCCTCCCTGGGGACCATCAACATTGTTGCAGGATTACGAGGTTCTTGTCTCACCTTTAGAGAAAGAAAAAGCTCTTTAAAGTGAGAGTGGTCCCAAATGGGTTGCCACTGAGGGTTTTTAGTGGCAGTTTTTCATTGAAAACTTGACCAGGAAGCTTGTGGCCTTGAGATTCTCACGCCATCTTGGTTTGAACAAGGACTATTGATAACATCCTTAATGACTTACTTCTTTGAGGTCTGGTCATTTTCTATGATTACAATGTAGCTGCCAAAGAAAAATATTCCCTCACTTCTGGGGCCAAGTGGTCCGGTCTATTTCCTTATCTCTTGTTCACTCTGGCTTAGCTTCTGCCTGCCAGGAATAGTCTCAGAGCCCAGCCAGGGGCCCTCTACCTCTCCCTGCCTAGAACTTAACCCTTTCCTTACTCAACATCATGAATTAAAAAAAACTCGATATAAAACTATATATATAAACTGTATATTTATCTCCACAAGCAATGCATATGTTGCTTTGTAATTTTAATGCCTGATTGGTATCACATTTTTAAGAATGTTTTATAGCTGGCCCTTTAAAAAACAACATTATGCTTTGAGACATATCCATACTAATATATATAAATTTGTTTCAGCCTCTGCTAAGTTTTATCCCATTTAAAAAATATCTAATTTCAGTTTTTATATCCTGTCCTGATCTGTGCCTAAGTCCTGTCATATTGCATGAAATTCTCTTTAACTAGTGGAAGAAAGGGCTGGCCATGGAATTATAATATCCAGCCTAGAGAGAGCTAAGAGACTGTCCAGTCCAGATTCTTCTCTTCCCAGAGGACGGGCTTGAAGTCTACAGGATTTACACAGATATTCTGCTAATTAGCAGCACAGACTGTTCTAGAACCTCTGGTATTGTCAGCATTGCTTGGATTCGTGGGGAAAGTTCCTTAAAGTGTCCTTTGGGAAGACAGACACTTGATTTATGGAAATGATACTATTTGTCACAGTGTCATTTTGTAGTAAACAACATCGTGGATAAGTATCAGCAAGGAAATTAATCTCACCCTAAAAATAGACACTCTTGACAATTACATAGAAAATGTATGCTATAAAATGATATTAAGTATCATACACAGCATTTTTGCTTTTGGAATATTGTTCTTGTCTAAGGCAGGCTGTAGGGGGCCAAGTCTGAGGCCTGTTTTCCCCAAGAGGGCTTTGCTAGTAAACACTGGCTCCATAAATGCAACTTTAGTTCTTTAAAACTATCTGGTCAGATCTGATTAAATGAGCATCCTTGTTAATAGCACACTCCAGGCAAGGCTTTGGTTCCATACCCGGTTTCTACTTATGTCCTGGCAACAAGGAATACCTATCCTTATGGAGCCTAGACAAGTAACTATATTGCCTTGAAACACAGAAAGACTTGAGAATTTTCCAGTTCTGAAGGGGTCAGGCAGAGAGAATATCACTTACAAATGTGTCATTTCAACGTACAAAAATAGAGTCTGCTACATTGTTGTGATTTATAAAAAGCTTAAGAGGAAAGACAGAGGGCTTCCTTATATATCCAGAAAATAGGACATTAAAATAATATCAACAGTATTCCAAACAAAAACTATACTCATCCTTCCCCGATTCATTGAGTTCTATGTAATTAATTCTCGTTCTGCTGGATCTGGGGTTGGTAGCCTCATGAATCCATCTGCTTCCCAGCTAGAGTTCTGGAAATCCTGACTCAGTCCACTGGTATGGCCTCAATATCTTTAAGTGTTGCCATCAGAGGCCTATACTCCGAAGTATCTGGCATATAATCCTTTTCTCAGGGGCTCTGGGTCATCCTATGTGGAAGGTGAAGCAGTCTGGCTTGTACTGGACTGCGAAAGCTTTCAGGGAAGCAGCAGAATAAAACAAGCTGAGAAAAATATCTGTCGATGACAAAAGACTTAAAATAACTGTGGCTAATTTTTTAACTGATAATTTTCAAAGGTGAAAGACTTTATGCGGATTATAACAAGAATAATGCACCTGATATGAAAATGTGGTTGTTTCTGTGGCATGCGAAACAAAATAATGAAGTCAGTCCAAAAAGTTTTAGACAAAATATCTATAAACGTAATCACTAAGCCTGTTTTCAAAGACAGCAAACATTTTATCTTATTTGTAAAAAAAATGGATGAATAGAGGAAAACTCTTGATATAACATAATTATCCAGAAACATACTACACCATGAATATACCAAGCATATGTCCCATGAAAGATACCATGAATGCCAAGCACATTCTCACCATATATGGTAGGAATATATCAAGAATAGCAAGTAAAGGGGCGCCTGGGTGGCTCAGTTGGTTAAGCGACTGCCTTTGGCTCAGGTCATGATCCTGGAGTCCCGGGATCGAGTCCCACGTCGGGCTCCCTGCTCGGCAGGGAGTCTGCTTCTCCCTCTGACCCTCCTCTCTCTCAAATAAAATCTTAAAAAAAAAAAAAAAAAAAGAATAGCAAGTAAGGAGAGTCAGTAGGTCTGGACCAGGCCCTAAACACCTATATATTAATACAACTATATGAGTAGGTGATGGGAATCCCTAGGTGAAAACTACTGTTCTAGAACATGCTAGATGGAGATGAAAAAAGTAAAGATATGAAAAGTAAAGCAAATTACTGAAGTTATGATTGATAACCTATCCTATGGTTGTCAAATGTGAGGCAAGGAAGCATGAGGATCAATGTCTTTTTAAGATTTTATTTATTCATTTGAAAGAGAGAGAGAGGCAGGAGGAGAAGGAGAGAGAGAAAATCTGCCGTAGACTCCCTGCTGATGCACGGAGCCCAAGGAGCCCGTCTTGGGGCTGGATCCCATGACCCGTGAGATCATGACCTGAGCCAAACCGAGAGAGACTTAACCGACTGAGCCACCTAGGTGCTCAGGATCAATATCTTTTATACATTATTTTGGTCAGGGGAATATTATTAAGATATCAATGGCAAACATCTACTCATATGTGTAATTAGATTTCCTCTGGCTGATAGAGTTGAGGACAGTCATGCCCATGTTAGAGCATTATGTTTGCAGAACGCCGTGGGGGTGACTACTGGGTGTCAGAATCTCTACATGCCAGGGAGCACTGTCCTTCTCACTGCAGCTGTCCCGGGAAGTTCTAACGTTCCTGACAGCAACGCCACAGACATGGCTCAAAAGGCTTCTTTCCCATCCCCCTGGGGGAGTCATGCTGCAACCTCTTGGAAGGTGGATTTGCTCTTTGGACACATCCAAGTCTGATGAAGGGTGCACAGATGATCTAACTGCATCAGGGAAATTTGGGCCCCGATTAATGCATGATGAAGAGTTTTGATACTCGTTTTCTGGTGTGATTAGTGAGCGCCTGTTGAAAGCAATTTTGAGTAATGGCAAAAATATCTAGTAAGTGCAACATTTCCCAGTAACCTGCGGGAGGAAGGCCAACCGAGCAGCTGACCCCAGCGCCTTCCACGGAAGGGGCATGAATGAGGAAGCCAGAGGAGACCTGGAGAAACATTCCAGGGGCTCCGTAAGACGGCCGAGTCTGGAGCACGAGCACCTGTTCTGGGATCTGCTCATTTGAAACTGCAAGCTGAACAACAGACAGGGGACACAGGTGAGGCCCGATCGTTGTTCTGGGAGCTCAACAGGAGCAAACACATCAAACGTGAACTCAAACACAGCGAAGTAGAAACCCTGCGTGAAAGCCAGGGGTCTGGAGTTTGGACACGGGAGACCTGACATGTGAATAACAGGAGTTCCAGAAAGAACAGAAGGCCTGAAGGACGAGAAGGAGTAAGTGTAGAGATAGGGGAGGGCCTTCCGCTTGAAGATGCTGCGGCCTCTTGTCTCACGACCATGCAGGAGAACCCAGCAGAGCTGTCTGAGGGCCAGAAACTAGGGAAGAACGCTCGGAAGATGGGAGGCAATAGTGCTGAATTGAAGGGGGAAACTAAGGCCCAGGCCCTGCCCAGGTGGGAGTGGCTCCCAGCGCTCTCCCCGCCCCCACGAGGTGTGTTCCAGCCACAGGAGGGCCCGGGGTAGGGGCTGGGGTGCTGTGGAGCAGCCTGGAGGGTGGAGTACTCTCCCCCACCTGCATCCTGCCCTCAGCCCCGCAGCGGGCAGTGGTCAGCGGTCAGCAGAGCTGCCTGTCCCTGGGCGGGGCGGGGTGTGATCTGAGGGGCGGGGAGGCAGGTGGGCCCCAACCGGCTCCTCCCCAGAGGGTCGGGGAGAAGGGTGGACACTGGCAGTCAGCCCCAACCCGGGCTGCAGGTCAGGAGCCCCTGGGGAGCTGTTAATGCTGTAGGATGCCAGGACTACCTCCAAGATCAGTTAAGCCAAAATCTCTGGGAGGGGAGCTTCCAGATGAATTTAATGTACCGCTAGGGTTGAGAGCCACTTCTGTAAAGGAAAAGACTGTAATAATTCTGACATCAAGAATTTTAAACTATACTGGAAAAATCCAGGAGTTGTGGAAGGGCATATGTGAAAAAGGACTTAGGTGAAACTATCCATATGGATGGGGAATATGGAGAAAAGGAAATTCAGGTGTTCTGAAGGTCTCATTTTAATTGGAGGAAGGCAGGTAAGCCATTTTGATGGGGATCTTATGTGTTATAGAATTGTGATATATTAATAGAGAACTTTACATTTTATGAGTAGGAAACTAAGCAGCAGTGAAATAAACCATTTCAGAACATTTAGATGAACAAGGTAGAGGGCAGAGCTGAAGAAGACAGAATGGAGAGACGTGAGCCAGCAAAATAAGGAAAGGAATAGCGTGGGAGAAGACAGATGAATAATGAATAATGAATTAATATGGCAGAAGGAATTGAACTAACTACATCAGTGTTCTAATAAATTTGAAAAGGCTGAAAGTTCCTGGCCACCCACCCAGTCCCGCAAAAAGAAGGAAAACAGAAGAAAAAGGACAGTCAGTTTAGATTCTTGCATAGCTATTCCACAGCTGATGAGAGAGGGGTGTTCAGATCTCCAACTAGGATTGTGAGTTGTCTCTTCCTCCCTCTAATCCTGCCAGTTTATGCTTTTTATAGTTTAAAACTCTATGGTTGGGCACATTCGTACTGATGAGTTTTAGGACTTCCTAATGGACTATTTTTATCATTACCAGATGTCTCTCTTTTTTTTTTTTAGAGAGAGAGAGAGAGCGAGAGAGAGCATGAGTGGAGGTGAGGGAGGGGCGGAGGGAGAGGAAGAGAGAGAATCTGAAGCAGGCTCCATGCCCAGCACAGAGCCTGATGCAGGGCTTGATCTCACCACCCTGAGATCATGACCTGGGCTGAAATCAAGAGTCTGACACTTAACCGACTAATCCACCCAAGCATCCCCTGGTGTCACCTTTTTAGTCTCTGGTAATACTCTTTGTCTTTCTCTCTTTCCATCATGATATTAACAAACCCACTCCAGACTTCTGCTTACCATTTGCGTGGTATATCTTTTACTGTCTTTTCACTTTCAACCTACCTGTGCTTTTATTTTTATTCTGTGTCTTTGCAGACAACGTAGAATTGGCTCCTGTGCATTTTCATTCAGTCTGACAATCCCTGTGGTCAATTGTACCAGTTAGTCCATTAACTTTTAAGTAATCATTGAATTGATTTTGTTTAGATTTATTATTATTATTATTTTATTATTTGTTTTTCTCTTTATGCCCTTCCTTTTATTCCTTTGTTCGATGCTATGTTGTTTTCTTTTAGGTTGAGTGTATTTTAGGATTCCCTCTCTATCTATTGGATTTTTAGCCTCACCTCTTTGAACTATTTTATAGTGGGTTGCTCTAGTGACTGTAGTGTATGGTGTTAGTGTTTCACAGTTTAGAGTTAGTATTGCACTGAATATTTTTTTTAAAGATTTTATTTGAGAGAGAGAGAGCGAGAGAGATAATGAGTGGGGGGAGGGGCAGAGGGAGAAGCAGACTCCCAGCAGGGAGCCCGACATGGGGCTCCATCCCAGACACTTAATTGACTGAGCCACCCAGGCATCCCAGTCTTATGTATTTTACAGAAAGAAAGAGGAAAAAGAATCTTTTCTGTTTACCCAGATATTTAAAAAAAAATTCTGATGCTTTTTATTCTTTCTGAAGAATCAAGTTTCCATCTAGTGCCATTTCTCTTTGTCCCAAAGAACTTACTTTAGCTTGCACATTGTTCTGTAGTGCATGTTTGCTGGCAGCAAATTCTCTTAGTGTTCGTTTATCTGAAACTGTCTTGGCTTTCATTCAGGAATGTTTTTGTTGAGCATAGAATTCTTAGTTGGTGGTTATTCTTTCAGCACTTTAAATGTGTTTTTTGATTCTGTCTTGTGGTCTCTATACTTCTGATGAGACATGAGGATTCTTTGAATCCTTGTTCCCTGTATGCAATATGTAATTTTTCTCTGGCCCCTTTGAAGATGTTCTCTTTGGCTTTGGTGTTCAGCCATTTGATTGTGTTGTGCCTAAGCATGGTTTTCTTTGTATTTATCTTTATTGGGGTTTGCTGAGATTCTAGAATCTGTAAAAATATGTCTTTCACCAAATTTAGGAAAATTTCAGCCATTATATTTTCAAATATAATTTCTGCTCCATTTACTCTCATTTCTCCTTCTGGAATTCCAATTACATATATGTCAAACCTTTTGTTATTATTTCATACTTCCCTGAGGCTTTTTTCACTTAAAAAAAAAATCTTGTTTCTGTCTGATCTTCAAATTAGATGATTTCTATTATTAATTATTTATTTATTAGAGAGTGCAAGCAGGGAGGGGCAAAGGGAGGAGAGAGAGAGGAATCTTAAGCAGGCTCCACACCCAGCATGGAGCCCAATGCAGGGCTTGATCTCATGACCCTGAGATCATGAGCTAAGCTAAAACCAAGAGTCACACTCAGCCAACTGAGTCACCCAGGTGCCCCTAGATGATTTCTATTGAGCTATCTTTATGTTCATTTATTTTTTCCTCTGTCATCTTCATTCTGCATTCTGCATCCTGTCTAGTGAGTTTTTTACTTCAGATACTTTTTTCAGTTCTAGAATGTTCTATGTGTTCAATTTTTATAGTTTTTCTCTACTGATGAACAATTTCCAATTGTTTCATCATTGCAAGCATATTTTCCTTTACTTCTTTGAGCATGAGTGTAATGATTGTCTTGAAATCCTTGTCTGCTAATTCCAACATCTGGGTCCTTTCAGAGATTGTTTCCATTTATTGTTTTTTTCTCTTGAGGATGGGTCATATTTTCCTTGTTCTTTATATGTCAAGTATTTTGGGTTGTGTCTTAGATGTAGTGAATGTTGGGTTGTGCAGACTGTATTTTGTTCCATTCTTCTGAAAAATATTGACTTTTTTTTATTCATAGACATTTACTTTGTGGGACTCAAACTGCAAACTCTATGTAGCAGCTAGTGAGCAGCTCAAATCTCAGCTGAGTTATTTGTTCTTTAGCTGAACCAGTCCCATGCATGGGTGGTTGGGGGCTTAGCTGGAGATTTTGGCAGAATTCATAAGCAGAATTTGGGGCTCCCTCTCTCTTGTCCAGGTTTCTGTCCTCATTTCCTGGTAGCTATGGTTGCCCCAAGTTCTGTTTCCTGATTCTTCAGGCAAAAATGCCTGAGTTTTCTGTTGTGGTTTTATCTCCCCCCATAAGATTTGCTTATTCTCAGACTTAAGCCCCCAAAACAGTAACTCACTCAGTGCCATTGTCATCTTTCTTTTTTAAAAACCATCTTTTTTTTTTTTTTTTAAGATTTTATTTATTTATTTGACAGAGAGAGAGACACAGTAAGAGAGGGAACACAAGCAGGGGGAGTGGGAGAGGGAGAAGCAGGCTTCCCGCGGAGCAGGGAGCCCGATGCGGGGCTCGATCCCAGGACCTGAAATCATGACCTGAGCCGAAGGCAGACGCTCAACGACTGAGCCACCCAGGCGCCCCTTTTAAAAACCATCTTAGCCATTTCTAAGTGTATAGTTCAGTAATGTTAAGTATATTCATATTGTTGTGCAAAAGATCTCTAGAACTTTTTCACTTTGCAAAACTAAAACTCTGTACTCACCCAACTCCCAAGTTCCTCCTTTCCCCAGTCCCTGGTAACCAACATTTTACTTTCTGTTTCTTTTTTTTTTTTTTTTTTAAGATTTTATTTATTTATTTGAGAGAGAGAGAATGAGAGAGAGCACATGAGAGGGGGGAGGGTCAGAGGGAGAAGCAGGCTCCCTGCCGAGCAGGGAGCCCGATGCGGGACTCGATCCAGGGACTCCAGGATCATGACCTGAGCCGAAGGCAGTCGCTTAACCAACTGAGCCACCCAGGCGCCCTTACTTTCTGTTTCTATAAATTTGATTATTTTAGATATCTCATATAAGCAGAATCAAACAACATTTGTCTTTTTGTGAGTGGCTTATTTCATTTGACTAGCATAATGCAATCAAGGTTCATCTGTGTTGTGGTATGAGACAGGATAACTTTTCTTTTTAAGGCTGAATAATATTCCATTGTATGTATGTTCATTCATTCATTCATGGACATTTGGATTATTTCTGCTTCTTGGCTATTGTGAATAATGCTGCAATGAACATGGATGTGCAAATAATTTTTTATCTGTCAAATGTCAAGTCCCTCTTGAATCTTTTTGCTTTGGCTCATTTTCCTCTTATTTTTTCTTCTCTTTGGCTCTCTTATTTGTTTGTTTGTTTTTCAAAGTATGTTCCACATCCAACATGGGGCTTAAACTCACAACCCTAGATCAAGACTTACATGCTGTACTGACTGAGCCAGCCAGGTGCCCCTGTTTGTTTCTTTTTTTAAATTCAGAATTTGTAGTCATTATCTGTTGGAAGGTTGGGTTCAAAAGGAGAGTTCTTGGCTGTAATGGAATTGGAATTGACAGTAAAATTGGATTTTATTTTATTTTATTTACTTATTTATGTATTTACTTTAAAGATTTTATTTATTTATTTGACAGAGACACAGTGAGAGAGGGAACACAAGCAGAGGGAGCGGGAGAGGGAGAAGTAGGCTCCCCGCTGAGCAGGGAGCCCGACACGGAGCTCCATCCCAGGACCCCAGGATCATGACCCGAGCCGAAGGCAGACGCTTAATGACTGAGCCACTCAGGCACCCCAAAATTGGATTTTAACAAAGATGAGCCATATGTTAATTATGAGAACATAATAAAACAATCATTTAAAGAAAACTTGAAATAAAGGGATGAGTATACAGCAGGCATATACAAACAACAAAAAAACTGGAGTGGCTTTAATGATATCAGATAAAGAGGAATTCAAGACCAAAAGCGTTAACTAAGTGAAAAGGTATTATATAATGAAAAATGATAAAAATCTATGAAGAAAATACAGTAGTCATGAATCTTTATGGATCATGCTACATAGCAATCAAATACATAAATCAAAAACTCCTAGAAATACAATGAAAACTTGTGAAAAACATATCTTTTAATAGATACATTGTACTTATTACTTATCAGGTACTATTTTAAGCACACACAAATATAATTAGAAACTTAATAGATGTATATAGGATATACATATGCGTACACACAAGAATAACAATATATTAGATAGATATTGATAAAATATATTGTTCCCTGAACTTATTAAAACAATTTCCACAGCTATCATATACTTGGTCACAAAGAAAACCTTCATAAATTTCAAAAGGGGATGATTTTACAGACTATATTCTTATCCCAAATACAGAATTACAATCTGAAAGAAAAATATCATGGAAACTTGAGAAATAAATATATACCATTTCAAATAACCTCATATCCAGAAGAAAATAAAACTGATATTATAGGGGCACCTGGATGGCTCAGTCAGTTAAATGTATGATTCTTGGTTTCAGCTCAGGTTATGATCTCAGGGTCGTGAGTTCTAGTACTGTAACGGGCTCCATGCTGGCCATGGAACCTGTTTTTAAAAAAAGGATTGTCCAGAGCATTTGGTTTCCTGGTGCTCCTAAAATAAATATTCAGTTTAAATAATTAACAACAGGAAAACAAAATAAAAATGTAGACAGTATGAACCAATAAAAAGAAAAGCCAAAATCAGTTAAATACAAATGAGGGAGAAAGTTTGTGTCTTTGTGCATATGGACATGCATATGTACATATATATGTATGATTTGAATAAATGTAATTTGAATACATATATATGTAATTTGATTATATATAATTTTAACAGAGAAATGAAATAGATGAAACCCCTGACCAGTTGATATATTACTTAGAATACTTTCAGTTTTACTTAGATCAATTCCTATTATAAGTACAGAGGGGAAAAGTCTAAATAAAATGTTAGCAAACTGTATAATGCAAAGCAGAGTTTATTCTATTAACATAATTAGTTACATGAACTGATTAATGGAGTAAACCCATATGATTGCTTCCATGAATACCAAGGAGATATTTGATACAGTACTTCAGACATTCCTAGTTAAATTTAAAATGGATTAAAATATAAATAGGAGGAAACTAATTAAACATGATAAAAACCAATTATCAAAAGGCAGCTGTGTCACAATGAATCATGACATGTTGAATCATTTCTATTACAGTTGGAGGCAAGATAGGCAAGCCTGTAATCACTATATTATTAAACTTTGTTTTAGAAGCTGTAGTTATTATAGTCATGTAGGAAAGTAAAATGTATCATGTATATGTAATACATGTGAAATTTAAAAATTATTTGTATGTGATGTAATTGTACACCTAGAAATCTCAAGACACTCCAATAAAATCTATTAGAATTAATAAGAGTTTATGACATTTCTACGACCCAGAAATAGCACTACTGGGTATTTACCCCAAAGATACAAATGTAGGGATCCGAAGGGGTACATGCACCCTGATGTTTATAGCAGCAATGTCCACAATAGCCAAACTATGGAAAGAGCCAAGATGTCCATCGACAGATGAATGGATAAAGAAGATGTGGTGTTACACACACACACACACAAACACACACAATGGAATATTATGCAGCCATCAAAAGGAATGAAATCTTGCCATTTGCAACGACGTGGATGGAACTGGAGGGTATTATGCTGAGCAAAATAAGTCAACCAGAGAAAGACATGTATCATATGACCTCACTGATATGAGGAATTCTTAATCTCAGGAAACAAACTGAGGGTTGCTGGAGTGGTGAGGGGTGGGAGGGATGGGGTGGCTGGGTGATAGACATTGGGGAGGGTATGTACTATGGTGAGCGCTGTGAAGTGTGCAAGACTGTTGAATCACAGATCTGTACCTCTGAAACAAATAATACATTATATGTTAAAAAAAAAAGAGGAGATAGCAGGAAGGGAAAAATGAAGGTGGGGAAATCGGAGGGGGAGACGAACCAGGAGAGATTATGGACTCTGAGAAACAAACTGAGGGTTCTAGAGGGGAAGGGGTTGGGGGGATGGGTTAGCCTGGTGATGGGTATTAAAGAGGGCACATACTGAATGGAGCACTGGGTGTTATATGCAAACAATGAATCATGGAACACTACATCAAAAACTAATGATGTAATGTATGGTGATTAATATAACATAATAAAAAAATAAAGAGTTTATGACATTTCTGGATAAAAGAAAAACATAAAAATTAGTAGCTTTTGTATCAACAATAATGGATAGGAAGTTAAAATGTAAAAATCAAATCTCATTCACAAGGGTGATAAAAATCCATAAAGTATTGAGGAATAAATTTATCAAGAAGCATATAGATCTTCATATTATAAAGAACATAATTGTATTCTGAAGGACTTCCACAAATACTAAAGCAATAGAGAGACCTACAATGTGTCTGGATAGGATGACTTCACAATAAGAAGTGAAAATTTTCTAAACTAATAAATATGTTTAATGCTATTTTATTTTTTAAAGATTTATTTATTTATTTTAGAGAGAAAGAAAGCACAAGTGGGAGGGGCAGAGAGAGAGGGAGAGAGAATCTCAAGCAGACTCCATCCTGAGCATGGAGCCCCATACAGGGCTTGATCTCACAATCCTGAGATCATGATTTGAGCCAAAACCAAGAGTCAGATGCTTAACCAACTGTGCCACCCAGGCGCCCCTATTTAATGTTACTTTAACCAAAAGCTTATTTTTAAAAATTTGACACTAAGAAAAATGACCTTAAAATTTATTGGAATAATAAATGTCTGAGGAGAGCCAAGAAAATTTTATTTTTTATTTTTTTAAAAAGATTTTGTTTATTTATTTGACAGAGAGACAACGAGAGAGGGAACACCAGCAGGGGGAGTGGGAGAGGGAGAAGTAGGCTTCTGGCGGAGCAGGGAGCCCGATGCGGGGCTCGATCCCAGGACCCTGGGATCATGACCTGAGCTGAAGGCAGACGCTTAACCACT
Source organism: Mirounga leonina (assembly GCF_011800145.1). NCBI lineage: Eukaryota > Metazoa > Chordata > Mammalia > Carnivora > Phocidae > Mirounga > Mirounga leonina. The sequence goes on from NW_023270515.1 coordinate 1,177,009, forward strand.
GAGCCATTCAGGCACCCCAAGCCAAGAAAATTTTAAAAAAGACTTTGTGTAGCAACTTGCCTTTCTGAATATTAAAATTCATATTAAAAGCTACACTGGTAAAAGCAGTATGTTGGCATGGGAACTGATAAATATATTCATGGATATGTCTATATATTCATATATAAAATAGTGTATTAACAGATCCAAATATATACATAAAACTTAATAAATGACAAAAACGTCTTAATTAAATGGGAAAATGATGGTATATAAATAGTACAGACATACTTTGCTGTTTACCTGGATGAAAACAGAGCCCTAGAGGGATTAAGGCTCTGGATGTTCATAACTAATATAAATTAACAGCACTGAATTTCAGAGAATAAAAATTAGATAAATTTATTTTTATAAAATGCTAAAAACTGAAAAACAAAATTTATAATAATTTATAGACTAAAAATAAAAGTTGTAACCTGACAAATAGCCAATATTTCTATTATATAAATAACCTCTAAAAATTGACAATAAAAGACAAACAACTCAAGTAAAAAGGGGCAAAACATACGAAGGCAAGTATGTGGACAGGAACATAAGTGGCTAAAACTCATGGAAAATATGCTTTTCTCTTCTAGTAATTAGGAAAATGAAAAGAAAAACAAAATTACATATTCTCCAACACGTTGGCAGAGATAAAAAAGAGCAATCATCTTTATTGGTCATGAGGTTATATAAAGGAAAAGAGGACATTCATTTATTTACTATGGAATATGAATTACTACAGTTTATTTTTTTGGCAAGAAATCTAATAAAGAACCCATCATTTTATTCAGGTTAATATAGTGTTGTTTATAGAAGTACAAACATATAAATTCTGAAAAACCATCAGCTGGGAAATATTTGATTAAATTATATATTTAATATTCAGCAGGTATTTAAAAAAATGAGGTTAGAAACATCTGAATTAACTTGGGCAAATGTCCATGATACATTAAGCTAAAAAATCAAGTTGTGCCCTGTGTTCCCATGTCTATTTAAAAAAACACAAAAATAAAACAAAAATAGCAACCAACCAAAAACAAAAAAACCAAAAAAAACCACCAAACCAGCCTGTATGTATGTATTAGGATAGATTTAGGTACATATCAAAATTTTAATATTGGTTATTATAGGAGCAGGGCACTAGATGGTGTGTCTATGGTTTAACTGCCTTTGTAATACAAGTAATTGATCTCCCCCTAATTTTATTGAGATATAATTTACATGTAACATTGTATTAGTTTCAGATGTACAACGTAAGGATCTGATGTATGTATATATTGTGAAATGATTACTATAATAAGTGGACATCCATCACCTCACACTGTTACAAAATTTTTTCTTATGATGAGAAAAATAGCTTAATATTTTAGAAGGTTGGCAACTGTGGATAAGTCCAAAGAGCATGAAGTAGGAGGTGTAGACCTAATCCCACCCCTAACTTGCAATGTGACACTTTCTGCCTTGATCTTCTCATCTCTCATGTGTGAGTGGTTGTAACCACCCTACTGGTCAGGCTACAGTGTTGTTGTAGAGATAAAATGAGGGATGAAGACAAACATAATTTGAATAGTTGAAAGATGTTGAAATGCAAGCTATTATCCTTAAGAAAATTCTCAAACATTCTCAATTTATATGATGCAGGTGACAAAATCATCTGAGGAAGCATCTTCCCTTCCCAATGGCGATGTAGTGGGAGAGGTACAGGGCAGCACGGAGGTAAGAGTTAGTATCTTGAACCATCTTCCCCCAGACTAGCTTCCTCAGAGTGTCTACTTGGTTCTCATTTTTCTTTTTCTTTTTTTTTTTTAAAGATTTTATTTATTTATTTGAGAGAGAGAGACAGAGAGAGAGCATGAGAGGGGGGAGGGTTGGGAGGGTCAGAGGGAGAAGCAGACTCCCTGCTGAGCAGGGAGCCCAATGTGGGACTCGATCCAGGGACTCCAGGATCATGACCTGAGCCGAAGGCAGTCGCTTAACCAACTGAGCCACCCAGGCACCCTGGTTCTCATTTTTCTGTCATTCTACTTTACATAGATAGAATATCTGTCTATCTATCTATCTATCTATCTATCTATCTATCTATCTATCTATCT
>NW_023270515.1:1179132-1193527 GCF_011800145.1 Mirounga leonina
TCTATCTATCTATCTATCTATCTATCTATCTATCTATCTATCTATCTACCTATCTATCATCTGTCATCCATCCACCCACCCATCATCATTCCATCTATTTATTCTCTATGTATCTTTGTATCTATCATCATCCATCATCCATCCATTTATTCTCTATGTATCTATGTATCTATCATCATCCACCATCCACCATCCACCATCCATCCATCATCCATCCATCCATCCATCATCCATCCATCATTCATCTATTATCCATCCATCATCCATCCATCCATCCATCATCCATCCATCTATCCATCTATTTCTTCACTATCTATCTATCCTCTATTATCTTTTCTTACTCTCTAAAATTATAAAGCCTACCTCCACTCAAGCAACAGAAAACAAACACTGCCTAAATATCAAATCCTTTGGAGTTCTCTTCATAAGCCTTCAATGGGTGAATTATAGCTCCTTATTAGTGCGTTTATTTCTCTACCATGCATATACATGATTCAGATCTATTGACTTACAACAGCAGGTCCAATGAGCAATATAGGGGGTTGGTGATTCTATACACTAGTAGCGAAGTGACCTAATAAATAGGAAATCTATGATTGCTTTTTTTATATATTGTGTATCCAAATAAAAAAACCATAGCATGTGTGGTTTGGTTTTTCCTTGAAAGCTTATCTAATGTTAATGATACTGTGGGTTTCCTTTATGACCAGGGAACAGAGAAGACTGAAGAGAGTGGAGAAAATGAGGCACAAAAAGAGGACAATGAAGATGCGGGCAATCTCGCCGAATCTCAAGAGAAGAATGTGAGTGTTTGCTTTTTGTACCATAGTTTCACTGGATTCAGGTTGAGAAGCATTAAAGCACCTCCAGGTGCCAGGAATCTTCCTGGGCACACTGAAGTGAGCATGGAAGCCAGGAGCTGAGGGTTCAGCCAGGGACGAAGCAGGGGGAAGTGTTCACTACTGTGGTCAAGGCAGGTTGAGGACTAAAAGGAAGCCAGAGGACCCTGAATCCAGGCCTGGAGGGACAGGCTAGACAAGGATTTAATAATCTGTAATTGTGTTGTTAGGGTTAGGTTAGGTTCAAGTTCTTCATAAAACAAGGGACCTTATCCCTTGGTCATGAGTAATGATGATTCCCAGCAAATGCCCACCAAGAGCACTGCTTACTGGGGACACAGAGGTAATGGAGTGGGACATTTTGTGGGAAGCCAGCAGGAGCTGGGGATAGAGCAGAGGCCTCGGGGAGGGAAACCCACACTCAATTCAGATCCAGTCATGGGACTATCAGCTGCTCCAAGGCCTGTGATCGAATTCTAAAGGGGTCCCAATTCAGGGGCCCCAGAATAAAGGGCAGGGGGAATATGGGAGGGCAGGGGAGACTGTAGTTCCACAATGGCCAAGCTGAGAGAATGGGAGATCAGATGGGCCACTTATTGAAGGAATTCTGAAAATGTAACTGGGAAGCCAGGTAAGGGGAGACAGTGGTGCACAGGGAGCTGAGCGGGTGGGGTCGCGGGCATCGGGCTGAGCCTCCCCTAGAGTTTCAGTGATCGTAATGCGTTGGGCCATTTGTAACAAAGACTGTTTACTGAACCATGATGGTTTGCATTTTTACCTATTTATGATTCTTTTTACCTATTTATTGATTCCAGGAGAGGGTGTAGACATCTGTTAAGATAGTTGGACTCTCATTCCCAGCAGATGGAATGTGGTTAGGAAGGGCCCTGTGGAAACGTGCTATGGGCATGTTGGGGTGGGCATGGGCATCAATTGGTCTGTATTATAAGGAATTTAAATCTGGAGGAGCCAGGGCAATAAATTCCTCATATTTAAAGATTGCTATCCCAAAGTGCTGATAATTTAAGACTCTTTGAAGTCTTTAGTTTGGAAGAAAGACAAGATCTTTAATCCTGACCTAGAAGTTAGATGGAGTTTCATGGCAGGCTGTATCATTCAGAAATAATAAATTTTAAATTAAATATAGTGGCAATTTCATTACCCTGTCATTTAAAAATCCATGTTTTTATAATGCAGACTTTACAGGAATTGCCTAGTGCCTTCTTTTATTTATTTATTTATTTATTTATTTATTTATTTATTTATTTGAGAGAGAGAGTGAGAGAGAGAAAGAGCACAAGAGGGGGGAGCGGGAGAGGGAGAAGCAGACTCCCTGCTGAGCAGGTAGCCTGATGCGGGACTCAATCCCGGGACTCCAGGATCATGACCTGAGCCGAAGGCAGTCGCTTAACCAACTGAGCCACCCAGGCGCCCTGCCTAGTGCCTTCTTATAGTATTATCGATTATATTTTTTGAAATCCAGTTTGCTTCCTGTAAGACAGAGAGACAAAGATAAGAAACATTACACCCCAATCCCTTTCTCTTGGGGACTGAGAGGAAAGTAAATTTTCATAACTACAGCAAAGATGGGTCTGCTTCCTCTTCTCAGCTACTGTTCAGAGAGGTGGTAAGCCATCAGGCCCGGGGTTCTCTTTGTTAGTATTTTTTTTTTTAATTGAGAACGCTTTACAAAGTAAATTATAGTCCTATAAATCCTGATAGGAATGAAAAAAAATCATTTTTGTTATTTTTGCCTGGGCTCTGATGAAGATATGACTAAGTAAAAGACATTTTAATTTTAGATGAATGTATTATTCACATTAATGATCAAAGTCATCTTCAACTCTTGAATAATATTTGTTCTACATAAAGATAGATTCTGACTTTTTCCTATTTGACAAGTGATCCATGCTCTTTGACTTACTTTAATTCAGTTATATAAGAAAGAAACCCCATGATACGTCGGTAGGATTACAAATGGCATAGTAACATGATTAGCTTTGGGACTGAATATATAGGAAAATGGATTGAAATTTGAAAAGGAGATGAAACTATCTGATATTTTGAATGGTTGCGTTTTGTACTTAAAGAACCTCCCATCCGCTTAAATGGTTTTTGGGTTTGTTCTTATTTTATTTATTTATTTATTTTTAAAGATTTATTTATTTGAGAGAGAGAGGGAGAGAGCAAGTGCACAGCAGGAGGGGCGGAGGGAGAGAATCTCAAGCAGACTCCCCGCTGAGCATGGAGTCCAACGTGGGACTCCACCTCATGACCCTGAGATCATGATCTGAACTGAAATCAAGAGTCGGACACTCAACTGACTGAGCCACCCAGGTGCCCCTTGGGTTTGGTTTTCAAGGTTAAGATGGGAAGGCCACCTAGGCTGTCATCACACCTTTCGGCCCACAGTTGCACTCAGGCTTAGATAGGCTAATTTGTAACAAAGAGAGAAGCCAATTAGATTTCTGTGTTTTACTTCTTTAAACACTGATTTTCAAAGTACTAGACACATCCTGCTGGGTTCTTCTAGATCTTACAGCTCAGATCAATCCAGTGCTTTTTAGATAAACTCTGGCCCTGTTGAAAACCGCCTGGAGGAGATTTCATGGGGTCTTACCTTGTGCTCCTCCTGGCCCCTTGTATTTGAACAGCGGGGCTCCCCCTGCTCCGTGGAAAATAGAAGGAATACAGTATCTGTGGGCTGCCATCTGGTTCCTAAGCCATGTGGCAAGAATGTCAGCTTCCTTTATTTGTCTAACAGCATGATATCTGCTTCACACCTCCACCTCATGCTGGCAGGACCTTCCGTCAGGGTGAGGGGCTGATGGGCGCTGGCCCTTCGACTGAGTCAGGCCCTCGGCCTCTGACGGAGCACAGCTGCTGCCCCTGCGGTCAGTGTCCCCCCTTCTGCCCCTCTGTCTCCAGTCTGGCTGCTTCCATCAAGATAACTCCAAGCCTAAGCTCCAAGCCCCCCCCTTTTTTAGGGACTGTCTAGCTTCATTGCCTCTCCTAGCTAGGCCAGGATCTTTAAAGCAAGGCCTCTCCTTTCTTCCCTAGGAGCCCAGAACCCCCACCAAACTGTGGCTCTCTTCTTGGAGTGTGGGAGGGGCAGTAACTCTACTCCGTCTCTAGTGTTGTGTGCCGAGGAATACAACCCATAGTTCATATCCTGGTATTCAGCCACACTAGGTACGACAAGGAATCCAAACGTACTTTCACCTTTCATTCTGAAATGATTGCAGACTTACAGGGACGTCGTTCAGAGCCCTGTGTGCCCTTCACGTGGCGGCGCCCTGTGCTGAGGTCTCCGATAGCCATGGAACAGTGTGGAAACCAGAACGTGCCCCCGCCGCCTCTCTATCAAACAGACTGCAGAGCTCAGTGTGCACCATTATTTCAGACCTTCCATTTGTGTGTTAGGACAGTTTTCGAGTGTATAGTGGTAGCCACGGCCGCTGGCGGCTGGTCGCGGTACACGGAGGGATGAGGCAGCTAAGTAATGTCTGGGCGTGATCTTGTTCTTCTAGCTATTGCACATGCTCACTCAGGACGTACTTGATGCCTTTTTATTTTATTTATTTATTTTTTAACGATTTTACTTATTTATTTGAGAGAGAGAGACACAGAGAGAGTGCAACCATGAGCTGGGGGAGCAGCAGAGGAAGAGGGAGAAGCAGGCTCCCAGCTGAGCAGGGAGCCAGACATGGGACTCGATCCCGGGACTCCAGGATCATGACCTGAACCAAAGGCAGATGCTTAACCGACTGAGCCACCCAGGCACCCCTTTGATGCCATTTTAATGGCCAGAAATATTTATCTAAGAATGTCACTCTTGATTTAAAAGCAAATCAGAGGTGGAGACAGAAACCATCACCTCCTGTAATGAAACGGACCTCCCCGACCACCAACCCAAGCGTCATGGCTCTCAAACACCAGATGCCAAGATGCATCTTACCCACATGCTGGTGGGTTGGGGGGCATTTGGGAGGCAGGACGGTGAACACGGGGGAGACTGTTCATTCCTGCCTGAGAAGACCTCCTATGTTGCTCCAGACCCCAGTAGAGAAGGGACTTTGTGGTCACCTTCCCTGCTGACCCGGGAGGGACAGGGGGCTAGGGAGGAGAGGCGGGCTTGTGAATGGTACCTGAGGAGGAAGGGAAGGAAGCAGAAGGTCACTTCAGCTCCAGGGCACACTCTGAGGAGGGCCTGCAGACTGGGGGCTTCGTGAGAACTTTATGGGAGACTGGACAGGTCGCAGCTTTGTGTTTGGTTTCCACTGAGGTGAAATTATTTTAAGTTGTGCTCCTTGCCAACTCAGTGGTCCTCTCCAAAACCTCTTAAGACCTTGGCTTGACTGACTACATGATTATGGCTTGTAAAGCCCACTCAGCTTCCTCCAAAACCGGTCCTGAGGAAAGTCGCTTTCTCAAGGGGCAGACGTTGGCTTAGGTCTTTGAGGAGCTGGTGAGTCTCAGGCTGGGTCCCTGCAGTGCCAGCAGATAGAGAGAACTCTGCCCTTGTCCCTGAGATTTCCAGCCATTCGGAGGCCATCTGCCCTCCTCAGGTCACTCTGGGCTGGCCCTCGGCTTCCTTCCACACCAGCCACCTGTCCTATCCAGCCACTGCCTGACACTCACCACAGCTGACACCTGTCCCTCATCCTGGCACTTTCTGTCTCTGCCGCCTGCCCCGCTGGCCAAGTTCCCAACCAGGATACCTGCCGGGGAAGGTTCTAAGACTACCTGCTTCGGACGCTTCCCCTGACTAACTTTATTATAGGAGCAGCAAGGTAAAATGATTTTAAGTTGTAGCTTTGTCAAGTGAATGATGCATAGCCTGTCCTAAGATTTGCAAGAGCTTAGCTCAACTGACCATGTGATCATAATGATCTTAAAAAACAAAACAAAACAAAACCTTTTTGCTGGTGTAATTATTTGCCAACCATAAAGGTCCATCTCAAGAATTGAATATGGATGACTTTTAAGGTTCTGTCCAATTCTGATATTTTATAATTCTGTGAGCTAAAGATGGAAGTTTAAATTCTATTTGTATAATATATCCCCCCCCACTCCTCCTATGAGGGATTCGAGGCAGAAGTCGCAAATATAAATGCATCCATTCAACATGTTATTGACAGCTTGTCTGCCCCCTGCCAGGCAGGATTCCGGGGGCTGGGGACAGAGCAATGAGAAAGACAGAGTCCCTGCTCCCACAGAGCTTATGTTCCAGGAGAGCTGGTGATGGTAACATCCGGGGTTCTTCAAAGTGGCTAAGTATTTCTATAAATACTCTGGGCAATTACTTTCCCCATTTAATGTCTCTTTTAAGAAATTAGGTCAATTCAGTGCAAGACTGTTGAATCACAGATCTGTACCTCTGAAACAAATATTGCAATATATGTTAAGAAAAAAAAAAGATAGCAAGAGAGGAAGAATGAGGGGGAATCGGAGGGGGAGACGAACCATGAGAGATGATGGACTCTGAAAAACAAACTGAGGGTTCTAGAGGGGAGGGGCGTTGGGGGATGGGTTAGCCTGGTGATGGGTATTAAGGAGGGCACGTTCTGCATGGAGCACTGGGTGTTATACACAAACAATGAATCATGGAACACTACATCAGAAACTAATGATGTAACGTATGGTGATTAACATAACAATAAAACATTTTAAAAAAAGAAAGTAAGATCAATTCAGATATGGATAGAGAGTCCTCGGTCCCTTGGTAATTGCTGCTGGCTAACCTGTCAAAGCTGAGACTTGCACTGATTCCTGTGGGACCCCCTACCATCCTCTAGCCTTGCTCTAAAACCCCATTTTTAGCAGTGTATTTCTTGTTAGTGCATTTGCTTCAGCTGAATACAGTTCATACAGATAATTGAACTTAGAAAAATGTGAAACTCTACGTAGCTGATAATTCTCTGTTGCATATTTTAATTTGATCTCATGTGGATAAGAGGGAAATTAATGTTCTTTGAGGTCCAAACAGTTACTAGCAGAGTGTATGTTCATTTATCTGGTCACTTAGCACATTTATTGAGCTTACACCTCGGTTCCAGACAGTGGCTGCATCCTGGAGATCCAAAAATGAATAAAGACACATGTCATGCCCCAAGGAGGACACAGACCAGTCAGGGAGACAGATAAATGATGGTCATGGGAGCAGGTGAGGGGTCCCATAACTCAGCCTTAATGGGTCAGGAATGTCTTCCTTGAAAATGTCGTTCTAAGCAGAGTCCTAGAAGGTGTGGCAGATGTGAGAAGGTGGCATGTGGTCCATATGGCTGAAATAAAGAATGGCGAGGGACGTGGCGGGGTGAAGTTAAGCCGGGGCCTGATTGTGATGGCCTTGCAGTCATCCTAAGGATAATGGATGAAAGTTTCTTGAAAAGATGGAAGTTTTTCAACACGAGGGAAGCATGGTAAGGTGTGTTGTGTTCTGGAACAATATCCCTGGCCACAGTGTGCGTTAGAGATAAGGAAGACTAGGTGCTGTGCCCTGGGTGAGAGGAGCTGGGGGTCATGGAGGGGAGGGCCCAGGCGCGGGCCGAATCAGGCAGTCCTAGAAAGGTACACTCAACACATGGCTGAGAAACCAACAAGCGCAGGCCTCTCTTTTCTTGGACGAAACTTGGTGTGTTGCCGGTGGTGTAAGGATTAGTTTAGGGGTTCCCCACGCTGGGCAGACTTATGGGGCTGACTTGGCCTGGCCAGCTGCAGCAGCGTTTTAGGTTCTGTATTTTCTCTGCCAACCTCAGAAATCTGAAAGTATGCTTCCGGAACTGGCCGAGAACATGGGGCTGCACTGGGGAATGTGGTGGGTCCTTATCACATGCCTTCCGTGATTTTGCCTTTTCTGTTCCTTATCTTGAGACAGCATGGTAGGTAGAGTAGGAAGGGCAGTAAATCAGGAACCTCGAAGTCAGTCCCGATTGTGTTGCTTCCTTGTCCTCTGATCTTCGGCGAATTACTTAACTCTGTGGCCTCGGTGACCTCCTCTGTCCAAAGGCAGGATGGAGTGAGAGGCTCTGGGAATGTGAGATTGCTTTCAACTCTCCCAGTGCAGGATTCTGTGAGCTCTCTGCCCGAGTCGGAAGGCATGAGGAATTTTTAGGGAGTGCTTCCTCTACTTAATTAAAGCGATTCTAGTACACTGGCCCCCAGACACTTATCATGGGGCCATTTTGGGAAGGGCTAGAAAATTCTTGTTTCCTTGCATTTGTAGGAGATACAGCCTGGTCCTACTACTTTGATCCAGGGAAACAGAAATTCTAGTGGGTTGGCACAGTGGAGACCTATTTGAATTTGGGATGGCCTCACCCTCTCCTACCTTGCAAATTTCTCTCTTTAACCAGAAATCATTGTTTAAATACTAAATGCTTCAGAAATGTTATTATTTTATTTTGATGGAGGGTAAGTGTTTGACCTACTCTTATTTACGGTTCAAAGCTGAAGGAAAGGCATACTTATAAGGACATAAAGTCAGAAAAGACATAATTTTGTTCAAATTTTCTAATTGCTTGGCATGTATGGTCTGAATTTTCCTAGATAGTGCTACAGATCTGCAATATTCTTTGGATATAGACAGAATTAAACATGTAATTAGGCAGTATTACTAATGAATTATATTTTCTTGGGAGTAAGATGGTGGAAAAATGTCTCTAATCTCATTCTAAGGGCTTCACATATAACACATGAAATAAGTAGGCATCGCTTAGTTATCATGTCTTTGTTATTTATATATTTTGTCAATACATTAATGTCTTTCATTTTGATGAAAATGTGTCGTAGTTTAATTTTTAAATACATTTGTAAAGATTTTACTTATTTTAGAGAGAGGGAGGGAAATAGAGTGTGAGTGGAGGGAGGGGCAAAGGGAGAGAGAGAATCTCAAGCTGACTCAGTGATCAGCATGCAGACCCCGAGGTGGGACTTGATTCCACTACCCCGAGATCATGACTGAGCCAACCAGGTGCCCTTCTTTGCTTGATTTTTAGATTCAACTTAAAACTTAGGTGAATTCATAGGTTTTTTTAAAATTTCTATTTGTGGGCCTACGGAAGAAGCAGGAGAGACAGCGACGGACGAGGTACAGTAGCATATTCAACCCTGGTGCTTAATAGAATCATCTTTTAGGTCAGAGAATTGTGGCTACAGCCACCTTCTCCTTGTTCTTCATGACACGAAGAAGCTGATGCAGCCTACATCCCAGATAATCCTCTTTTAGCCTGCTGAGAAGGGAACTATAGCAAGTCGGAGGTAAATTTATCAAAGAGAGGTGGATGGAGAAATAGGGCGTGGCAGTGCCCTTCCCGGAGCCTCCCGTGCTGAAGGTGTTGTCTGCGGAGTCGGGCAGGGCTGGACCACGTCGTGCTTCCGTTCTTCCCCTCCCCCGTCCTGCACAGTGTGCGCAGTTAATGCAGTTTGCGTGGTGCTTAGCGGTGCTGTTTCGATTGCCTCTTATGCACCTGGTTGGTGAGGGAAGGATTGCCTTCTTGTATTTGTGGGGATGGCCGACACGCAGCCCCTGACACCGGGCAGATGTGAGTGACGGCAGCTTATGACATATTCTCAAAGCCCAGGGATGAGGACAAAAGCACAGTGCAGGGACACAGTGTGAGCAGTCGGGGGGTGGGAGGCAGGCTTTGTGGTATCAAGAGGGCGGAGTGTGCCCTGGTTCACATGGAGGATGTGACTGGCTTGTTGGGATAATTCCAGGGGACAGGGAGGCAGTGTGCCTGGGTCCTTGGTAAAGCGGGCTGCTTGGGTAGGAGACCTAATCTGTGGGAGCTTTGGCCAGTGCTTAGGCCATTTCGGGCCTTCCAGGTTTTACCAGATGTCAAGATAGCATGTAATATCGAGTCAATTTTAGACGTTGCACTACAGCTGTGTATGAAAGAAGTTTACACATGCAGCTCATCATGAAGTGTCTGGAAGATACGTGACATTAGGAAGCCATAACATGGCTCTAGTGGGAACCTATCCAGGGAGAGTGTGGCCGACTTGGGAAGAATTTCTAGCCTGCCCCCCACCGGGAGGTTACATTAGAACTGTGGTTCTCATCCACTGGTGTGCAGTAGAGCCCCCCAGGAGCCTGCCTCCCATGGCCAGGGAATGAGGCCCTATAGGGCTTGGTCCGGCATGCCTTCAGTTGTCTGATAGAGCTGAGGTCGAAAGTCTGTCTTCCTTTTAGGAGGCCAGGATTGAAGGGGATGAGAGCTCACATAGCAAGAGCCTCTGATTGCCTGTTGGGGCATAGCCTTCCTCCCTGCCACCCTCCTAAGCCCGCAAGAGGAAGCACCCGCTGACAAGAAAGAAGAGGATTATGAAAAGAATTAAAATTAAGGATGTAAAGGAAACATATGCATTCCATAAGATAATGAATTTAAAAAAGAAATGTCTTCTATGAAAAAAGGTAGAATAAGAAGAACTTAAATATAAGAGAATCAAGTGTCACAGAGATAGAAGATTAAGAATCGTACAAAAGAAGTATTCAAAAATGAAGAGTACTGAGGATATAAGATTTAAGAGCACAGTTAACACATTAAAAGAAAAACTAGAGGGGCTCCTGGGTGGCTCAGTTAAGCCTCTGACTCTTGATCTCAGCTCAGGTCTTGATCTCAGGATCGTGAGTTCAAGCCCCACGCTGGGTGTGAAGCCCACTTAAAACCAACAACAACAACAAAAGAAAAACAAAACAAAATAAAACCCAACTAGAAAACAGTATTAAAGCTATTAAAGATGCAATTTAAGGAAATAAGATTTATTCTCTGTAATGTAATGTAATGTATTATTGGCTTGGCTGATAAGTTTGTTTATAGAGTCTAGGCTTAAATAATAACCAACATTCCCAGGTACAAAGGAAGACCTCACGTCCTATGTTTGGAACTGAAGGTGGTTTGACAAAGAAGAAGTCACTTCAAGTGCTAAATTGTAAACACACAGAGGCCTAGAACTTTTTTACTCTAACTTGAAATATATAAACATATACTTACTGCCAGTGTTTTTTGATGCAGGACAAAGACTATTTTTTAAAGAAGAATCTAACGATTAGAGTTACCTGTTGTCTTTCTAACATAAGCATAACTCATTTGTCTGTCTAGAAAATCAGTTTTGACTTCTTTAAAACAGAGCAGAAATTTAAAGACGCTTACAAAGCAAGCTAGGTGCATAATCTTTCAGGTTTTGTGAGACCTCCCTGCCAGCCCAGCTTTTTTGACACCTCATTTGATGATGAGTTTTTAAGGTGACTTGCATGTACTGGATCTTTCCAAAGCATTCCATTAAGTTCACAGAGGAAAAAAAAAATCCTTTCATGCTCCTATTTCATTGATTTCCACGATGTTTATTTAAATGATGTAATTACAACATGACTCTAACTTGCATGCACAAGTGTGGGAACGAACCTAACCCACCCTGGAAAATTAAGGCCTTGGCGGGTGGGGATGCCAGGCCTACTGCTTGTGAGTGCTCACCGTGCTCTGGTTATTAATCAGCATGATTTAAGGGAGGGCATAGGGGTGCAGTGGGGGTTCCCAAAGCCGCAGCAGTAACCCCACCTGGGCACCTCTGTAAATGCAAATTTTCAGGCCTGGCCCCAGATCTCCTGAATCAGAAGCTCTGAGGTGCAGCCCAGCAAACTGTGGGCTAGCAGGCTCTTCAGGTGTTTCTGATGCCCCACGAGGCCCGAGAACCACTGCATGAGAACGTGAGTTCTAGGTACCCTGAGGTGTTGGCGGGGGGAAAGCCAGTTGCAAGACCTTCTACTGTTCGGATGCTCATCGTAAAAAGTCCATCTAACTTCAAAGACAATAATGTTTGTTTTATATTAAGAACTTGTATTTAGTAAACAAACAAAACCCAAATCCATAGTTTTCTTTCAGTGATTGAAATGAGTTACAGGAAATAGGAGGGGGAAAGAGACCCCAGACCCAGGGAGGTCTGTAATTCAGCTTACATTTTTTACGGATGAGGGGCGCCTGGGTGGCTCAGTCGTGAAGCGTCTGCCTTCGGCTCAGGTCATGATTCCAGGGCCCTGGGATCGAGCCCCGCATCGGGCTCCCTGCTCCTTGGGAGCCTGCTTCTCCCTCTCCCACTCCCCCTGCTTGTGTTCCCCTCTCTCGCTGTGTCTTTCTCTGTCAAATAAATAAAATCTTTAAAAAACAAAAAAAGTTTTTTTACAGACGAATTCTCTTCTTTCCCATTCTTTTCCTGCTTGTTGAAATGTTCTAATTCTTCTTGTTTAATTGTGAGAGCTTCCAAGAACGATCTTTTCCTTCTCCTAGGAATTTTGTTTTGCTTGCTAATCGGCACTGGGGGAGGGACTTCATTATAAGGAATTTTACGATAATTTTCATTAATTTAACCCTGCAAGGGCAGCATGCTATTTTTATATTGCTGCCGATGCGCTGGAGGGGCTACATGTCCAAATGAGGCAGACTGAGACTCTTGCCCAGCTGCTTGCTTGTTGAATCTGTGGCTTATTAGCTGGGCATTGGGGGAGTCTTAAATTTACATCCTCGCAGGAATGGAATCATGTCTGTGTATAGAGGAATCAGCTGAGAGAATGTTAGTGGATTCTGAGGGCAGGTCCTAAGGGACATTCTCAGATTCTCCCTCCTATTCCAGCCCCTCATGTTAGCTGAGGCTCAGTGACGTTCATTGTAACCAAAAGTTTTAGGAATATTGTGAATGAAGATTTTTGATTAATCGTTTCAAAATGCTAATCAGAGAGCTAAATCAAAATGAGAACTCAAGGATAGGGAGAATAATTTACCCAAAATCACCAAATATATTGTCTCAGTGTCTCATCAAGTCCTTTGTTGATGAAGGTCATCAACATTAAAGAAGGTCCCAAATGTCAAAAGAAATTCCCCTTAAAAATCTTTTGTTTCTTTTTAAAAGGCCAACACATACACACGACAGCTATTAGATATAGTTCATGATCAGGGTGCCTGGGTGGCTCAGTTGGTTGAGCATCTGACTCTTGATTTCTGCTCAGGTCGTGCTCTCAGGGTCCTGAGGTCGAGCCCTGCACAGGGCTCTGTGCTCAGGGTGGAGTCTGCTTGTCTCTCTCCCTCCCCCTCCTCCTGCTTGTGTGCATGGACCTGCTTTCTCTCTCTTGCTCTCTAAAATATATAAATAAATAAAATATTTTAAAACAAGGAATTAGGGGCACCTGGGTGGCTCAGTCGTTAAGCGTCTGCCTTCGGCTCAGGTCATGGTCCCGGGGTCCTGGGATCGAGCCCCGCATCGGGCTCCCTGCTCAGCCGGGAGCCTGCTTCTCCCTCTCCCACTCCCCCTGCTTGTGTTCCCTCTCTCGCTGTGTCTCTCTCTGTCAAATAAATAAATAAAATTAAAAAAACCACAACAACAAAGAATTAGTTCATGATCTTTATTTTTAAAAATTTTTTTGTTATTTATTTATTTTTAGAGTGAGAGAGAGCATGAGCGGGGAGGGGCAGAAGGAGAGGGAGAGACTCTTAAGCAGCCTCCACACCCAGCACGGCCATACTTGGGGCTCGATCTCACGACCCTGAGATCATGACCTGAGCTGAAACCAAGAATCGGATGCTCAATTGACCAAGCCACCCAGGTGCCCCAGAAATAGTTCATGACTTCATAAAAAATTTAGAAAATACCGATAGAAGAAGAAAACAAAAATAGTTTACAGCCCCATTACCCAGAGATAGCTGCTAGCTACACACACACATCAAATCTTGATGAATACTCTTTTGTAATCTACTGTCATTCATGTAATGTGTGTATATTTTTGGGGGGAGGGGGAAGGCAGTAAAGATAGATGTGCTTCATTATTTTTAATGTCATTTTGTCAAATTAATCTCTATTCCGAGACCTAAAGGTTATTTCTAGCCTATTCTATGCTATGATTTTTAAAATTATCTATAAGTTACATCTTTCCAATAATTAGTTTCTTTGTTATTAGACAAGTCTCCATTTTTAAAAATCCCATTTTTATATATAAAGGTAAGAGGTACTATAATTTGGAAGTAATTCCAGGTTATATGTATAGGTTGCTGATGACTTTGGCTTGAAAAACTTAGATTGCTGTAACAAAATACAACCAACTTCTACATTTAAAAGCTTCATCCTTTCTGACCAGATTCTATTCATTGAGATTCTTTTCGCATTTTATTCTTCTAACTGCCTTCTGAGTATTTAAAAGTGATTTGATGACAGGAGTCTGTTCATATGAGTAAAGACTACATGCTTAAGAGAAATCATGATCCCATTAGAAGGAACGTAGTGCTGCGCAGCACCGTCCCAAATTGCGCGGCCTGTATGTGTGTGCATGTGCTGTTTGATGTGTGCTGTGTGTGTGGTCTGTGTTGTGTGTGTGATGGGTGTTGTGTGTGTTTATTATATTGTGTGTGTGATGTGTGTTGTGTGTATTGTGTGTGTGATGGGTGTTGTGTGTGTTCATTATATTGTGTGTGTGATGGGTGTTGTGTGTGTTCATTATATTGTGTGTGTGATGGGTGTTGTGTGTATTGTGTGTGTGATGGGTGTTGTGTGTGTTTATTATATTGTGTGTG
>NW_023270515.1:1193627-1197787 GCF_011800145.1 Mirounga leonina
TGTGTATTGTGTGTGTTGTGTGTATTGTGTGTGTGATGGGTGTGTGTGTGTTGTGTGTGATGTGTGTTGTGTTTATTGTGTGTGTTTATTATATTGTTTGTGTGATGGATGTGTGTGTTGGGTGGGGAGTGTGGGAGGCCCTCATCTCTAGCCTGAGATTTTACATTTCTTTCCTCACTATATCTGTGACCTTTCTCACAAATAATGAAATTTTTGTTAACATAAGACGGAAGAGATAACTGAGGAGGGAGCAGAAGGGGACGCAGAGGAAGAGGAAGCTGAGAAAGGAGAAGAAGAGGCAGAAGAAGAAGGAGGAGAAGAGTCTTAGGCCTTTTCGTGCTTTATTTCTTCAACATTTCCAGGTAACCACACAGGCCTGGGGTGGAAACCTTGTGTATGACAGCGTTGCGTACCACCTCTCACGGGTGACAGGAGAAGGGGACCCAGTTCAGGCCCGTTTGACTGTCTTCGCACGGTCCAGGCTGCCCTGCTCTGGAGCCGCAGGGCTGCTGAGCTCTGTTGGACCCGTGTCCGGCGTGCGAGGGTGTGGAAGACCATGGTTTATATGACTTCTAGGAAAAAGCGCACCTTGGGGGCAAGGAGGGGTTTGTCTTGTATTATTTATTTCCTCTTCTTCCTGTGTGACCTTCAGGTAAGTGAGAGCACGGGGAGTGTTCTGTTACCCGCGTTCTAGTACACGGACCCTTTTACGGCCCCGTGTACTCACACAGTTATAGGGGAGTGACAGTCGGTGTTCACGATGGTGGCAGTAAACGACAGGCTTGAACAGTCACAATGCAGACTCTTCTTGAAAGAGAACTACTGCGGCTAGAGATGGAGCGATAAGTACTTGATAGACATTTACATTTACGAGAATGCTCACGTAGAAACGTGGAATACGGTGAATACCTTAGGTCTCTTTGACAAGGATGCTTGCTGCCTTGTAATTTTAAACTTCTGATGATGTAAGATAGCTATGTAATTCTCAGTAGTTCGGTAAGTGCCGTGTAAATATATTAATGAGGTGATGACAGTATCTGATGACAGTGGATATTGAGGACCTAGAAGAAATGCTCAAATATTGTGGACCGTATAGATAAGACTGTATGAAAACAAGTCAAGATCAGTAAATGCTACAGAAATATCTGGCTATTCCAGAAACTTAGCAGATGCTGATGCAAGTGTTATATTCTTATTAATATTTTTTAACCTTGTGAACAAATTTGTGTCAGCAGTTTATTCTCTAGGCAGTGAGGTCTACCGTGTGCTCTGGTGCTAGAAGCATTTAAAATTTAAGTTAGAATAATTCTTTTAGTCTCCTTACTAAAAATTTATTTGGTCTCCTTCCCTCCACGGAAACATGTAAGGCAGATTTGGGGGCCGCAGACATCAGCGGGGCTGGGGAAGGAGAGAAGGAGGAAGGGGCTCTGAAGCACAGAGCAGGTGTTCGGTGAAGGTCTGCAGTGCATCTCGGAGCCTATGGCGTGAGGGGTGGGCAAAGGTTCAGAGGGAGAAAGAAAAAGAAATCCCTGGTGCTTTGTAAATATTGGCTAAGGAATAGGGCCACTCTATATACCAAAGACCAATTTGTTTAGTGTGAGTCTCCCCCCTTGCTACTCTTACACTTATACATAAAAAGTTAATATAAAAAAATTCATTTATTTTTAGGGAATCTCGGAGTTGGTGAGAGTAGCCCCTTATTATCAGATCATGGAAATTTCATTATTCATTTATTTAAATTACAAAGCGAATCAGGCCCAGCATTTGAAATTTCCCAGGTGGTTTCTTTCATGTTCTGGACATGCAGACCTCCCCTTTAAGTCCTAATGGTTGTCATTTTGGAAATAATCCCATTTCTTTTATTTAAAAATTTTTAACAGTTTTCTTCTGTTGTTACTATTGAGAAGACTTGTTAATCTTTTTAGTGTCCCTACTCTCATTTCTAAGGAATGGTTTGGGACACATTTTTTGAAAAAAAGAAATTGAGCATGTTTACTTTTAGAAATTCTATCTGAAGAATGTTGGGGAAGGGAAATAGCCTGATTATTTATTCTTATACCAAAAAGCCCCAAACAGTGAAAACTCGTAAGTACTGTTTAAATCCATTTCTATTCACTGTGCTTATAAAGTTCTTTTAAAATTATGCAATTTTAGTGTGGAAATTAAAAAAAATATTGAATGTGAAGTGGCAGAGCTCAGAGCATCCTTCCTGTAGCCAGATGGCTTTATAGGCTGAGAGAAGCAAAAAAAGAAAAAAAGGCAAATACAGCTGTGGTCAGCAAGCGCATTTGCCTATTTCAAGGATTCTCTACTTTGGAATCCGTCCAGAGTAGTCTGTTGTGAGGTCACAATGCCTGATCGTGAAGGAGTGACTCAGACACCTCCCTCAAATCCTTCCCCTGACCCCTGGAGAGATTCAGTATCCTTTCAAATGCAACAGGGCAATGAGGTCATGCATTCAACTGGGCAGGCCCTTCAGTGTCCAAAGCAAACCCATCTCTTTGCTCCTGGAGAATCCGGGCATTTTATTTGAAGAGATTTGACTTTAGGGAGAATGTGGAGAACCCAGGCAGAACAATAAATGGAATGAGGAAGGAATTCTCATTTCCTGTGTTTGAAATTGATGCTCAGTTAATGCCCCAGGAGAAATAATCTCTAGTATGAGACTGAATTCTCCCTCCCCAAGGGCTGCTAATCAATACTGTCCTCCAGTCGAGGTGTGGACCATTTAAATTTCCCTCTCCAGGACTAAACTTGTAAATTCGGCCTCTCCGTTCTCCATGAAATTTCAGTGGGGAAACTGTAATCGGAGATACTGACTTCCTTACGGTGTTTGATATGTGTTAGTACAGAGAAAGGATATAAACCTGGTCTGGTTTTCCACGAAAAAATATTTCCTTTCCTTTCCTTGCACTTGGAAGGAAATGATGAGTAATGGTTTATAGAGTAAAAGGGAATACTTCCCACTAATGCGTGATAAATAGTGAAGATCGTGGTAAACACTGGCTTTCTCTCCTGAAATCTTCTCCCTGATATTCTTCCTTTCTTTTAGAAAACCCAAGCCATGAAGCAGTATTTCAACTGTCTGCCCACAAACCAAACTCAACAAAATGCTTTGGCGTGAAGCTAGCCCACCTCTCTTGGTACACCCGGGTTCACTGAGGAATTGTACCATTTGACATGGTTAGATGTGCATGGATATGTCTACCTGATCTTAGAAACGTGAAATTCTATGTGAAGACAGCTCATGCATACCTTCATGTGCCTGACATCCTTGGCCTTTGCTTAATTTTTTTTTTTTTTCTCTGCATGAATAGATCTTCTTACTAATACCCTGAAAAAAAAAATTTTGAAAAATGTTTTCGAAATATAGAACTTCTCTTTGTGATGTAATAAAAGTATTTCTTCGTATGTGCCTTCTGCTACTTGTCTCAGAATTAGCTGAAAATAAAGAGCTTTGAAAATAAAGAGCTTTCCAGAAAACAATCATACAAATAAAGATTAATGGCAGATCTCTTGTCCCGAGGAACATTAATTTCTTTAGTCTCTATGTGGTTCTGCCTGAACTCAGTCTGTCTGTTGCCAAGTCTGAATTCTTAGCACAACCTTTCTGTCTGCAGTGGGATGGGCATTTTCAGTTGTACTGGTTATTCGGTACATGTTTTCAAGTGACACTGGTTGTCTTCTTACGTCATATTTTGTATTGTCCACACAGCTGTGCCCATTATCTCTGAAGCCTTATTTACTTTTAAAAATTTTTTATTGTTATGTTAATCACCATACATCATTAGTTTTTGATGTAGTGTTCCATGATGCATTGTTTGTGCATAACACCCAGTGCTCCATGCAGAACGTGCCCTCCTCAATACCCATCACCAGGCTAACCCATCCCCCCAACCCCCTCCCCTCTAGAACCCTCAGTTTGTTTCTCAGAGTCCATAGTCTCTCATGGTTCGTCTCCTCCTCCGATTTCCCCCCCTTCATTCTTCCCCTCCTATTCTCTTCTTTTTTTTCTTAAGATATATTGCATTATTTGTTTCAGAGGTACAGATCTATGATTCAACAGTCTTGCACAATTCACAGCGCTCACCATAGCACATACCCTCCCCGGCGTCTATCACCCAGCCACCCCATCCCTCCCACCCCACCCCCCCACTCCA
>NW_023270515.1:1197887-1200740 GCF_011800145.1 Mirounga leonina
CCCCCCCCACTCCAGCAACCTTCAGTTTGTTTCCTGAGATTAAGAATTCCTCGTATCATACGATACATGTCTTTCTCTGATTGACTTATTTCACTCAGCATAATACCCTCCAGTTCCATCCACGTCGTTGCAAATGGCAAGATCTCATTCCTTTTGATGGCTGCATAATATTCCATTGTATATATATATATATATATATATATATATATATATATATATATATACCACATCTTCTTTATCCATTCATCTGTCGATGGACATCTTGGCTCTTTCCACAGTTTGACTATTGTGGACATTGCTGCTATAAACATCGGGGTGCACATACCCCTTCAGATCCCTACATTTGTATCTTTGGGGTAAATACCCAGTAGTGCAATTGCTGGATCGTATGGTAGCTCTGTTTTCAACTTTTTGAGGAACCTCCATACTGTTTTCCAGAGTGGTTGCACCAGCTTGCATTCCCACCAACAGTGTAGGAGGGTTCCCCTTTCTCCGCATCCCCGCCAACATCTGTCGTTTCCTGACAGATGTTTTAGCCATTCTGACTGGTGTGAGCTGGTATCTCATTGAGGTTTTGATTTGGATTTCCCTGATGCCGAGTGATGTTGAGCACTTTTTCATGTGTCTGTTGGTCATTTGGATGTCTTCTTTGGAAAAATGTCTGTTCATGTCTTCTGCCCATTTCTTGATTGGATTATTTGTTCTTTGGGTGTTGAGTTTGATAAGTTTTTTATAGATTTTGGATACTAGCCCTTTATCTGATATGTCATTTGCAAATATCTTCTCCCATTCTGCCGGTTGTCTTTTGGTTTTGTTGACTGTTTCTTTTGCTGTGCAAAAGCTTTTTATCTTGATGAGGTCCCAATAGTTCATTTTTGCACTTGCTTCCCTTGCCTTTGGCAATGTTTCTAGGAAGAAGTTGCTGCGGCTGAGGTCGAAGAGGTTGCTGCCTGTGTTCTCCTTTAGGATTTTGATGGACTCCTATCTCACATTTAGGTCTTTCAACCATTTGGAGTCTATTTTTGTGTGTGGTGTAAGGAAATGGTCCAGTTTCATTCTTCTGCATGTGGCTGTCCAATTTTCCCAACACCATTTATTGAAGAGACTGTCTTTTTTCCATTGGACATTCTTTCCGGCTTTGTCGAAGATTAGTTGACCATAGAGTTGAGGGTCCATTTCTGGGCTCTCTCTTCTGTTCCATTGATCTATGTGTCTGTTTTTGTGCCAGTACCATACTGTCTTGATGATGACAGCTTTGTAATAGAGCTGGAAGTCCAGAATTGTGATTCTGCCAGCTTTGCTTTTCTTTTTCAACATTCCTCGGGCTATTTGGGGTCTTTTCTGGTTCCATACAAATTTTAGGATTATTTGTTCCATTTCTTTGAAAAAAGGGGATGGTATTTTGATGGGGATTGCATTGAATGTGTAGATTGCTCTAGGTAGCACTGGCATCTTCACAATATTTGTTCCTCCAATCCATGAGCATGGAACGTTTTTCCATTTCTTTGTGTCTTCCTCAATTTCTTTCATGAATATTTTATAGTTTTCTGAGTACAGATCCTTTGCCTCTTTGGTTAGATTTATTCCTAGGTATCTGATGGTTTTGGGTGCAATTGTAAATGGGATCGACTCCTTAATTTCTCTTTCTTCTGTCTTGTTGTTGGTGTATAGGAATGCCACTGATTTCTGTGCATTGATTTTATATCCTGCCACTTTCCTGAATTCCTGTATGAGTTCTAGCAGTTTTGGGGTGGAGTCTTTTGGGTTTTCCACATAAAGTATCCTATCATCTGCAAAGAGTGAGAGTTTGACTTCTTCTTTGCCGATTTGGATGCCTTTTGTTTCTTTTTGTTGTCTGATTGCTGTGGCTGGGACTTCTAATACTATGTTGAATAGCAGTGGTGATAGTGGACATCCCTGTTGTGTTCCTGACCTTAGGGGGAAAGCTCTCAGTTTTTCCCCATTGAGAATGATATTTGCTGTAGGTTTTCATAGATGGCTTTTATGATATTGAGGTATGTACCCTCTATCCCTATACTCTGAAGAGTTTTGATCAAGAAAGGATGCTGTACTTTGTCAAATGCTTTTTCTGCATCTTTTGAGAGGATCATATGATTCTTGTTTTTTCTTTTGTTAATGTATTGTATCACGTCGATTGATTTGCAGATGTTGAACCAACCTTGCAGCCCAGGGATAAATCCCACTTGGTCGTGGTGAATAATCCTTTTAGTGTACTGTTGGATCCTATTGGCTAGTATTTTGGTGAGAATTTTTGCATCCATGTTCATCAGGGATATTGGTCTGTAATTCTCCTTTTTGATGGGGTCTTTGTCTGGTTTGGGGATCAAGGTAATGGTGGTCTCATAAAACGAGTTTGGAAGTTTTCCTTCCATTTCTATTTTTTGGAGCAGTTTCAGAAGAATAGGTAGTAATTCTTCTTTAAATGTTTGGTAGAATTCCCCTGGGAAGCCATCTGGCCCTGGGCTTTTGTTTGTTGGGAGATTTTTGATGACTGCTTCAATTTCCTTAGTGGTTATAGGTCTGTTCAGGTTTTCTATTTCTTCCTGGTTCAGTTTTGGTAGTTGATACATCTCTAGGAATGCATCCATTTCTTCCAGGTTATCTAATTTGCTGGCATAGAGTTGCTCATAATATGTTCTTATAATTGTTTGTATTTCTTTGGTGTTGGTTGTGATCTCTCCTCTTTCATTCATGATTTTGTTGATTTGGGTCATTTTTCTTTTTGATAAGTCTGGCCAGGGGTTTATCAATCTTGTTATTTCTTTCAAAGAACCAGCTCCTAGTTCCATTGATCTGTTCTACTGTTCTTTTGGTTTCTATTTCATTGATTTC
>NW_023270515.1:1200750-1215160 GCF_011800145.1 Mirounga leonina
CCATTGATCTGTTCTACTGTTCTTTTGGTTTCTATTTCATTGATTTCTGCTCTGATCTTTATTATTTCTCTTCTCCTGCTGGGTTTAGGCTTTATTTGCTGTTCTTTCTCCAGCTCCTTTAGGTGTAGGGTTAGGTTGTGTACTTGAGAACTTTCTTGTTTCTTGAGAAAGGCTTGTATTGCTATATACTTTCCTCTTAGGACTGCCTTTGCTGCATTCCACAGATTTTGAACAGTTGTGTTTTCATTTTCATTGGTTTCCATGAATTTTTAAAATTTTTTTAATTTCCTGGTTGACCCATTCATTCTTTAGTAGGATGCTTTTTAGCCTCCATGTATTTGAGTTCTTTCCGACTTTCCTCTTGTGATTGAGTTCTAGTTTCAAAGCATTGTGGTCTGAAAATAGGCAGGGAATGATCCCAATCTTTTGGTACTGGTTGAGACCTGATTTATGACCTAGGATGTGATCTATTCTGGAGAATGTTCCATGGGCACTAGAGAAGAATGTGTATTCTGTTGCTTTGGGATGGAGTGTTCTGACTACGTCTGTGAAGTCCATTTGGCCCAGTGTGTCATTTAAAGTCTTTATTTCCTTGTTGATCTTTTGCTTAGATGATCTGTCCATTTCAGTGAAGGCGGTGTTAAAGTCCCCCACTATTATTGTATTGTTGTCAATGTGTTTCTTTGCTTTTGTTACTAATTGCCTTCTCCCATGTTAGGGGCATAGATATTTACAATTGTTTTTTTTTTTTTTTAAGATTTTATTTATTTATTTGAGAGAGAGAATGAGATAGAGAGCATGAGAGGGGGGAAGGTCAGAGAGAGAGGCAGACTCCCTGCTGAGCAGGGAGCCCGACGTGGGACTCGATCCTGGGACTCCAGGATCATGACCCGAGCCGAAGGCAGTCGCTTAACCAACTGAGCCACCCAGGCGCCCGATATTTACAATTGTTAGATCTTCTTGTTGGATAGACCCTTTAAGTAGGATATAGTGTCCTTCCTCATCTCTTATTACAGTCTTTGGTTTAAAATCTAATTTGTCTGATATAAGGATTGCCACCCCAGCTTTCTTTTGGTGTCCATTAGCATGGTAAATGGTTTTCCACCCCCTCACTTTCAATCTGGGGGTGTCTTTGGGTCTAAAATGAGTCACTTGCAGACAGCATATCAATGGGTCTTGTTTTTTAATCCAATCTGATAGCCTGTGTCTTTTGATTGGGACATTTAGCCCATTTACATTCAGGGTAACTATTGAAAGTTATGAATTTAGTGCCATTGTATTGCCTGTAAAGTGACTGTTACTGTATATTGTCTGTATTCCTTTCTGGTCTATGTTGCTTTTAGGCTCTCTCTTTGCTTAGAGGACCCCTTTCAAGATTTCTTGTAGGGCTGGTTTCGTGTTTGCAAATTCCTTTAGTTTTTGTTTGTCCTGGAACCTTTTTATCTCTCCTTCTATTTTTAATGACAGCCTAGCTGGATATAGTATTCTTGGCTGCATATTTTTCTCATTTAGTGCTCTGAATATATCATGCCAGTCCTTTCTGGCCTGCCAGGTCTCTGTGGATAGGTCTGTTGCCAATCTAATGTTTCTACCATTGTAGGTTACATATTACTTCTCCCGAGCTGCTTTCAGGATTTTCTCTTTGTCTCTGAGACTTGTAAGTTTTACTATTAGATGTTGGGGTGTTGACCTATTTTTATTGATTTTGAGAGGGGTTCTCCATGCATCCTGGATTTTGATGCCTTTTTCCTTCCCCAAATTAGGGAAGTTCTCTGCTATAATTTGCTCCATTATATCTTCTGCCCCTCTCTCTCTTTCTTCTTCTTCTGGGATCCCAATTATTCTAATGTTGTTTTGTCTTATGGTATCGCTTATCTCTCAAATTCTGCCCTCATGATCCAGTAGTCGTTTATCTCTCTTTTCCTCAGCTTCTTTATTTTCCATCATTTGGTCTTCTCTATCACTGATTCTCTCTTCTGCCTCATTTATCCTAGCAGTTAGAGCCTCCATTTTTGATTGCACCTCATTAATAGCCTTTTTGATTTCGACTTGGTTAGATTTTAGTTCTTTTATTTCTCCAGAAAAGGTTTCTCTAATAACTTCTATGCTTTTTTCAAGCCCAGCTAGTATCTTTAAAGTGATGATTCTGAACTCTAGATCCGACATCGTACTAATGTCCATATTGAGTAGGTTCCTAGCAGTCGGTACTACCTCTTGTTCTTTTTGTTGAGGTGATTTTTTTCCATCTTGTCATTTTGTCCAGAGGAGAATAGATGAATGAGAAAACAAAATGCTAGCAGGGTAACAACATCCCCAGAAATATACTCTAAACAAATCAGAAAAGACCTGAAGCAGGGGGAAAAGAAAGGGAAAGAGAGAAAAAAGAAAAAGATAAAAATAAAAACAGAACAAGACAAAAAATAAAAACAGAATATGATCAAATATGATCAGGCTGGTGCATAGATCAGTGCCACACACTAGATTTTGGGTGTATTTTGGTCTCTTAGAAGAAAGTGCCTCCCAAAATTTTAAAGAAAGAAAAACTTATATATGTACAAAAATAAGGGTTGGTATGATGAAGGGATGGAATATGACTGTAAAGATGAAAATTATAAAAAATTTTATAAAAGGAATTGATAAGAAGTTGTTTGAAAAAAGAAAAGAGGATTTAAAAAAAAAAAGGGAGAGAATGTGACCAGGCAGGAGAGTAGAACAAAACCATACACTAGAGATTTAGAGTATATTTTGATCTGTTAGAAGAGACTATCTCAAAATTTTAAAGAGAGAACAACTTATATATATATGCCAAAAATACAGGTAACTACTATGAAGGGATAGAATATAACTCTAAAAATGAAAAATAAAAATGTTTTTTAAAAAAGGGATTGATAAGATGGTTGAAAAAGGGAAAAAGAAAAATTAAAAAAGAAAGACAGTTAAGAAAAAAATTAACTTTGAAAGACTAAAGAATCATGGTAAAAAAGCCATGGATTCTATGTGCAGTATTCCCCTAGCGCTGGAGTTCTGCCGTTCTCATTGATCGGTAAACTTGGTCTTGGCTGGCTGTTCTCGCTGATCTTCTGGGGAGGGGCCTGTTGCCGTGGTTTCCAAATGTCTCTGCCGGAGGCGGAAGTGCCCCGCCCTTGCCCGGTCCGGGCTAAGTCATCTGCTCGGGTTGCTCTCCGGAGCTTTTGTTCCCTGCGAGCTTTCCGTTCAGCTTTGGAGGCGGAGAGTGAGAATGGCGGCCTCCCAATCTCCGCCCCGGAGGAGCCGAGAACTCGGGGCCCCGCTCCTCAGTGAACCCCCAGAGAAAAGCCGCCAGTCACTCCCGTCTCCCCGGTCTCCGGCCGCACTCCGTGCTCACCCGGCCTGTGACCGCGTGTTTCTATCTCTGGCCCCCGACCCCGGGTGGAGTCTCCAAACCCAGCAGATCCCTGCGGTGCCCTCCCGCGCGGCTCCTCCCCGGGGAGGAAGGGGAGTCTCCCCGGATCTGCCGCTTGTTGGGTCCCTGCTGGAGGAGCAGGGGCCCGACTGGGCCGCGGATCCCGGTCTATGGCCACCCCGAGCTGAGAGCCCGCGCCTGGGCTCCGCCTCTGCAGCCGGCTTCCCTGCTCCGATACCTGAGAGCTCTGCCGCACTCAGGCACCCCCGGTCTTCCTGTGACCCCGAGGGTCCTGAGACCACACTGTCCCACGAGGGTTCCGCCCCCCGCTTAGCCACTGGAGCGAGGTCTCTGAGCGGAGGCGACTTCTACAAGTTCCGATTTTGTGCTCCGCGGCTCTATCACTTGCCAGAAGCGGCCGATGGAGGCCCCTCCCCCGCCATCTATCCTCCCGAATATCGCCTCGGATTCACTTCTCCGCACATCCTACCTTCCAGAAAGTGGTCGCTTTTCTGTTCAGAGAGTTGTTGCTATTCTTTTCTTTGATCTCCTATTGAGTTCGTAGGTGTTCAGAATGGTTGATCCCCATCCAGCTGAATTCCTGGGACCAGACGAGATCCAGGTCTCCTACTCCTTCACCATCTTGCTCCGCCCCCCTCTGAAGCCTTATTTAAATGTAAGTCTGCCATCCACATGTGTAGGGGTGACGGGAAGGACAGATAAATTTGCACCCCAGTGTCTTGGCATGTTTCTGCGCCAGCAGAGTGGCTGCGCTTCTCGTCCCGCCTCTCACTGATTTGCAGCCCCTGGCTGTGACCTGCAGAGCCCGCTCCTGTCGTTGTGCCTCCTGATGCCTGAGTTCACCACGAGCTGGTCCAGCCCCGTGGCGGGCGCACCAGGTAGGCTCGATGCGTTTCTCTGCTCACACACCTCATCCCCGTTTATCACAGGGAGTTTTCCTTCCGGGTGAGATTTTGTTGACATCCCTCTCCTCTCCCGTGTCTGTGCTAGTCCTTGTCTTTCTCATGCTGCAAGCTTTGCTTCCGTTCTGTCAGGAGAGCTTGTCCCCTCCATGTGGTCCTCTTTAAGGGCAGTCATGGCGCTTCTACACACGGTGGCTGTAAACTTGACCTCCTCCTCCATCTGCCTATTGATTTTGCGGCGGAGCCTGTTTGTGTCATCCGGGAACGTGTTGTGTGGTGACAGAGGTCGTGTGCCTCACGGGAACTCTGCAGACAGCTCTTTTCTTGTTACCCTAGTAACAGAGGCATTTTGAAGAGAATTAAGATTATTTTGTTCCCAAATGTTGAAGTAGACTGCCTTAAAAACATTTCTTTCTTTGTTACATACGAGGTGAGACTAGAGTGAAATGAAAATGCATGTATTTAAAAATTAATTTCTGTTTTGTACTTTATTGCACTAAATGTTGTCCTGTCTCAAGAGCGTGTGTACTTAGTAACAACTTCACTCAGAGGTAGCCCTCAAGCTCTTCACTGTTGCTTGGGCTGGATTTCAGCCCTTTTTTGATGGAGTCGGATGGAGATAGATTTATTTAGCTGGATGCCAGTTTTCCTCCTGGTTCTTGTATTTTTAGATGGAAATAACTATTTGTGCTAATAATAAGCAAGAGAACAAAGATGACCACTTACTTAAATGGAATTATTTTTTTCTTATATTGTCTTTCTGTAATCAGAAAAGTAACATTGTATGAGTGTAGTTTTATTTACTCTCACCTCCTTTTCTTGAAAGTATTGCAATGCGGGCTCCACTTAGGTCTGTAATGCCCTATAAACAGCACCATCTCTCTTGCAGACTCAGCTTAGACTTAAGTGGTTGGTGAGTCCGGGGGCACAGTGAGGAAAATCCCTCAATACGGACTGTGCAATATCAAAATATAGTTTTAAACCTCCACACACTTCATCCGTATAGGAAATTTCTAGAAACCAAACAGCATTATGAATATGTAAAAATGAAACTCAAAAGAAAGACCCGAGTGAATAAGCAGAATCATTTTGAAAAAAGAAAAGACCAGAAAAATGGAATAATTGTCTGATGATATAGGTACAAAGAATTTGATGTATTAGTCTACAGAAGGCCCACATTCCAAGTAGTGGTTTCTCTTTTGATTTTTTAAAAGATTTTATTTATTTGAGAGAGAGAGAGAGCGCACAAGAAGGGGGGAGGGGCAGAGGGAAAGGGAGAAGCAGACTCCCCGCTGAGCAGGGCGCCTGACGCTGGACTCGATCCCAGGACCTTGGGATCATGACCTGAGCCCAAGGCAGATGCCTAAGTAGAAAACAACTACACAAAATTCAAGTGCACTTTTTCTAAGCCCCGAACAAGAAACACTCCCTTCTGCACTCTGCTCTTTTCCCATCTGGGGTCTCCTTGCATTTCTTTGGGTTGGAGTCTTCATTTGGTGCCTGGATCCCAGATGTGCAATAAAGGCAGTGTGTGGTTTTTTGAGTTCTTTGTTTTCTAGGCTAAAGGTGAGAGGTGCATAAAGAGAATGAGATGTGTTGCCTGCATAGTTCCTTGAGGAACATTTTAAAATGTTTCCTTAACAAAACAGTTTCAGTATGACACCTACTTGTGTAAGCATGATTCTGCTTAGTGACCCTAGTGAATTGTAATAATGGAGAAGGACCATTAGGTGGTGATAGAACATAAGCTTCTGGACACAGCATGCTGCCCCCAGAGCCCCCTGCAGCTCGGACAAGGTAGGGAACTGTTGAAATCAGAAGGTGGGCATAGGGGATTCGCCAACCCGACAGAGGAAGAACAGATAGAAACCCTGCATGCCAATTGGTCAATTAATTAGCATAATCTTTTATCATGCTTTTAGCCAAGATAATGTATCTTGGGCAAAATGCTCTGTATTCTTTTTTTTTTTTTTTTAAAGATTTTATTTATTTATTTGAGACAGAATGAGAGATAGAGAGCATGAGAGGGAGGAGGGTCAGAGGGAGAAGCAGACTCCCCGCCGAGCAGGGAGCCCGATGTGGGACTCGATCCCGGGACTCCAGGATCATGACCTGAGCCGAAGGCAGTCGCTTAACCAACTGAGCCACCCAGGCGCCCAAAATGCTCTGTATTCTTAAACGCCATTAAATCAGTAATAGATTGAATTTCACACCCTTGCATTCCGTGGAAGGAGTCTAAACCCAGTCAGTGACCGACTGCCTACGGATACTTTGGGTAAAGTTACAGGATCTTCCTGTAGCCTCTAAATGGTTCTAGCTCCTCCCAGGAGTATAAACAGAACACTGATGAGCCAAGTGGCTCCCCATCCAGCCCTTCAGCCCAGCCCTAATACAGCATATTTCCAACTATTTGGAGATATATTCATGATCCTCCCAAAAGCATTCCTTTCATGATTGTCTAAGATCTTCAGCTTTTTTTTTTTTTTTTTTCTATTTGTTTTGGAGGGACTTTGTTGGAAATAGAAAAAATGAATTGTGAAATCTTGAAACATATCAGCAGGTCGGGTTGTTTTCCAGAACTAGAAGTCCGGAGATTGTTCAAAGATGCGGTGATGCTCTCAGGGGGGGGATGATGCCCAGTGGGAAAGGACTTGGCCAGGCAGGTGCATGCGGGGGTCAAGGAGTAACTTGGGTGGAACAGGTTCAAGTCCAGCAGACGGAGCCTGTTAGCACCAGAGTGTGCCCCCTCCTCTCACACGAATCAAACTCACAGTTTAGGATTAAAATTAGGCTACTGTGGTTCTTGTATTTCATAGTGTTTTTATTCGCTGACATTTGTTGGGTGCCTGCAATGAGTCAGGCTCTGTATTAAGGGCTTCACATAATCCCTATTGTAACCTGATGAGGTGGACACCATCTTCATTTGACAAGTTAAGAAAGTGAGGCAGCAGGGAGGTGTGAGGGTGGAGTGTTCAGTACTCATGTAAGGTCCCACAGTTCAGCAGTGGCCAAGCTGGGACCGAGATGTACCTGGGTTCCACCCGTGGCCAGGAGCAACCTTCCCAACAAACCCTTTTCTCTGCATCCTTGACCACAGCTGCGCCCCCTGGACAGTTCCCGATTGGGCAAAAGTGGGCAGTGCGTGCCTTGTCCTCAGAGCCTCTCCTTCCCTGGACCCCCATGGTCCTCTTGTTCTGCCTTTAAATTCAATGACACAGTCATGATTTTCAGGCCTTGGAACTTCTCAGCTGTGATCCACATATTTGAGTTCTTAGTTGAAATATCAGTTTCATTTCAACTCCATCCCCTTCATTCTCAGATTCTTGGGCTGCTTGCTGTGGGCCCCCGTTATAGAGGGAAATGGAGCCCTGTCAACCCAGAGCACTCTAGAAGTCTGTCGGTGGCTTCCGATCCAAAGTCTTAGGTTGCAGAGAGAAAAAAGTAAAATTGTCATCTGCTTTTTCCAGTCTGGTCGTCCTTGGGTACACTCCGCTCGCTGATGCTGAGGGGTACATACACTCAGGACTCCTCCGGGGCTTAGCTGTCACCGGCCACTAAGTGATGCGCCGGTGTCGCAACGAGCTCCTTATGGTATTTTTAGCTGAGAGGATGGTTCCTTCTGGCTCGTCGTTGAGGCAGATTTAATGAGGTGAAATATGCTTTAGTCCCAGGGCATGAATTTTAGTTTGCTGGTTTTGTAGCAGATCGGATTTCTCTGTATTCCCTTTATAAAAA
The DNA here is from genome assembly GCF_011800145.1 of Mirounga leonina. Taxonomy (NCBI): domain Eukaryota; kingdom Metazoa; phylum Chordata; class Mammalia; order Carnivora; family Phocidae; genus Mirounga; species Mirounga leonina. Next base: position 1,208,791 of record NW_023270515.1, read on the forward strand.
ACGTTTGTCTATCGCTGGAAGGAAACAGAAGTTATCTAGGGAGAGAAATAAAGCTCCTATTAAAAACCTCACACTCGGGCGCCTGGGTGGCTCAGTTGTTAAGCGTCTGCCTTCGGCTCAGGTCATGATCCCAGGGTCCTGGGATCGAGTCCCACATCGGGCTTCCCGCTCTGTGGGTAGCCTGCTTCTCCCTCTCCCACTCCCCCTACTTGTGTTCCTGCTCTCGCTATGTCTCTCTCTGTTAAATAAATAAAATCTTTAAGAAACAAACAAACAAAAAACACAAAAAAACCCCAAAAACCTCACACTCATAAGTTAATTTCTCTTCAGATTCTGCAAAAATAAAGCAGAGAAATAGAGCCTGGTTTTAGTTTGCTCTAAGGGGTAGAGATACTCTCCAGCCTTTAACTAGATTCAGAGATTGAAATACTATTAGGTCAGATCCACCAACCAGGCTGCTTGATGGTGTCTCAGAGTGGCTATAAGGGATTTCGGTGGTATGAAGAGGTTCTCTGTGAAATATTTAGGTGGGGGACTGGGAGTTCTGGGTAGCTCCTGAACACACCAGGCGATGGCTCTCCACCTGGCTAGAATTCCTGGGGATTCTCTGTGCCATGATGGTGTCTTTGATCCACTGAGAAGGCACCAGAGTATTTTTGGAAGCTCCTCAGAGGGTTGAGATGTGCGGCTGGGTTTAAGCAGTGCTGCCCAGGAAGAATCTAGACTCTGGGGAAACAACCAAGCCCTTGTTCCCTCACCTGCATGGGCCAACCAGACTGTTCACTTCCAACGGACTCTTACAGAGGAACCAGTGCCTTTCAAATATATATTTTTAAGCCACGTACCTCTCTGTTCAAATGGATCTCCAGTGTAAAAATCAGATGGAAGGAGAGCCACTCTGAGTATAATTTTGGGAACCTTCACCCCAAGGGGACCCAATGCAAAGAACAGTGTGAAAAACTCTTTGCTTGGTTGTAGATTTTTCTCTTTAAATCAACTTCATTAAGGTTTGCTTTATACAATCATATGCCCCTGTTCTGTTTTTCAAACACCGTCCAGTTCTCCAATTTTCTGACACCAACTGGGTGTCTTACAATTCAGTTCTGACACTAACTCCTGGGGTTAATTTCTGAGTTTTTTAATCGAGCTTTCCTACATAAGGCACGAATCATGGATTGGGGACTGAACTCACTCTCCTGCTCATCTCCCTTCCCCGGACGCCTGGGTAAGGTGGGCAGGGAGGTCTAAACTTCTAATCATGCCGTTGGTTTTCCTGGCAACCACCTTCCATCTCTCACGCCTCAGGTCCAAAGGGATCCAAAGGGACCCAAAGGGGCTCATTACGAATAACAAAAGACACTCTTATCACTCAGGGAATTCCAAGGGTTTTAGGAGCTCTGTGTCAGGAACTGGAGACAAAGATGAGCTATGTTGTTTACTGTATACCACAGCCCCCACTTGACCTGGACAGCTCGATGCATTCTGACAACTGTGTATTTTCACGGAGCCCATACCCCTGTCAAGATCCAGAACATTCCCATTACCCTGTAAAGTTCCCCTGTGACCCTTTGGTAGTTGCTCCCTCCCCTCCCCCCGCCAGGCAACTGCTACTTTGTTTTCTGACACTATAGATTTCCCTTTTGCAGAACTTCATAGAAATGAGTAAAATGACTATTTACTCTTTTTTTTGTCTGGCTGCTTTTCCTCCTCAAAATGTTTTGGAGATGCACCCATCGTGCTGCTGATATCAGCAGTGGTTTGTTTCTTCTCGTTGCTGAGGATGGAATTACCAGTCTGTTTATTCCTATGTCTGTGGATGGACTTTGGAGTCGTTTCCGGTTTGTGGCCATTTTGAATAAAGCTGCCATGGACATTTGTGGACAACTCTTTTTGTGCACAATGTTTTATTTCTCTTCAGTAAATACCAAGCAGTGGAATTTAGATGGCAGGTGTTTGAGGACGCAATCCACATGTCCTTCATCTTTGTGACTCAGCCTAGTTGCCTTGAGCCTAAGTGTTAAATGAATTTCTTGGTTGGAAAAAGGAACTAATACTTATTAAATGTTCACTACGGGCTAGATACTCTTTAAAGCATTTTTAATTTATTGTTGTCTTTAATCCTTCCAATGATCATAAGACATAAGTGTTATTTTATTTTTTTTATTTTTTAAAGATTTTATTTATTTATTTGAGAGAGAGAGAGAGAGAAACAGCATGAGAGGGGAGAGGGTCAGAGGGAGAAGCAGGCTTCCTGCCAAGCAGGGAGCCCGATGCGGGACTCGATCCCAGGACTCCGGGATCATGACCTGAGCCGAAGGCAGTCGCTTAACCAACTGAGCCACCCAGGCGCCCTATTTTATTTTTTTTTAAGATTTATTTATTTATTTGAGAGAGCGAGAATGAGAGAGAGTACATGAGAGGGGGGAGGGTCAGAGGGAGAAGCAGACTCCCCGCTGAGCAGGGAGCCCGATGCGGGACTCGATCCCGGGACTCCAGGATCATGACCTGAGCCGAAGGCAGTTGCTTAACCAACTGAGCCACCCAGGCGCCCCATAAGTGTTATTTTTATAGAGCTTTATTTCTAGCTGGGGAAATAGAGGCTCAGAGAAGTCAGGTAGCCTGCCTAGGAGCACACAGCTAGAAGGGGGTAGGAGTAGGAGTCAAACCCTCTGTTTGACTTCAAAGGCCAGGTTTATTTGTCACTACTATTTTTTTTTTAAAGATTTTATTTATTTATTTGAGAGAGAATGAGAGAGAGCACATGAGAGGGGGGAGGGTCAGAGGGAGAAGCAGACTCCCTGCCGAGCAGGGAGCCCGATGCGGGACTCGATCCAGGGACTCTAGGATCATGACCTGAGCCGAAGGCAGTTGCTTAACCAACTGAGCCACCCAGGCGCCCTTGTCACTACTATTTTTGACTGCGTACCCAAATAATTAAGACAATTTAATTTGCAGGAGAATCCTGAAATTATCCAGAGAGCCTCTGTGGGCTAAGCAGAGTCTTTCCAGCCACTGAAGTGGGTCAGATCCTGCTACCATGAAGTCTGAGTCAGCCTGTAACTTTGGGATACTGACCATTTTGTCCTAGCATTTACTGTTAAAAAAAAAAAAAAAAAGAATCATCAGCTAAAATTTACCTGCATTTTCCATTACCTGTTTTACTATTAAACTCATTATGAATTGCCACCTTGTGGAAATTTAGACTAATTATCTGGCTCTTCTTGTGTTGACTCGTGTAAACAACACTTCCAGCATATCCATAGACTATTCTAAAACCTTTTTCTTTGGCCTCCAGAATCTTTTGAAGAAAATGAATTTGTGGGGATCCAGTGTTCTTTAAAATTTTATTTTCATCCACTTCCTCCAAGTGGGCATGGAATATAGGAGAGCAGTTCCTACCAGAGTTCAGCGTGGCCCGTGGTACCGCAGTGAGGACAGAGTGGGCTCAGGTTGGCCTGACCTGCACTGGACGGCACTGGGTTGAAGACACTGATTGATAAAATGTTGAACCACTTCTCCAGTAGGAGGTGAAGAGCGTGCGGCTCTGGCCCCTCCCCATGGGCCCTTTCCTCTCTGCTGCCCCCGGATCCAGCAACTAAAGGGTCAGCACCCATCTCTGCAGGAGGCCTCCAGAACCCTGTTCCAATGCCTTGGCCATGGCCCATTCCCCCTTGGCTGGCCCCCATGACACAAAATTGTTGCATAGTTTGAATATAGCTCTTGGCTAAAAGTTGTTTTCAAAACAGAAAAGTACAGGCCAGGTTCTGTAGTCATGTTCTCACCCCAATTTTTAGTATTTAAAACCCCAACTAAGCATTGTTTTCTCCCTTCACGATTCGTATACACACTTTCAGCATAAAAAATTGGATTCACGTCTGTTTCCAAGTTTTTCTGGTCATGCCATGGAATAGGCAGACATGGTAGAGTAGTTTTGAGCACAGATTTGGGGTCAGACAGCTTCACTTTTGATTTTTGGTTCTGCTCTTTCCTCACATGTTGATCTTTGGTGAATTATGGCAAGTCACATGCCTTCCTAACACTTCAGTTTTCTTATCTGTAAAATGGGTAACATAACCGCTGCTTCACGGTTGTTGCCAAAGATGAATGGGTTAATGGGTGCAAACACCGCACACAGAGGGCTCCCGACATGCTGGCCACTGTATTCCAACTGAATTCTTGTGGATTCATTTACTGTGGACACTACTCTAAGACATGGGCATGTGCACTCCCTTTAAAAACTAAAAATTAAAAAAATAGTAGGAAGTAAAGAAGAAACAGGTTTGAGAACGAAAAACTACGTGAAACTAATATAACGTGTCAACTATACTTCAATTAAAACAAAAGAAAAGCAAACTTAATATTTGGATTTTGCACTTACACAGTCTTCACTCTTTGCTGACATGGTTGGAGGGAGGGTGCAATTATGGTGTGTCTTGCATGGAAAAATCAACTGAATGCAATGAAGTATGGCTTTTCTGGGCAGAAAAGCTGTAAGTCTCTGGGGGTTTGAATCTTTGATTTTTATTTTTTTTTTAAGATTTTATTTATTTGAGAAAGAGAGAGAGAATGAGCGGGGAGATGGGGAAGAGGGAGAGGGTGAAGGAGGCTTCACACTGAGCAGGGAGCCTGTTGCGGGGCTCGATCCCAGGACCCCAAGATCATGACCTGAGCCGAAGGCAGACGCTTCACCGACTGAGCCACCCAGGTGCCCCTGGGACTTTGATTTTAAATAATGATGAAGGTGGAGATTCCTATTCTGCCCATCCAGTCTTTCCCCTGATGAGGTTGTATTTTGGAACTGAAAGAACACACATAGCTTAGGGACAAAAGCAATAACAGATTTTATTCTAAAACTGTCAGGAAGTGACGCTGGAAAGACAGGTGTTGCGGTGTGCGTGTGTGCGTGTGTGTGCATGTGTTGGAAGAATATAATGACACCAGAGATGGAAACACTGAGCGGGAGAAGGAGAGCAGGGAGCTTCCAGATGGAACACATAGCTTCCATGGAGGCAATGCATCAAGCCACTGTTCCTCCTGCGATCACACGGAGACCCAAGGAGAAATGATTGCAGACGGTGGCCATAGTTCTCTAAGACTGTGAACCGTTCCGTGTAATTCCTTTCTGGAGGTCTAATCTTGGTTAAAAGTTCATTTGATTTATCTTGAGGAAGACAAAGGAAGAAACTAGAAACATACCCAAGAACTGGAAAGATGTTTTGCAAGCAACAATAAGATTCTTCTCAAAGGTGCAATTGCAGATAAGTTTTATGAAAATTATGATGTAATAGAGGTCCCAGACGCCTCTTTCCTTTTACCAGGGTAATGTTGATGTCAAGTAAGATTAGCTGTCCTTTAAGATTTACTTAAATTTGGCTCAAATTCCTGTTTCGTTCATAGGAGGAAACCTGCCCCCACTGTGAATTTCCCAAAGGCAAAGATTATCTTGGTGAAATGTTAGTTTAGTGGATAAAAACACTACAACGATTGCATTTTATGTGTACATTGAGTATGTGCATGGACATGGATCTGTCACAGTTGTTTTGCCTCCTAAGACAAGCGGCATAATTCCATTCCTTTGATTGGACTTACTTTCTAAGTCAAAAGGAAGAAACAAGGAAGGAAAGGCAAACGAACCCTTCTACTACGGGTCCTTTTGGAAATAATGACAACTTTCATGTGGCCGAATTTGGACTGGTCTGATCTTAACTGTCACGTTTGGCTCACCGTGGTATACTTGTTATCTCGAGGGGTGTTTGTGCTTTTCCTACTAAATAGAGTTGGTGGCCAAGCTGGGACTCAAATCTGGATATTACAAGATCCTAAAGCAGCATGCTCGGGTGGGCCTGGGGGCTGCATCCGATGTTGTGGAGAGGACTGGGAATTTATCTGAGCGCCTGGCCTCCAGTCTCGCTCATGCTCAGTCCACGATTGTCAGCCACATCAAACCTTATCATGTTGTCTCGCTGCTTGAAATCCTTCCTGTCTGCCCTCTTGCTTTTAGCATTTAGTCCAGATTGCTCTAAATGTCCAGTGAGTCTCGGGGCGCCTGGGCGGCTCAGTTGGTTAAGTGACTGCCTTCGGCTCAGGTCATGATCCTGGAGTCCCTGGATCAAGTCCCGCATCGGGCTCCCTGCTCGGCGGGGAGTCTGCTTCTCCCTCTGACCCTCCCCCCTCTCATGTGCTCTCTCTCATTCTCTCTTCTCTCAAATAAATAAATCTTTAAAAAAAAAAAAAATGTCCAGTGAGTCTCTACGTGAAACAGATGTGCTTTTTAAGGCTGCTCATCTCTCTGCATTTCTCCGCCACAACCGGGCGGTAGTTAATTCCTTCCTTCCTTCCTTCCTTCCTTCCTTCCTTCCTTCCTTCCTTC